>NC_046313.1:6658471-6972045 GCF_009819535.1 Lacerta agilis | reverse complement strand
TGATCTCCCAGATCTACACCCCCCATTCTCAAGATCTTTGTTCCACAGTTTGTGTCTGCTCTGTCAAATGGATGTGAGAGATATGGTGTCAAAAATCCAACCTGCCTCGTTCTCCAGCACCAGATCATCCACTATTCCATCTGGCAATCCAATTCCTCTTTTATCTGGGTTGGTGTGACCTTGAGAATACTTACCGTGTTTGAAAATAGGGCTTATGACAGATATGGCTGCATCTATGCATCTTTTTTTATTTTTAAGACTATGCACAGGTAGGTATAGTATTATTTATCCATTTTTATTTACAACTCCTATAACTGCTAGGTGAAGAACAGAGGAAGAAGAAGAAGAAGAAGAAGAAGAAGAAGAAGAAGAAGAGTTTGGATTTGATATCCCGCTTTTCACTACCCGAAGGAGTCTCAAAGCGGCTCACAATCTCCTTTCTCTTCCTCCCCCACAACAAACACTCTGTGAGGTGAGTGGGGCTGAGAGACTTCAGAGAAGTGTGACTGGCCCAAGGTCACCCAGCAGCTGCATGTGGAGGAGTGGAGACACGAACCCGGTTCCCCAGATTATGAGTCTACCACTCTTAACCACTACACCACGCTGGTCTCTCTCTCTCTCTCTCTCTCTCTCTCTCTCTCTCTCTCATATCTATCTGTCTATCTATCTATATCTATCTGTCTGTCTGTCTATCTATCTATATCTGTCTGTCTGTCTGTCTGTCTGTCTGTCTGTCTATCTATCTATCTATCTATCTATCTATCTATCTATCTATCTCTGTCTGTCTGTCTGTCTGTCTGTCATCTATCTCAAACCCTGCCTGAAGCCTTACAATCTAATTATAACAGGACAAGATAAGGAGGGAAATAAAATAAAATGAAATGAAAGTAAAACAATGACTGACCAAATAAGTGCGTCCTTAAGTCACTTGTGAATATACTAATAGAAGAGGAAAAACTGACTGTGGGGTGGGGGTGGGGTTTCAGAGAACCAGGAAGCTGCCAAGGAAAAGGAATGTAGGCAGGAAATACAAGTGCTAATCAGGTATTAGAAGAGTGCAAACTCCAGGAAGGAACAGAGAGAAAGAATAGCTGAATGTTGTAGGAGGAGTGAGACTGAAGGGTAAGTAGACTACATTTACACATAATTAATTACACATTAAGCTCCCTTTGCTTCTCATGTTTCCTTTCCATTTGGCTGAACTTTGCACATTCAGCCAACATGCATTATCTAGCAATCAAGCCAACAATTGGAACAGGACATTAAAATACGGTTCACAAAACCAAGTCTAAAATTAGGGGTTTTATTTGTTTCTCAAAAGAGAACAAATCCCTTCATGCATTGGCAATCTGATACTCGGTGCCCAGCTGAGCAGATCCCAACAAAAGAGGAGGCTCAATGCTCGTCCAATGCGCTTGTGGCCATTGCTGTGGTGCTAGGAACCTACTATGCCTTGTCTACAAAGCTATTGTACTACCAACCTTACTGTATGCTTGTGAAACATGGACCACTTATAAACACCATCTCCAACTCCTCAAAAGATTCCATCAATGGTGTCTCTAAAACTGTTAACATATCACTTGGGAAGACAGGTGAACTCATGCCAGTGTACTGGAAGAAGCAAAGATCACCAGAGCTGAAGCAATGGTACTTCAACATCCACTTTGTTGGACTTGTCACGTTGTTTGGATGCCTGATTATCATCTTCCAAAGCAACTACTCTAATCTGAACTTAAAAATGGAAAGCGTAAAGATGGTGATCAACAAAATAGGTTTAAGACAAATCTAAAAAAATGTAGTATAAACACCAACAATTGGGAAACACTGGCCTGCGAGCGCTCCAGTTGGAGAACAGCCTTTGGAAAAGGTGTCATGGACTTTGAAGACGCTCAAACTCAGGAGGAAAGGGAGAAATGTGCTAAGAGGAAGGCACATTTGGCAAACCCTCTGCATGATCAACACCTGTTCGAAAACCTATGTCCCCACTGTGTAAGGACGTGTGGATCCAGAATTGGCCTCTATGGTCACTTACAGACTCACTTTTAAGGCCATGTTCATGGAAGACAATCTTACTTGGCTAGGAGGGATCGGAGAAGAAGAAGGAGAGGAAGAAGAGGAGGAAGAAGTCTTCTGCAGTGCTTCAGCAACACTGGCTGTGCTGAACTCTCACCACAATTTCTCCTAAACTCCTATGTTGTGCAACCATGCAAGTGCATGGTTTTACTTTAGAAAATAAAAATATGTATTAGGGGGCAGTGGTGGAAGCAGTCTTCTGTATGGCAACCAAAGGTCTGTTGGAGAATCCTTGTATCTCCAGCACAGGACAGAATAGTTACCGGTACCTTTCATTTTATAAGCCCTCTAGAAACGATCTCTCTCTCTCTCTCTCTCTCTCTCTCTCTCATGACATTGTCCTGTATTGAGATTATATCTGGCGTGGATACAGATATGAAGTATGAAGGTGCAATCTTTGAGGGGTGCACAGAATATGCAGAAAGATATGAATTAAGAGACAAGGAGTAGAGAAATGCTTTATAAATATGTTCACCGAACACCTGAAAGACCTAGAACAGGAGTGGGAAACTGATTGTGGCCCATGGACAGGGATGATGGGAGTTGTAGTCCAGCAATATCTGGAGGGCCACAAGTTCCCGATACCAGAGAAAGAAGAGAAGACTTACTTGTTACGGAAGGCATCCATGGCATCCAGCACTTCATCAAGTTCTGAATCCAGCTGTTCTTTTTCTGCATCAATTGATCGAACCTCTAGGTTCAGCCTGTTCATGTACTGGTCGTAGAGGAGTTTGATATCCAACTCAGAAAGGGAGTTGTCTTGTTCTTTCAAAAAGTTCCACCTCGTGAGAAGGACTTGGTTGTGCTGTTCTAGGCTCTGGACCTGTGAGGTTGTCAATAAACAGAAAGATTAGACTACAGGGATCCACTTGTCTACCTATCATCTCTAATACAGGAGTTACTACATCCAAAATAAGTCCTCAAAATTCTTATCCAGCCTTTTGATAAAGCAGCAACAGCAACCCCCCCAACCCACATTACACCTAAGTTTTGTTGCACACTGCAAAACCATTACCCCAAATTATATCAGTAACAAACATATGAAGACACCTGAAATTAACACCCTTTTATTGTGTGGGTTTGTTTATGTGTAAACTTTTGGATGCCATCCTGGACCAAATAGTCTCCTACTTGTAACATAGTCATTTCATTTAAGTATATTGCATTGTACTGTACAGGCAGTGGTTTTTCCCTTTTCTTTTCAGGGGGTACTCAAGGGTACGCAGCACTGGCACTTTTTTGATGTGTGTGTGTGTTGTTGTTGCGTGTTTATATCTTTAACCTTCCGCAAAGTAAATTCACACATGACTCAGATATTTGGTTTGGTTTTTGGCAGAATTTAGGCCACCACTTTATTGATTACAACCAAGTGAGTGGTTGCATAGGTTCTGTTTCGACTATCTCCCTGCACCCTTGCAGGCAGCCCTGTCTCAGAGCCACGTTCGTGGGACAGACAAGGATGAACACCAGGGACAGCTGCTGGTAGGGGTACCTATCAGCCGTCCTGATGTCCCCGGGACTCGGGCACTGGCCGGACCCCTTGTGGGGACCGACAACCATTGAGTCCCTGGATTCCTGTACCAGAATATCCTGCATTTGCATAGGTGTGGCCACATCACATGCCACGCCTATCACCTGAACCAGAGCCTATCCGCCCACGTTACAAGTTGTGGCTAATTGCTACGCGGCAGGCGAAACCCAAATGGCACCAGCCAATCAGCCAAGTGGGGAAAATTCCTGCCGTGCCCCTGTCCCAACAGCAGATGACACACAATGGCATAGCAAGGTCAAGCTAAATATAGGGAGAGGTGGGCGGGTGTTCCGATGCGTTAGGCTCCAAAGAGGAAGCTCAGCAGCTTTGCATGGGCTTAAATAGGTCCCGCGTTGCTGCATTTTACGATGCCCCATTGGCCAGATTTCACCCCAGCAACATGGGACTGATCTATCAGGGGTTGTGGCCTTGATTTCCAATTACACCCACAACACTGGGTCGGATTGAAGGTCACACCGCAACATGTGCCCTCTTTTAATGGAGGACCCGATTTGTTAAAAAGTGTGGCACCGATTTTTCTAGAAAACCCCCCACTGCGTACACGTAATGTATGTCCATTACAGAATAGCATGGTATTTTCATTTTTTGTTTTATTTGCCCCAATCTTGGTATGGCTCACCCGTCAGACAAAATGGAGGCATGGCCCTAACCTGCAAATAGAGCTATATGTGCTGCCACTGTGTGCCTTCATATTGGCTGCAGTTGCCCTTGAATGCAAAGCCATCTGTTCGAAACCCTTTCGGGGGTGCAGAGATGAGGAGAAATGAAGATAGCAGCTTTCAGAGTTGCTTAGGAACTGCAAGGTGTGCTTTCCACTCTCCAATCCCTTACAGATCCAATCACTTTCAGCCACTTCCAAGGCCTCGAGGATCTGATACCTCCCTCCCTCCCTCCCACACCTGACAATATTCAAGATACGGAACACTCAGACTGATTAACATTTGTGTATTTACTTAGATCTCTGCCTAGCACACCACACTGTGAATATTTCCAGGACCATTTGTCTGTTTCGGTACAGTGTTACTTGCCTCTTCAATGTTTGCACCAAATACTCTTTGAAGTAAAGATAAAGGCAGCTTGGCTTTGTGTTTCATGAAACACTTCCAAAAACCTTCAGAGCATTTTTCAGATTTTTCAAAAGCACTAATTAACAGCTTCTCCTTCCATAGGACCTCTCCTCATTCCAGAGGGGAGGAGTTGCGGGCGGAGGCCGTTTCCCACGCTGGCAGGGGGGCGTGTTCGGCCCCCTGCCTTGTCCCCTCCTTCCTGCCACGCCAAGCCCCATAGCCTGCCAATAGGGCTGGCCGGGGGGCGGGGTCTGGATTCAAACAGCCAGGGAAGCGCCATTTCTACTCATTCTGCCCCCAGTATGCATTGGATCTCCCTCCCTCCCTCCCTTTAGGTCTTGCTATACTTCTGACCTTGCTATGGACTTCGGTTGGTCGCCTTGGTTGCCCAGGGGCCTGGTAGGAATTTTTATCCATTTGGCAAATTAGCACCGGCCTCTTGGTCTTTCGCCTACCTCGTAGCAACCCGTCACAACTTTACGGTATTGGCGGTTAGGCATTTGAATATTCAATAGGTGATGTAATGTGTGTTGTGTGTTGGAGGTCAGGTTGTGCCCATCACCTACCTCCTAGGGGTATCCCTTTAAAGGGATCCGGCGGTCGTGGATCCTGTCCGATGCCCTGCTAGTGGCTAGGGCCATGGCACGACCCCCGGTGACGTCAGGGGAAGCTTCCAGTTGAATTTGCATCAACAAGCCCCTCCCACTGGTTGTTAACCCTCTTGCCCAATGCCTAAGCCAATACCACTCACACGCCGTAACCGATAAAGTTGTGGCCTTATTTTGCCCAATAACCTAAAATATTGCGTCCGTGTGTTTTATTTACCCCACGCGGGTGGCGGGCCATCGACCCGCAATACAGCTCTCTCCGCACAAATCCTGCAACCGAGAACTGTCAAAGCCTCCATCACTGAGGTTTTGTTTCAAAAGGTATAAGCGAGTATCTTACCCAAGAGGGTAGTAGCAGAAGCCTCTGGGCAAGTTTCTGGATCGATATCTTTTGAAGCTGTGGGCACACTTTCCTCCACAGGTATAAGAACTATGCCAAGAGCCAAAGCCCTTTCTCTTGTGTTTTGTTTTTTTAACCTCATCTCATTCTAGAACTGTAGAGAACGGAAAGGAACCAGAAAGGAGGAGAGACCAAAGATCAATCCAGTTGATCATTTGTGTGAGAGAGCCAGTCACTTCAGGCCTCTGGCCACACAGCCACCTGAACTTTACTGTACCTTGCAACCAAGCTGAAATGTGTAGTAACCGTGATGGTTACAACAGGGTATTATAGGTGACTGTAGACAACCTACAATGAGTTTTTACGTGACTGCCACACCACAAATAGGTGTCCTAGGCCCTTCCAAAATGCATAATGATAATGATTTGAATCCTGAAATACAAAATAATGGATACAGGTAGGTAGCCGTGTTGGTCTGCCATAGTCAAAACAAAATAATTTTTTTAAAAAAAATCCTTCCAGTAGCACCTTGGAGACCAACTAAGTTTGTTCTTGGTATGAGCTTTCGTGTGCATGCACACTTCTTCAGGTACACTGAAACAGACCCTTATATATAGTGAGAGAGTGAGGAGGGGTATTACTCAGAAGGGAGGTGGGAATGGGTGATTGGCTGATGGGTGTGGAAAACCTGTTGATGACTGTTAACGACTGCAATTGGTCTTAAAGGAAAAAGGCAAGGGGTGAGATGGCTAAAGATAGCTTTCTCATATATAATGAGATAAGACATTGGATTCTTACCCTTTTGAAAAAAAGTTTTTGATTTTTTTTTGAAAATGCCTGACCGGAAGGTCTTATCTTACTATACTAGGGATTATATAGCTATATGTGAAATTTCATGCATATCGGTTAATATCTTGACCCTCCTCCACCAAAATAGCTGTTCACTTGGCTGTTTTCCTATGTCATGAAGGCTGAAATTTCAGTTCAGAGAACACTTAC
This sequence comes from Lacerta agilis, assembly GCF_009819535.1. Lineage (NCBI taxonomy): Eukaryota > Metazoa > Chordata > Lepidosauria > Squamata > Lacertidae > Lacerta > Lacerta agilis. Next base: position 6,965,406 of record NC_046313.1, on the reverse strand, counting down.
TGTTCCCAACCCTAACCCTGTGGAAAGCCATCTAATTAGACTTCAATTTGATTTTGAGATGTTTTTAGGAGGTAATTTAATTATTGTTTGATTTTATACCAATGTTATGTATCTGATGTTAGCCACCCTGAGCCCGACTTCGGCCGGGGAGGGCGGGATATAAAAAAAAGTTTTTTTAATTATTATTACTTGTTATTATTCCTTTGTAAGAAAATATGAAATAACGTAAAACCATTTTTGCCGGGGGGTGGGTGGGGTGGGAATCAATGGGGGGGGGGGGGTTGACAAGAAATTTTCTGCACCTGGTACCACCTGACCTTCCCATGCCTGGGGGAGGGGGTTGACAGAATTTTTTTTGCCCCCGGGTTCCAATTTACCCCTGACCAGAGGTGAGTGCCCCTTGGTCTCTGGTGAGGAGGAACAACACCCAGCAGCCTCCCAAAGACTGCTTGTTGAAGGGAAGAAAACGATACAGGTTTTTGTCTTGCTCTTTCTTCCTTTCTCCCAATTGCATTTTAAGGGAAGGACAACTTAGCGTTCCCTCTGTACTTGCTCAAAGCTTGAGCAGGAAGAAGAGTCTTACACCCAGCTTTGGATAAGATAAGGAATTGGCACGAGGCTGAGGAACACTTGCTGTTTCTTCCTCATCCAAACCTCTGTGCAAAGGGCTTGGTGGAGAGGTAAGAGTGTTTATCTCTTGCGTGTATCAGATAAGGTACAGCAGGAGCTTCACTTTCTGCATCTTATCTTATCCAAATAAGATGCCTCTCTTCCAGATTCACTGTGCTTGGGGGTGGGGGCACAATTCCATTCCAGCTGTGCAAGTTTTCTTACCACTATCACACAACTGTGGTTTTCAGTAATCCCATGCTGATGTTTTACAGCTGCTTCAGTCTATAGTATTTCTTAGTCTGGGTTCAGATTTTGAAATCCACCACTGCAAAACAACCTAAATGGGGTTCATTCGGTAGCATTAGGTAACCAGAATCCAGTCTGATTTCAGCATAGAACAGTGGCTAGCTGTGGGTGGATCTGTCAATGTTGGTTTATCTCAGTTTCTCATGTATCCAGTCTTCAGTTCAGTTCCCCACATTTCCACATCAATTTGATTTTTTTAAAAAATGAAACATCTTCGTGAAAATTTTGTCAGCGTTTTAGAGTGCATTTCTTCTAATATACACATTTTTACATGTAATTTCCCCCCAATATAATCCATTTCTGTATACACATTTTCACCTAATCCAGAAAAAATGTATACATTTCTCAGTTGGAGAACTAAGTCGTAAAATTCAGAAAAGTGAGAATTCAAAGGATTGCTTTATTTCAGTTACAGGTGGGTAGCTGTGCTGGTCTGCCATAGTCGAAATAAAATAGAAAATTCTTTCCAGTAGCACCTTAGAGACCAACTGAGTTTGTTCTTGGTATGAGCTTTCGTGTGCACTGGTATCTGAAGAAGTGTGCATGCACACGAAAGCTCATACCAAGAACAAACTCAGTTGGTCTCTAAGGTGCTACTGGAAAGAATTTTCTATTTTGCTTTATTTCAGTTCAGGAAGTTTCAATTAGGTGGACTCACATGCAAACTCAAACTATTTTCTCCCCATCTGTATCAGTGACTCCTCTCCACAAACTGAAGTGAAAGGAAATCAACAGAGGTGACGTGGGCTTAGGTGGCCATGGCTGTGCATAGCTAAATCAAAATCCATTCACTGGGCCTCCTCAAAGGAGCTGCAGTTCTACTCCGTCAAACGTCCTCCTCCTAGTTCCCTCCTTTCTTCTCCAGGGAGAAAGCGAAGACCCTAGTTTGTGAACATATTGCTACACAGCAAACAATAAAAATGTGCTGAACAAGCCTCTATAAATAACAGCCCACTGACGGTTCTTGCATTGAGTTCAACAGATGAAGATTTCAACAAGTTTACAATGTTGTTGTTGTTCAGTCGTTCAGTTGTGTCCGACTCTTCGTGACCCCATGGACCAGAGCATGCCAGGCACCCCTATCCTCCACTGCCTCCCGCAGTTTGGCCAAACTCATGCCAGTCGCTTCGAGAACACTGTCCAACCATCTCATCCTCTGTTGTCCCCTTCTCCTTGTCCCCTCCATCTTTCCCAGCATCAGGGTCTTTTCCAGGGAGTCTTCTCTTCTCATGAGGTGGCCAAAGTACTGGAGCCTCAACTTCAGGATCTGTCCTTCCAGTGAGCACTCAGGCCTGATTTCTTTGAGGATGGATAAGTTTGATCTTTTACAATGATTTGTAAAGTTTACAATGAGTCAAGAACAAACATGGCAGCCCCTATAAACTTCAGTGCAAGCCTCGCATGTTAAGTTTTCATCAAAACATGTCCACATTTCTTGATTATTGGCTTTAGCTCAAGCTGCTGTGATAACAAGCCTGTCAACCTGTGTTTAGAGAGCATTATCTTTCTAAAGAGCATCTCCTGCTCTTTATCCAAAGATTGCACGATAGAGAATCCACCCCCTCTTTTGGCAACCTCTTCCTTACTTAATTACCACCATCGGTTCCTGCTTCCAATGTTTGCTTGGAACTGCCAATGAACAACCAAGGAGAGATGTCTGATAGCATTATTATACAGCACCTAGAGGCTCCAAAGAAGATGGTTGTCCTATGGAGCAATTTCTTGTAAAGGCACAAAAGAGCACAGGTTCAAAAACAGCTCCGGTTAAAGAGAGACACAAACTTGGAAGGAAATGGCGTACACACATAGACCAAGAGAAAGAAAAAGGAGACACCTTCAATTCCAGAGTTAATTAATCTCTGCTTTAGTGAATCCAGCCTATGATCATTATCATACAGCTAGCTGATTTATAGAAGATAAAATTCAGATTTTCGGAGTTTCTAGCCAAAGAGTAGTGCATTCTGTGATGACTGAGAAGTGACATGCCCTTACTTAGGCAGTGTGACATTCTAACCCTTGCCCAAACTTGATGCATCTTTGATCTGTTATGCTTTGGGTTTAACAGCCTTAATATATGCCTGATTCTGGCATGAAAAACTCTCCCCAAATGCTTCTCTGAATAGACATAGCTGCCTTGTATGACTCAGGCTGCTGGTCTGTCTAACCTGCTGGTAGTAGATCTACAAGGCTCTCCAGCACTTCAGAGAAGGATGCTTTGAGTGTTGCCACCCAGTATGGCCAAGCAGTCTCTTTTCATACCAGACAGCCCTCTATTTCGAGGGATACCCAGGGAGATGCCCTCTTTCCATGTGGCCAATACTGGAAATTGTTGTTGTTCAGTCGTTCAGTCGTGTCCGACTCTTCGTGACCCCATGGACCAGAGCACGCCAGGCACGCCTATCCTTCACTGCCTCTCGCAGATTGGCCAAACTCATGTTAGTAGCTTCGAGAACACTGTCCAACCATCTCATCCTCTGCCGTCCCCTTCTCCTTGTGCCCTCCATCTTTCCCAACATCAGGGTCTTTTCCAGGGAGTCTTCCCTTCTCATGAGGTGGCCAAAGTACTGGAGCCTCAACTTCAGGATCTGTCCTTCTAGTGAGCACTCAGGGCTGATTTCTTTAAGAATGGATAGTTTTGATCTTCTGGAAATGGATAGGTTTGATCTTGACCCTGGAAATGAAACTGAAATGGGGCTGTTTCCCACCCAGTGCCCTTTGAGGCTTCATTTGTGGCTTGCCTTTAAATTAAGGTGACCACTTATCTGGTCCCCTTTTCTCATCCTGTATTTCCAGTATCTTCTTGTTCTTCTTGATCTTGAAGATACTGGAAATACAGGATGAGAAAAGGGGACCAGATAAGTGGTCACCTTAATTTAAAGGCAAGCCACAAATGAAGCCTCAAAGGGCACTGGGTGGGAAACAGCCCCATTTCAGTTTCATTTCCAGGGTCAATGGAAGGAAGCAGCCTTGTTTTTGGGGGAGCATTTGAGGTTTCAATCAGAAAGGAGTTTCCACCTTTGAGGTTTCAATCTGAAAGGAAGAATTTCCCATCGGTAAGAGCTGCTAGACAATGGAACCGACTCCCTCAGAAGGTGCTGGGCTCCCTTTCATTGGAGGTTTGTAGGCAGAGGTTGGATGGCCGTCTGTCATGGATCCTTTAGCTAAGAATCCCGCATTGCAGGGGGTTGGACCAGATGACCCTCGGGGTCGTCTTCTAACTCTACAATTCTACGGCAATTCACACGGTGCAGTGGCAAGCTGGCAGTGGTCGTGCTGCCCCAATACATTTTGATGCTCTTGGCAAAAGAACAAGAAGCCCCACACACTCTCTACTCCACATACAAAAACCAATAGGGCTACCACCTGAATCCCATTTCAACACTGGCAACAGGGCAGGGCAGTCTGTTCCTGCGAGAAGCAGCTTATCTTACAGACTACTTGACCTACATGTTTCTGGTCTTTAGCAGTTCCCTGGTGCTCCCTGTTCTCCAGCACCTGCTACCTGAGACAACTCCTTCACTCTGTTTAATGGTAGGCTGGTCCCTGGCTGAAGGCTTTCCTTTAGCTTAATTAAGTTTAAAAAGATAGACAGACACCCACCAGCCAACTTGTCTCATAGTACGATTCCTCCCTTCACCTGAAAGGAACCATGCAGCCTATTTCTTCTTAATTCAATTTTTAAAGCAGCAGAAGGGATAACGGTGAGATGAATGGCAATGGATAGGTGTACAAAGTAAAATGGAAAGTGATTTTGGAGCAGGAGCAGGGCGGGGAACTAACTGGGATTTTAATTAATTAAAGGAGATTTGGGTAATCTGGAAAAGGAAATTAACGGGAGAATTTATTTGGGGAGAGTTAGCTGGGATAGTAATCGGCTTACTTTTTCTGAAAAGTAATTATTTGTAAATTTGCCTCTATACTTACAACCCTGCTAGAAGAAGAAGAGTTTGGATTTGATATCCCGCTTTTCACTACCCGAAGGAGTCTCAAAGCGGCTAAAATTCTCCTTTCCCTTCCTCCCCCACAACAAACACTCTGTGAGGGGAGTGGGGCTGAGAGACTTCAGAGAAGTGTGACTAGCCCAAGGTCACCCAGCAGCTGCATGTGGAGGAGCAGAGACACGAACCCGGTTCCCCAGATTACGAGTCTGCCACTCTTAACCACTACACCACACTGGCTCTCTGTTACATGAGGCTGGCAGAATTTCACCAACCATTTCTTTCCTATGAAGCTGGACTATCTCATAGCATAGCTAGTGCCCAGCCCTGGTATGGCTGCAGAAGTGAAGTTGCTTGATGCCACACAGGAGACAGGAGAATTTTTTCAACACTGACATGCTGAGACTGGGCTTAAGTGCCAACCCCAATTCCCGATTCTGCCTAGCACTGTGATACTGCAATGTAGCTGAGGGCATCATGTACAGTTTTGCTGGTGCAGCAGTGCTGAGCGTCGGATTACAAAGTATTTGTATCATGCCCATTTGGCGAGGGGGGGGGCAATATAAGAGCGAATAGTTTCTATGGTTATTTAAATGTGCAAAATGTGTTACAATTCTTTTATCTCCTACAGCATCTCCTGGTGGCAGGTATACTTGTTTTATACATGGCGAACAGAGATTGAGAAAGACTGGCTTGCCAAAATAACCCAGGGCTCATTCCTCCCACTTCCCGAAACTTAATGGATTCTAGCCAGGCACTTTTGCATAGACGTTTGAACTGGCTGATCTCAGATATCCTAATCACAAGGGGTGGAAGGTGGGCAAGGTGGCTTCTCCAAGCATAGAAATAGCTGTCCACTAAATCAGAGATTGGCTGGTTCAGTTGATTTGTTTCTGTTCTCCATTTGAGCACTTGTGCGCAAGAAATTAATATAGGAACAGCTGCTACAATCTGAACTTAAGGACCCCAAACTACATGTTAGGCAGAATGTGCATCTTTTGCCCGTGAGAGCTGCAGCTACACATCTCTTTCCTCTTATACTTCCCGTAACATTTAAAGAAGATGCCTGACTCGATGATGTCATGCTCAGTTTTCCTATCCACCCCACCCCCCTGCAAAAAAGGCAGCAGCTGATGAAGGGATGCTATGGCATGGAAACTCTGAGCATCATCTGTTGTGTTATGCATTTTCTAAAGATTACAGCAGATCACCCTTTTCCAGCATGGTTTCCCTCCAGAAATTTTGGGTTAGAACTCCCATCAGCCTTAGCCCAAAACATCTGGAGGGCACCAGGTTAACAAAAGCTGTAGTAGAGAGGCACAGGAGGAAAGACTTTGATTGGCAGCTGCCTTACAGTCCTTATTAACATGTACTTTGACTTCCAGACCTACAAAGTGTGTTCTCCTTCATGGAGAGCACGTGTTGCGGTGGGGGCTAGCAAGTCACCCCTCTGCTGCTGGGCGGGTTTGTATGGATGGCCACTACTGCGATTGGGCTCTGGCTGTCGTTGGGGAGATTTCTATGTTGCAACTTGTTGATGGACAGTCCAGAGCCTATAAATGACCCTGCACTCAGTGTCGGAGCCCTCCTGGCTTCGTGCATCGGATCGCCCGCCCTCCCACCCTGTTATTAGGCCTCTGCATTGACCTTGCTATGCCTGTCATGGGGTCGTCTGCGTTGCAGCAGGGGCCTGGTAGGAATTTTTCCATTTGGCTGATTGGCTGGTGCCATCTGGTTTTCGCCTACTGCGTAGCAATTAGTCACAAGTTGTAAGGTTGGCGGTTAGGCATTGTTTATAAATTGGTTTAGGAGGGGCAGGTTGGCTGTGTCTGCCCCTCCAATGCTGCTGCTGCAAGGGGAATTCCGTTAAAGGAATCCAGGGGCTCACCATGCTTGTCCGTTTCCCCCCGGTCGGGGGACAGGGCCCACGCAAGAGCCCCTGGGAGCATTTGGGGAGAACGGGCGCACATTCTCTCCCCAAAGCGTTTTCCCCTATACTGACTCCACAGGCGGGTGGATGTCAGTTCTGACCCCAGCGGGACAGATAGTCTTAACCAATGCCTAAGCAACCACTCACTTATTTTGTATTCAATAAAGTTGTGGCCAAATTAATGCCAAAAACCTTAAACTTATATATGGTGTGAAGTGTGTTTTACTTGAGGGGTGTTTGGGGACCTCGACACGCAAAAACAATCTGTGTTGCAGAGGGTTCCGGTGAGGGTTGTACATGCAGGCCGGTGTCCAGACCTGCCCCTGATGAGCTGCGATTGTACCCTAAAACATTCCCAGCACCCTCCCTTGTAGCTTTATATTCCAGGGAAAGATCTGCAGTGGTGGGCAAGCTGCCTTTCAAGGACAGCTGTCAACCATTGTTCATTTTTCATGGAGTAATCCCAGATACATCTCCATGGAACCAAGGACCAGAGTGTTTCTCGATACAGTTTGACACCATTAAGTACGATCACTTTGGCTCCCAGTGTGCCTCCCGTTTCTTCAGGAATGATTTTAAAAATCCATATATGGTCAAAAAGCCAGATCAAAGTTCAGTTGCATTTGTCTCCAGTAGCTCACACAACAGAGAACATGCCTGCACATTTATCCATTTGCATGTCATAAACACTGGGTGTAGTATTCACATAACTGAGGAATAAACAGTGTCTCTTAAAATTAAATCACAGTGGTGCCAGTGTGTGTGTGTGTGTGTGTGTGTGTGTATTTTTTGGTTTTGAGATTGGCACTTGCTGCCTACGTTAGACACTTCAGTGAAGCAATCCTTGAGGAGATTACCATCTGTTTACAGAACATGAGGGCTTTGCAGGAACCTGCCTTGGGTAGTTCAACTGTTTCACTTTGAAAACAACCTTCTGCCTTCCCTATGAGGTCTTAGTACACCACAGGAGAGAGGCGGTGGGGAGATAACTGTATGCTGATGCAGTGACATTTCTTCTTCAAACTTCTGAAGGCTTTCATTCTGTTCAAATCTAAAGGACGTCTCCAGTGATCTATGAAAAGCATCCATGTGCTTTCCCCTGCTTAAAGTACGAAGGAAAATCACTTGGTGTTCGTCTAACTTCATAAGGCTATGTGTGGTGCCTGGCAAAGGACCTTCCTGTCATCAGAGGTAAGGCCTTATACCTATTGTACACATTGAGCAGAATGTGCTGGAAGACAGAGGTGTTTGCATCAAAAGACCTTCTGCGCTTGCCAGTTCATTTCCATCCCAAGCTAAGGTCCTGGTTTGGGCCTTTAAAGCCTGAAATGGCATAGGTTTGAGTATCTGAAATACCGTCTTCACCTACATGAAGCTGCTCCTCAACAAAGATTGCCACAGGCCCTTCTGTTCCAGATGCTGTTGTCCTCTTGACATTAGGCAACTCATGGCTAACAGAGAGAGGAGGTGCCTTCTTGGTGATCGCACCAATATTGTGGAACTCCTTCCCTAGGTACTTACTATATTTTGGCATCAGATAATGGCTGCTCCAATCTCTCCAGCACTAGATCTGCATTCAGCCATGAAGCTTCTAAGGTGACCTTGGGCCAGCTATCAGCTGTTAGACTGGCTGTTGTGAGGGGGGTGGGACCTATGTATGCCACCCTTGTGCTTCTTGGAGGGAAGATGGAAATGTACATGCAATAAATAAATATTAAGCGTTTTGACTGAATGGTTTTTTGGGAGCTCATGGGTTTTATTCACCCACTGCCTTTTTTGCATTATTAGTGCATGGACTTTATTAATTTTCTGCTTCTCCTGTTTGTATCATGTTTGTAGTATTATAATTATTATAGCCCTGACAATTTTTTAAGGCGCCTAGAACCGTCTGCAGAAAAGCATGATGAATGAATGAATGAATGAAACCTTTCCTTAAATCCACTTCAGACAGAAGTAAACTAGGACGTCAGGAATATTCCCTAGGATGTGTTAGTTTATTACATGTTTGGAACTTTTAACTTTGGAACGCATTTGAGATTATGGCACCCCACCACATTCTGAAGTGGTGCAGTCCATAATTCTGCTATCCTATATCTTCATGCCTCTATCTTCATGCTTCTTTTATTTTTCAGTGGCAACAGTAAGGAATGAAGGGCTAGTTAGAGGGCAGGAAGGGATGACTGAATGGCAACTTTTGAGTCCTCTTGGCTCTTCTCTTCAAATTGTTCAGATGCTAATAGAGCAGATGACAAGGTACAAACTATGAGGCTGAACCTATCCTGCTGACTGAAAACTTGTTTAATAGACATTACCTTCCCCAAGATCCCATAGCTGTACAGCTGCATGTTGAAGGGTATGTCATTGCTGCGGCTCTGTGAGCGGGATGGTTGTGGTCTTTAACAGAATTCTCCTGAAACTACAACCCCCATAATTCCCTGGGAAGCTTCTCAACAGAGATCTTCAGAGGTGCATTTTTTGTCACCCTGGGGGCCTTTCATGCGACTATTTTGAATGCACTAATAGATTGTTATCATTCGTCGCACAACACCTAGTCATCTCCTTTTAAGGAAAATGGTGGTTGCATCACATTTCACCTCCGCTCAGACTGAAACTTTACCCTGTGCAACATGAATCATATCCAAAACATATATTTAAAGGGGAAAACACAGCTCTCGGGATTCTTTGATGGAAAGCCATGGTATAAATGTGCTTTCAATGTGCATGTGACTATGGTCACGTATTACACAACGCCTGCAGTGTTACTTGTGAATAGTGAGTGACATGGCCACTCTCCCCATGTGTCTGCAGGTTTGTGACCTTCTGTTCTGTGTGCAAATACCCCCCCCCCATGCTTCCTCTTCTGTACCATCCCACTGTGGGTGTGTTTATGTAGCTCTTTTAAAAATTGTGGGCAACTTTTAAGGGTATCGAGGGATTGGAGCAACTCCCCTATGAGGAAAGGTTTTGATGCTTGGGCTTCCTTAGTTCTGGGGGGGCAGGGGGTGGGGTGGAGGAAAGGTAGGTCAAGGAGCACGTTTTCATACAAATTATGCATGCTATGAAGGAAGTGGATAGAGAGAAGTCTTTCACCCCTCTCTCATAACATTAGAGCCATCCGGTGAAGGTCAATGGTGGGAGCAGAGGAAAAGGGAATTACTTATGCACAGAGTCTACAGTTAAACGATGGAACCCACTGCCACATGATGTGTCAAAGGCCAGCGACTTTGACAGCTTCGGAAGAGGAATGTAAGGAAATCAAAGGCGTGGAGAAAAAGGCTATCAGTGGCTGCTTATGTTGGTTATGTTCTACGTTGCCGGGGATCATCACAAGCAAGCAGGGTACTATTGCACTCATGTTCTGCTTATGGGTCTCCCACAGGCCTCTGATTGGCTACTTTGAGAACAGGATGCTAGACTAGATGGGCCTTTGGCCTGAACCAGCCGGGCTCTTATTGATGCACCAATAAAAAACAGACCAAGAACTCAGGCCAATATAAGTTTCAATAGTGAGAGTAATCCCTACTCACAAGTCAAATGTGAATCGCAACAATAACACATACAGTTATGCAGAAATTGTAAACTCAAAGTCACAAGGGTATATGCAAAACAATAATCTTACAGCACTGGATATAAGAGTCTTTAAATTGAGTCAAATTCATGCTAGCCCATAATCGGAATATATTCGTGTCGTGTTTGATGTAAAGATCTTAGTCTGACTTCTGATCAATGATTGAGACTCATACAATTTCTGTATAACTATATGTATTCTTGCTGCAATTCACATTTGACTTGTGAGTAGGGATTACTGTCACTATTGAAACTTATATTGGCCTGAGTTCTTGGTCTGTTTTTAATTGGTGCATTTACTAACAAGGGCTCTTATTGATGGCTACCATTATTGCAAACCTAATTATATCCCTTTGAAGCTATACGCTTTTAGTCTCCTAAGCTAGAGAACCTATTTGTTCTTATTTCATTTATTAAAAAACCTGTAAATGGCCAGCATCCACACACACCCATAAACACACAGACCAAGGCTATACCCCACCTATTACACTTGAGGACTGACAACAGTACTTCACAACTGCTGTTGGCTTTGGACTAGTCAGACTAGAAATAAAATCTTGGAACTTATATTGTGTGGCATTAGATATTGATAGCCTTTGGACTGCGCCAGAGCCGTCCTGGTACCTGAAGCAGAGAACTGAAATTACAGCAACTGACAGCAACATACGCAGGTGATACCTTGCATCCTCCAGTGGTACCCTAAAGCTGCCACATGAAGTAGCCACCTGAATCAACCACCCAAAGCAGCTCTCTCACACTGTTTTGCACATTAGTCAATACAAAGAGAGGTGTCACCTTACCTTCCCATTCAAATAATGGTATACAATCTTACCTTTCCGATTAAGGCGGCGAATTGGTTATTGAGTGTCCTGATCTCATCTTTCTCCTTGGTCTTTATCTCCTGCAAGGAGGGGTCTATATCCAGGTTTAGCGGAGTCAGGAGCCGTTTGTTGACCGAAACCTTTGGGTAAGAGCAGCGGCTGTGTCCGGTGAAGCTGGAAGAGCTGAAGTTGTTCCTGCTGGTGCTCACACCCATGGTGGGGCTGCTGCAGGCCCCATACCTTGAAGAAGGGGAGCACGAACGCTCTCTCCGCATGCTAAAAGAGCCTCCTGGCGAAGCGAAAGAGCTGCTGTTGCTACGGCTCCGGAAGTCCCTCGAGTGGCTAGTCATTGTGGCTACGAGGAGGCCGGATGAAGCAGTAGGTACCACTGAGAAAGAGAAGAAGCACACCAGGGAGCAGAGTAGATTTCAATTCCTGTCTGTGCCGAGCTCAGTTTAGCTAATGAATTACAAACACCTGTTCTGCTATGTTCATAAAGTAAGGAGGGTGTGACTGTTGATGTAATCCTGATCAACCTGTTGGCTTTCTCTCTCCCCCTCCCTTCCTCCTTCCCGCCTGCCTTTTGTAGTTTTGTTTGTGAGGTGAGCGCACATGCACAGGCACTTGTAGTTGAAAAGGGGGGAAAAAAACAACCAACAACTCAAAGCAAAAATTACTCACTTTACAGCCATCTAGATGCAAACACAGTGAGGGTGGAGAGGCTTCCCGTCAGCTTTAAATGGCAAAAGAGAGCTTGGAAAGGTTGAGTGAAAGATCACACAAGAGCAACCGGCCGAGAGCAGGACATGCCAGGGTGTTTTCTCAATAATGAGCCAAACCAAGTGAATCAAAAGAAACATGTGGCAAAACCATACACTGATTAAGGAATGATTTAGCATTTCCAGTTCATTCCTTTTCAGGCTGTTTGAATGCTAAGAGATATCACAAGGGCCTTGTATCTCCTTTGGTCTAGTAGTTAAACCAAGGCGGTTGTGAGTTCGTTTTAAATGCAGCAAAGGAAAAGTACAGAATCATTCCATGCAAGGGTAGGGGTACTAGCCAGTGCTTCTTCTTTTTTCCAGGGGGGGGGGACACAGAGTTACACATACCCCTAAACATTTTGTGAATCTAAGTTTGTCTTCATTGAGGGGCAGTATTTCATTATGAGTAGTAAAATGAGAGTACCCCATATATATATATTTTTAAAGCACTGGTACTAGCACACAGCCACAAGCCTACATTGGCTCCCAGTACGTTTCCGAGCACAATTCAAAGTGTTGGTGTTGACCTTTAAAGCCCTAAATGGCCTTGGTCCAGTATACCTGAAGGAGCGTCTCCACCCCCATTGTTCTGCCCGGACACTGAGGTCCAGCGCCGAGGGCCTTCTGTCGGTTCCCTTGCTGCGAGAAGCCAAGTTACAGGGAACCAGGCAGAGGGCCTTCTCGGTAGTGGCACCCGCCCTGTGGAACGCCCTCCCACCAGATGTCAAAGAGAAAAACAACTACCAGACTTTTAGAAGACATCTGAAGGCAGCCCTGTTTAGGGAAGCTTTTAATGTTTAATAGATTATGGCATTTTAATATTCTTTTGGAAGCCGCCCAGAGTGGCTGGGGAAACCCAGCCAGATGGGTGGGGTATAAATAAATTATTATTATTATTATTATTATTATTATTATTATTATTATTATTATTATTAGCCAACATACATGAGGGGTGCTTGAGGAATTCACTCTTTGCAAATGCCAGTACAAACTGGCCTGAGTCGAACCTCTTGGACTAATGTGCAGATTTTGCACTTTTCCAAATATTGTGATGCATTTTTGGTTCAATTAAAGTGTCAAAAGGCATTTTAACTGTGAGAAATATAGATTAGATATAGATATAGATATAAAATGCACATAGCAAAATGGAAAGGCAAACCAAGAGTACATATTGTAGTGTAGCCCACCACTGCATAGCTGTCAACTTTTCCGTTTTCTTGCGAGGAATCCTATTTGGAATAAGGGAATTTCCCTTTAAAAAAAGGGAAAAGTTGACAGCTACGCACCCCAGCACTATGTAATACTTTGACTTGTGTGGCGCACTTGCCGCAGTTAGAAGGTTCTGATTTTTTTCTGGATGAAGATGCCGTTTCAATCACATGCATGTGATTTCAGTGGCCACAATCTGGCGCACGTCTATGCCCACATCTCTTCCTGTTGAAATTAGGTGGTTTAAGTGGGTCTCACTCTGCACTGAGTTTGTGACCATAAACAATTAAGTCGTAGCCTCCAACATTTCTTTAATGAAAGTAGGAACACCCAGGGAGGAGAAGGTGCAAGAAGATTGGAAGAAATTTAAAGAATATTTAAAACATCGTGAAAAATTGGACATTTGAAGCAGAATCAGTGAATATATGTGGCTTTAGTTATACAAAGTTAGATTAAAATAGTATAGAAGTACTGTATATGAAATTTTTATATTATTATGGTTAGTAATAAGTTAATCGAGATAAGTTAAGATGTTATTTGATTTGGATTAAGAATAATGGTGAATGAATGATAAAATAGTTACAAAGTTACTAAAGTAAATTAGAACTGAACGCAGATGAGAGAACGGGGGAAGTCCCCAACTAAGATTTGAAATTAGATTTAAATAATAATTATTGCAGTGTTCGTGTGTTAGGTATGTATAAGTTCTTTTTTCTTTTTCTTTTGTTTTTGTTATTGTAATTGTAGTGTTGTTATATGTGTATTTGTATGGTTTATTTGTTGTTTAATGTGGAAAATCAATAAATTCTTTAAAAAGAACGAAAGAAAGTAGGAGCACCCAGTGCTATTTTTCTAGAAAAAGAGCTGCTGGAACTCACCGCAAACACCTCCCTTGTTCTTTTACAATGGAAATGCCACCCACCTGAGAGGTCCCAGAAATGAGTTTCTGTGAGTTCCAGATGGAAAAAAGAGCCCTGGAGAAATCCTATTCCACACCCTCCAACATTTCTCAGATGAGAATAGGGGGAAAGTGGGACATTCTGGGATTAAACTAGAAACCAGGACAGATTCTGTAAATCCAGCATTGTCCCTGGAAAATAGAGACACTTGGATGGTCTGTTAAGTGCTTGGAGGGGCTGTCAATTACATGTAGGGTCAATTACAATTAAGGGGGGGCTGTCAATTACATGTAGGGTAGGCAGAACCAGAGCTACACTTGGTTGGAGTAGCTAATCTCGTTCCGTCTAGCCCTTTGTAGTATAAGAAATATATGTAATTATCTGTTTGCATTCACTTCACTGCTGTGGTATTTAAGGGGAAATGTCTGCCAACACTTATGAAGTGGCTAGGAAACATTTAAAAGGAAAACAACTATTAGGCACATTGCTGAGGAGGAGTGTGAACTGGTTCCTCAGTTGGACTGGTATCAGATGCCTCAGTTTGGGATGTTCCAAATTAGTTTGGTAAATTCTTATGACATAGGACAAATATTATTTGCACTGCTTATTCCTCTGGGCACTGCCATTCCAGCCATTTATTTCATATTTGCAGTGTTTTAGGCATTCATAGAATCATAGAATCATAGAATTGGAAGAGACCACAAGGGCCATCCAGTCCAACCCCCTGCCAAGCAGGAAACACCATCAAAGCATTCCTGACAGATGGCTGTCAAGCCTCTGCTTAAAGACCTCCAAAGAAGGAGACTCCACCACACTCCTTGGCAGCAAATTCCACTGTCGGACAGCTCTTACTGTCAGGAAGTTCTTCCTAATGTTTAGGTGGAATCTTCTTTCTTGTAGTTTGAATCCATTGCCCCGTGTCCGCTTCTCTGGAGCAGCAGAAAACAACCTTTCACCCTCCTCTATATGACATCCTTTTATATATTTGAACATGGCTATCATATCACCCCTTAACCTTCTCTTCTCCAGGCTAAACATACCCAGCTCCCTAAGCCGTTCCTCATAAGGCATCGTTTCCAGGCCTTTGACCATTTTGGTTGCCCTCCTCTGGACACGTTCCAGCTTGTCAGTATCCTTGAACTGTAGTGCCCAGAACTGGACACAGTATTCCAGGTGAGGTCTGACCAGAGCAGAATACAGTGGTACTATTACCTCCCTTGATCTAGACGCTATACTCCTATTGATTTTTTTTTTTTTTGTACCATCACAACATCCTGCTGGAATTGAACATATCCCAATGCCTAGCATTATATGAGTTTCCCCTAAAGTCGGGGGAAAGTATAGTAATGACCAGTATGGTCACAAAAATTGGCTGTTTCAAATCTGATTCAAAGCAAAACTTATCAGTAAGGGGTTCTCTTTTTTTGACATCTTATGTGATGGTTCTTGGCAGAGTGGTTTACTATCATGCCTCCCTTTGCCCCAGTTTGGTTCATCGCCATTTTATTTTCACGGGCAGCCATAGCAAGTTGCCTTTTTTTGCTTTCACTTTAGACCAATGGGCACTGAAAATACTGCTGCATCATGGCAACAATAAGAGATCTTTGATTTCTTGGTCATGGTGGGGGGAATGACAGAAAAATTCATGAACAGCTTTGAAGTAGCCACATAAGTATTTGATTGTTTTTGAGCATCAAGAGATGTCTACAGAAGGGCACTGTCAGGGATTTACTCCTTCCCTTGGATGTTGCTCATGAGTAACGACAAGCCTTTAGGTAAGCTAAAACTATTTATTGTCCATAATGGAATTACAGAGTCGGTGCAGCCATGACTGCTCAGTCAGTTTCAGTTTCTCGGAGTGGCGGGCTTCCTCTCGCCCGCCAACACAACCAACGGCTCGGCACCCTAAAATGACGTCTGCGTCTCCTCCTCCCCCCCGACTCATCTTCCTGTCTGTGACTGAGGGTGCTGGGCCTCTGTTCTGTCATCCCCAAGCCTGGCATCTCCCTCTCTTCCGGAGACATTTCCTGATGGGGACTGGAGGAGGAGGATGAATCTGTAGAGATTATGGGTGCCTGTTCTCTATAAATAACCCAGTGACCCCCCTTCCCTGGATGCATCGCTATCTTCTCTCCCAGCTCTAGCTTGCTCCTCTCTCTCTCCCTGCTCCTCCTGAGTAGTCCCTCTTTCCCTGACAGGCACAGTCCAGCTCGATCCTCAGTTACTACTACACACACACACACACACACACACACACACACAGTATATATATAGAGAGAGAGAGGAAGAAGAAGAAGAAGAAGAAGAAGAAGAAGAAGAAGAAGAAGAAGAAGAAGAAGAAGAGTTTGGATTTGATATCCCGCTTTATCACTACCCGAAGGAGTCTCAAAGCGGTTAACATTCTCCTTTCCCTTCCTCCCCCACAACAAACACTCTGTGAGGTGAGTGGGGCTGAGAGACTTCAAAGAAGTGTGACAAGCCCAAGGTCACCCAGCAGCTGGCTGTGGAGGAGCAGAGACACAAACCAGATTACGAGACTACCACTCTTAACCACTACACCAGTGTGTGTGTGTGTGTGTGTGCAGGTCTCCTGCACGACTGAAAAGCTGATCCTTTCAGATTTCAGTGTTGCTCCCCTAATCTTTGTTTATTGTGTTGGCAAAGCCTCACAGTTACCAAAGCTTCTTTTTAAAAAATCTTACTAGCAAGCCAGGTCTCCCACACAACTGAAAAACCAATCTTACCAGTTTTCAATATTATTGCCTTTTCTACTATGACATAACAACCACCACCACCACCACCACCAACACATCCTATCAGTGCAAGGATTTCTATTTGTACAACAGAACGTGCCCTCTTTTCTTCTCCCGCCCCACACCTGCCCCACACCCTCCCCACATCGACTCTGGAAGCTTGGGGGAACCCTGAGAATAGATTTAGGGAGCACATTGGGGGAGGTGGGTTAGTTCCATTGGGCAAGCAGAAATCCTTGCACTAACAGAACAGGGTAGAATTAAAGAATCATAGAGTTGGAAGAGACCACAAGGGCCATCCAGTCCAGTACTTGCACTACTTTGAATACAACCCTCAAGTGAAGTTCTGCGCGAGTTCTTGTGCAGCAGATCTGTACATAGATGTATACCAGCTTTTTTTAAGGAGCACAAGCCCTGTTGCACTATGAAAACAAAATTTCAGGTGCTGTCATCCCACCATCCACAGGTGCTGCAGGAATTAGACATGCGGACACATACATTTTCTGTGGGTGTACAATTCCAGAAGTCCTGCCACACTGGTATCTGAAGAAGTGTGCATGCACACGAAAGCTCATACCAAGAACAAACTTAGTTGGTCTCTAAGGTGCTACTGGAAGGAATTTTTGTTTTGTTTTGTTTTGACTGTGGCAGACCAACACGGCTACCTACCTGTAACTGTCACACTTTGTGATTTCTGTGCATGCTCAGTGAGGTGAAGCAGGTGGAGAAATGGAAAGGTCTTCGATTATACAAAGTAAGCACATTTCAGTTATTTACCACCCACTGGTCTGAATGAGATACAGAGGATGTTAATCCTTAGGGCCAAATTCAACTAATGGGTCATAGTGGTGGAAGCTAGCACAAGGACTTCCGATAGCACAGCCAGGCTCCTCCCCCTTTCCCCCATGGCCTTCACATATTTCCCCAAACTGGCTTGGGGTTTGTGTCTGGAGAACCAACAAAACAGTGTGCAGGGAGAGGAGAGGGGCATTCAGTGTGGTGTAGTGGTTAAGAGTGGTAGACTCGTAATCTGGGGAACCGGGTTCGCATCTCCGCTCCTCCACATGCAGCTGCTGGGTGACCTTGGGCTAGTCACACTTCTCTGAAGTCTCTCAGCCCCACTCACCTCACAGAGTGTTTGTTGTGGGGGAGGAAGGGGAAGGAGAGTGTTAGCCGCTTTGAGACTCCTTCGGGTAGTGATAAAACAGGATATCAAATCCAAACTCTTCTTCTTCTTCATTCCTTCTGGCAAGTGGAAATTATTGTGCTGATGATTCCACCATAGAACCACATTGAATTCCTCCCATAAAATTCAGAAGAGCGTGGTAGCTGTCCCCCTATCCCAGATTCTGATTAAAGTAGAATGAGAAGGAAAAGAAACTCTTCCCTGTGAAAACGCCCTCTGTTTCTCTCAACTGCAAAACTGGGCACATTGTTGTTGTTTTTTTGTCTTGCCAGTTTGAACTCGCAGAGAAAGGAGGGGATTATCTCTCTTTTTGCAAAACTATGGCCCAAAGCTGTCTTGAACCAATTATAATTAATACTCGTTGTAAAGATCTGAATTAAGTTTGGCAGGCCAATAGCTTTCCAAAGGCAAGCATGGTTAGCCATTTGTGGCTTGGCACCAGCAGAAGCCCTGCACATCAGCACTTATGAAACAAGGTCAGTAGGCCAAAGTGGTGAGGCCTCTTGTCCCATAATGGGTCCTTCAAACTGATAGCTCCAACAATATGTTAATAAACAATATTGATTTTTGGTTTTTCCTCAAGAAAGCCCCACTGCCCCTCCAGCTCACAAGGAGACCTTTCCTGGAGTCTGAAGAGGATGTCCTCTTTGGGCTCTGGGAAGGGTCTCTTTGTGAGCCTGAGGACTCCCCACTTATGCCCATTTCACTGTCAGGCTCCTCGTGAGGAGAGGGCGAGGGGAGGTCCTACTCGGGAGGAGAGCCGGGGCAGAGGTATACCTTGGGAGGAACGAGGGGAGAGAGGTCCTCCTCCCGAGGAGGAGTGGAACAGGAGGACTACTCGAGGGGAAGGGCTAGGAGGAGGTCCTACTCGCGAGGAAGGCAGGGAAAGAGGTCCTCCTTAGGGGGAGGACTGGGAGAGCAGCCCTCCGCGAGAGGAAGTCTCACTAAGTTACAGGAAACCACAGCCACTTCGGTCAATGGACTCCTCCTCCTCCAGCATTTCCCCTGAGGTCTCTCTAAGGGAGTTGGAGGTGCAGAGGGTTGGAGACACTGGGCAAGGACCCAGCAACGCCAGCCAGAGTGGATTTGAGGAAGAGATGCCGCTTCTGGTGCCAGCACAGCATCGGGGGGTCAGGAGGCAACGCGGATGTCGTTTTATTTTTATTTTTAATTTTTTTTTGCTTTTTAAAATTTTTTAAAAACAAGTTTTTATTGAAATTTCTTTAAGATAATACAAATAATAATACAAACACAGTCTACACAATTACAAAATACAATTACACAACCACATCATTACATACAATTACACAATCAAGTAAAAATAGAACTCAAAAAAATACAGAGGGAAAATAGAAAAAAAGTTAAAATAAAATGACTTCCTAAAGTTGGTCTTCGTGTCTCCTACTAAAGTTCTTGTCCATGCTTTAGTTAATAAATCAAGTTTGTTACAAAATATCTTTATATACTTATCCCTCGTTATCCATAATGACCTTTCCCTGTATGTCAGTCATTCCAAGCAGATCACCAATTTTGTTTCCACTCCTTCTTTCTTCAAATATTCCTCCACATATTTCCATTCTCCTATCATTTTTTGTTTCGAAATATTTCTAATTGCTGCTGTCATTTTTGCAGACGTCGTTTTAGGGTGCCGAGACTTTGGTGGTGGGCGGGAAACAGAAGAGCGGCACTTCCGGATTCTTCAAGTGACTGAGCGGTCATGTTTTGAACTAGCTCTACACTGTAAATAGGAATGCACAACAAATAGTCTTAGCAACTGAAGGCTCTGTCGTTACTCATGAGCAACCCCTGGAAGGATCCTGACATTCACTAATCTGTGTGGGTTCCTGGAACATAACACCCGTGCAAGTGGGGAGTCACCAGTATTGAGATGCCAGCAGAGCCTGCCCAACCATGAGGTGGGGTGAGGCACCTGGGGTGAGGTGGGGTGAGGCAGTAGAAGTGCAAGAGGTGGGGCCCAGCCTGATCCACTACTTCCAAGAGGAAGGCATTCCAACGAGCGGCAATGCCTTGCAGAATGCCCTGGCTCTCATCACGTTTGGGCAAGAACCGGGGCCTTCCAGCAGTAGCAGAAGGGGATGGTGGGGCATGGTGGGGCAGGAGGCAGCATGTTCCTGTTTCGCCTCAGGTGGCAAAACAGGATGAGCTACCCCTGGAGGCTAGGCTGGTTGGAGGTGGGTAAGAATGCCACTGTTACCTGCTTCATTCCGTTGTCTGCACCTTTTGGGATTTTTCTTCTTAGTCTCAATCTCTCCGTTTCTCTTATCAGTTCCCACACTCCAAAATTCTCATTCTCTTTTAGCTTCTCCTCTGGGCAGAAGGGGCTTTCTGTAGGGAACCAACATGGGGTAAATTTACTCCTTTCCAACTTCTACAACAAATCTTTCAAGTCTCCATTAGCTCCTTTGCCTCTGACCTGATCCTTCTTCAATGCATGAACCTCATATGTGAGTTTTCTCTTTGTCTCTTGCTTTGTGGATGGGGGCATTAAAAATACTTGTCATTTCTCTCGTTCTTTTGAAATGTTCTCATGGTGCTCTTCTCATTTCATTCCTGGTCATAATGATCAGGGTGAGGTTTGTTACCCTCAGCATATAATATTGAGATAGGAATGATGTTAGGCTTTTCATTCTAGGATCCTTGTACGTAGGGTAACCAAGATGGCTCCCATAGGTCTTTTCTCAACTTGCTCCATTTCCATAAGATTCATTGTTGCTGCCAATACTCTATACTCTATACTTTGTTGTCCCCTTCTCCTTGTGCCCTGCATCTTTCCCAACTTCCTGGAGAAGGAACTGGCAAGCCACTCCAGTATCCTTGCCAAGAAAACTCCATGGACAAAGACAACTTTGAGTATACACCTCAGCTATTTGTGTTCACAGGTACGCAGAGTGTATACTCACCGGATATAATGTGTGAACACCACCATAAACACACTGTAATGATTACAAGCACAATTATCAAAATATTGGGGCTACCCTTGGTAAGTAGGAGCAATCCTATGTAGGTCCAAATTCCCATGAAGTCTCTGTTTTTAAAATTTAATTCATTCATTCATTCATTCATTCAAATTGCTCCAGATATATGCATGATTTTCTGCAACATTTTCTCTTACTGTCTTCAGTTTCCCTTGAGTTCCCTTCAAGCCTTCCCATTCTCTCTCCAAGGCTGGGCTGTACTTCAAATTTCAGAAAATGTTTTATGGCAGGAAGATATTGACTCATACCTTATGGCAAACCTAGCCTGTCCTATAACTTATCAAGGTGTTTTGTGGTAGGGGGAAAGGCAGGGCAATATGTTAGAGACGTGGAATTTCCTGTTTTGTTTTGTTTTAAATTGTTTTCAGCCCTGATGCTTTGGGAGTGATAACTTCTTAAAAGGGTGTTTCCCCCACCTTTCCTGTTTACACTGCCACCCCTATCTATCTGTGTCAGATATTCAGTGCAATTTGCAAAGGCATGAATGTCCTAGCCCTAATTGGCAACATTTGGTAAAAGGATGGGAGAGTCAGAAGCCAGGAAGGAAAACTGGCATAGCGTCATTGTGTGTGGAAATCTGGAACCACCATCTAAAACAACCAGGGAACCTAAGTGCCCTGACTGAAATGGAGCTGTCTCAGAACTATTGTGCAATGTGTGTTTGTGTGTGTGTGTGTGTGTATCTCAATATGATTTATATACTGCTTTTCTTTTCTTTTTTTTAAAGGAATTTATTGGTATTTTGCTTATATACTGCTTTTCAACCACAGTGGTTCTCAAAGCAGTTCACAATAATATTTATAGCTGGATCATATTTCCCTCTCAATAACAGATCTGGAATGCATTGCAATTCACAAAGATCAAATTCTTCAAATACCCCTCGGTGCAACCGAGATAACGTGGTTAATGAGAATGGGGAAGAAATTCATTTTTGTTTGAATTTTAAAGAGAAAAATATTTTAATTCACACTCCTGAGATCAATAGGTAAAGGCAAAGGGACCCCTGACCATTAGGTTCAGTCGTGTCCGACTCTGGGGTTGCGGCGCTCATCTCGCGTTACTGGCCGAGGGAGCTGGCATACAGCTTCTGGGTCATGTGGCCAGCATGACTAAGCCACTTCTGGTGAACCAGAGCAGTGCACAGAAACGCCATTTACCTTCCCACTGGAGCGGTACCTATTTATCTACTTGCACTTTGACGTGCTTTCGAACTGCTAGGTGGGCAGGAGCAGGGACTGAGCAATGGGAGCTAGCCCCGTCACGGGGATTCGAACCCCCGACCTTCTGATCAGCAAGCCCGAGGCTCTGTGGTTTAACCCACATGAACCAAAATGCAGCTGTCCTTCAAAATCCTTCCTTCTCTGATTTCTGCAATGTGGTTCTTCAACCAAAACAAAACATGCAGGTATTGTGAGGAAAATGTGCATTAAACTGCAGTGGAAATAACATGCAAAAATGCAATATATTATGAATGTGAATAGACTGATGAGATTAAATATTTCATCCCTGTTTAATTAGTGTCATTATTGCTTTCCAATTTCTTTGGGAGATTATATGGGCTAAACTACCACAAACAAGTTGAAATCCTCCCAGAATATGAAACCTGTCACCAAAGGCAGTCCATCTGTGTTTAAAGATAATTTTCTCACATTGTTGTGCTCCATTATTGGATTCTATTGCTGGTGGCAGGTTTCACATTCCGGGAGGATTTGAACTTGTTTGGAGATATTTCTGGAAAACACACAGAGGAAGCAACTAGTTTCTTCAGTTAGGTTAACAGATCAATAATTATTTATCGGCATCAACTCAACATTGGAAAATTCTAACTCGTGATGTATCAGACCTAGGCATAACAAAATAAGATGGGAGAGTCAGATCAATGCTTTGAAACCACTAAGACATCCTCTTGGAAGTATATATAATGGTTTAATAGAGATCTTTAATAACACAAGCCTAAAAGGTTTGCAAGCAAAAATAAAGAAGGTGATTTAAAGTCAGCTACAAGCCAATTGCTCCCGTTGCTCGGTCCCAGCTCCTGCCCACCTAGCAGTTCGAAAGCACGTCAAAGTGCAAGTAGATAAATAGGTGATGCTCCAGCGGAAAGGTAAACAGCGTTTCCGTGCGCTGCTCTGGTTCACCAGAAGTGGCTTAGTCATGCTGGCCACATGACCCGGAAGCTGTATGCCGGCTCCCTCAGCCAGTAAAGCGAGATGAGCGCCGCAACCCCAGAGTCGGACACAACTGGACCTAATGGTCAGGGGTCCCTTTACCTTTACAAGCCAGTTGCAAGTGAATAATAATTACCTTGTGGACTGCATGTGTGATAAGGATTTTCTAATATATAATTTTTATTGTTTTTTGCACATGTTTTCCAAACATAACATTCCATCTTATACAATATAACAAACCTTCGGCTATCACAGCCCAGGACTTCCGTCAACCTCAACTAATGGTTTAAATGGTGCAGTTTTAAATGTGCATTCTGTGGTTGACCTCCTTTGTAATGTTTCCTTTTGAAATATTTAAGATAATATTTTAGTAAAGGTAAAGGGACCCCTGACCATTAGGTCCAGTTGAGCTCACCCCGTTGCGGGGATTCGAACCACCGACCTTCTGATCAACAAGTCCTAGGCTCTGTGGTTTAACCCATTTTAGTTTCCTGTTAATTAGGTTGCTTTGAATGTATACTTTATATTTGGCTGTCTTCGGTAATCTTTTATTCTGGATTGCGTTATTTGATGTTTTATTGTGTTGTGTTGAGATTTTTTCCTTAAAAATATAAAGTGGTATAGAGTTGAGGCTCCAATACTTTGGCCACCTCATGAGAAGAGAAGACTCCCTGGAAAAGACCCTGATGTTGGGAAAGATGGAGGCCACAAGGAGAAGGGGACGACAGAGGATGAGATGGTTGGACAGTGTTCTCAAAGGGGACGACAGAGGACGAGATGGTTGGACAGTGTTCTCAAAGCGATTTGGCCAAACTGCGGGAGGCAGTGGAGGATAGGGGTGCCTAGTGTGCTCTGGTCCATGGGGTCACGAAGAGTTGGACATGACTGAACGACTGAACAACAACAACAACGTAGAATTGACATGTATAATAATAATAATAATAATAATAATAATAATAATAATAATAATTAATGGTGACATCATTGCATGTTCGAGTTTCTCTTTCATCACTTCCTTGGTTGCTGCGGAGGAGGTGGGGGAACTCAAAATGTGGTGATGTCATCATGTCACATGCCATATAATTCATTTTACTATATGCTACCAGAAAGAGGCGTGGGGAGGCTGCTACTTGTATCAGCAGCCCCAAAGTTCATGTAATGCCTATTATTGGCCTTTGTCCCATTGAATTCAGGGTGACTTGCTTCCAAATCATAATGCACGGGATCAAGCGTTGCTTCTTTTAAATCTGTTTGACTTCATTTTCTTAAGCTACTCAAGCATCCAACCTGCATTGCTCATAGGCAATTAAACATGACTAATGAATCACAGTCCTCCCTACCCCCACCGTGTCTCTCTTGGAAGAATCCTATATTGAATCTGGCCGAACCTCAAAACATCTACACTCTCCTACACCCGCCGGTTTCACGTGATGTAACTGAACTTGGGATTCATCTTGCCAACATGACATCACCTTGTTTGCTAACGATATACTTCATTGTGGCTTTTTTTCCTGACATGGTCTTATAGCAGATACTATGAACAGTTGCTTAACATTACAGTGAATAGGTCTCTGAAAAGTGTCTGGTTTATGAGAATACATAGATACATATTTATGAGGCTCTGGGTTGTACCCGCTTGCAGATCATATGTTTCAAGGTATCCATCTTGAAACTTGCTGCACTGCACACAGACCAAAAATATGAGGTCATTATTTGTGCATTGCAGAGATCCAACAGGCCCTGTTCAGATGTTATGCCAGAACAGTAATTAAAATCCATGCATACTCACGTTCCTGTAACATCCCAGTAACTAACGACTCAGACCACAACTTTCTTATGTTCTGCTTTCAACGATTTCTAAAGGGGATTTATTCCCATGTTAGCTTGAACGCAAATAGAAGCCTTTATCAAGGGCCCAATTTCTGTGAAAGGCTCTGATTGTATTCAAGTGAATACAGGTAGACAGGCTCCTTCAGAGGGTGGGGCCAGTACATATATAACTGTTTGGGGTGGGGCTGGCCCCATACCCCCTACATGTGTGGATAAGGACCACAGTGGAACTGAAAAGTCTCAATTTATTTGGAAGGAGAGCACCCATGTGATGTGATAAGCATCTGACATCTTTCGTGGGTCCTTTGTATTTACTTGGTTTGCTTTAATTCAGTGGTCGGCAACCTGTGGCCCATGGGCCACAAGCGGCCCACAGGGGCAGTTTAACCGGCCCACGAGCTGCCCCTGAACTGAGCCGTCTGCTCGACGAGTCCCCGCACGCTGTGCTAAACCAGCACGGCATGGGGACTCGCTTCCATGGCACTGGAAATCGCGTCTGCGCACGCCCAAGATGCCAGAAATTGCTCATGCGGGTGCGGGATCCATCCAGCCCAAGGAGAGATCTCTGCGGGACTTGACCGGCCCAGGCAGGTAAATCCTGGCCAACCCCTGCTTTCATTCATACAAGGTTTTCACATTGTGGTTGGTTGTCATGCGATGTCAATAGAGCCTAAGGCAGAGGCACATGTCCCTAAACAACAATGCTAGAAGTATTAGTTACAGGTGGGTAGCCGTGTTGGTCTGCCATAGTCAAAACAAAATAAAAAATTCTTTCCAGTAGCACCTTAGAGACCAACTAAGTTTGTTCTTGGTATGAGCTTTCGTGTGCATGCACACTTCTTCAGATACACTGAAACAGAAGTCACCAGATCCTTAAATATAGTGAGGGAGTGGGGAGGGGTATTACTCAGAAGGGTGGTGGGAATAGGTGATCAGCTGATAGGTGTGGAAAACCTGTTGACGACTCTTAATGGCTGTATCTGAAGAAGTGTGCATGCACACGAAAGCTCATACCAAGAACAAACTTAGTTGGTCTCTAAGGTGCTACTGGAAAGAATTTTTTATTGTGCTAGAAGTATTATACTTGTATATAATGCATACCTGAAGGAGTGTCTCCACCCCCATCGTTCAGCCCGGACACTGAGATCCAGCGCCGAGGGCCTTCTGGCGGTTCCCTCACTGCGAGAAGCAAAGCTACAGGGAACCAGGCAGAGGGCCTTCTCGGTAGTGGCGCCTGCCCTTTGGAACTCCCTCCCTTCAGATGTCAAAGAGATAGACAACTTCCAGACATTTAGAGGACATCTGAAGGCAGCCCTGTTTAGGGCAGCTTTCAATGTGTGATATTTTAATGTATTTGATTTTTGTTGGAAGCCGCCCAGAGTGGCTGGGGAAATAATAAATAATAAATAATAAATAATAAATAATAAATAATAAATAATAAATAATAAATAATAAATAATAAATAATAAATAATAAATAATAAATAATAAATAATAAATAATAAATAATAAATAATAAATAATAAATAATAAATAATAAATAATAAATAATAAATAATATTATTATTATTCTGTTGATTTTGTATTGCTAAGATATAGGTTCTGGTACCACTTTCATCTTTCCCATCCATCAACTGAAAACTGAAGATGCTGCTTCTGCATCACGGACACTCCTCGGGCTGTTTTACTGGCCTCTCAGCTACCTAGCACATAGCACATTGCCAAGAATGAGGTTGTGGTTTTATGTTTGCGAAGTACAAAACTGTTGATACAGCAGTAGACATAACTACTTGGTTTTGAATGGAACATCATTCAGTGGTCACTGAGGAATCATGGGCCACCTGCATCTTAAAAATCCAATTTATATTAAATAAATAAGTTAAGAGTGGAATCCTATGCATGACTACTCGTAAGTGAGCACCATTGTTCAGCTAAGTATGTATAGGAGTGCCAGCTTGAACTCTTCATCAGGCAAGCTGTTACACAAGATGTTTCACCTCACCCCCTGCTTTGTGTGACTTCTTGCCTGATGAAGAGATCTGGAGAACTTTAAAGCTTGCTACACTTTTCTGATGTTTTGGTTGGTCCACCCTGGGATTTTGGAGTATTGATGTATTATTATTTATTTAGAGAAGTTGTACCCTGCTCTTCAGGGACAGGGGTGGCGCTGTGGGCAGGGGCGTAGCAAGTCTCTGCGCTGCTGGGGGCGGAGGGGGTGCAGAGGCACTCCCCTGGGGGAGGGGCACAACATGTGTGTCGTGACGTCGTCGCGACGTCACGACGCATGTGGATGCTGCTGAAAGGGCGAATTCCCCCCTTTCCGCGGCTTTTTTCGGCGGGGGGGCAGGCCAGCGAGGAGGGGGCATCACGCTTGTCGCTGGCATGACGCCCCCTCCTCGCTGGCCTGCCCCCCCGCCAAAAAAAAGCGGCGGAAAGGGGGAAAAGAGAAGCAGAGCAGGCACTTGAATGTGCCTGCTCTGCTTCGCTTTCCCCCCTCCCAGCGTTTTTTTTTTGGCGGGGGGTGGGTCAGCGAGGAGGGGGTGTCACATCCCCTCCTCGCTGGCCCGCCCCTCGCGCTGAAAAATAGCCGCTGGAAGGGGGGAAAGGCGACATGCCCCCGTTCGGGGCCTGCCCAGCGGGGCAGGGTGAGGGGGACCGGCCAAAGTGTCACCCCCCTCCCCTGGAACTCGGGGCAGCCCTCCCCCGCCCCCTTGCTACGCCCCTGGTTGTGGGTTAAACCACAGAGCCTAGGGCTTGCTGATCAGAAGGTCGGCATTTCGAATCCCCACGACGGGGTGAGCTCCCGTTGCTCGGTCCCTGCTCCTGCCAACCTAGCAGTTCGAAAGCACGTCCAAGTGCAAGTAGATAAATAGGTACCGCTCCGGCGGGAAGGTAAACAGCGTTTCCGTGTGCTGCCCTGGTTCGCCAGAAGCGGCTTAGTCATGCTGGCCACATGACCCAGAAGCTGTACGCCGTCTCCCTCGGCCAATAAAGTGAGATGAGCGCCGCAACCACAGAGTCGTCCGCAACTGGACCTAATGGTCAGGGGTCCCTTTACCTTTACCTTACCCTGCTCTTTAGCCAAAGAGGCTTCACGAGTGGCTTACATGAAATCAAAACAAGGCACTTCATACCTGCAGGCTTATAATCAAATAAATAAATAAATAAATAAATAAATAAATAAATAAATATAATAATAATACACTTAAGGGAAAGGGGACAAGGAGGGAAGGTGAAAATAAAGCTCAAAACTCAGGAACCAATTTCTAGACAGTTCTTAAATTGATTCCTACATTGCAGGGGGTTGGACTTGATGACCTTCACGGTCCCTCCCAACTCCACAATTCTATTGTGGGCACAGTTGGCAGAGTTCAGACGCAGGAGGTCCCTGATGGAGCTGGTCCTACAGCAAAGCGGAGGCAATGAACCCTGCTTCCTGTCTCTCCCACCGAAGCAGCCTGATGAAATGGTATACTGGTGACTACTTTTCCATGGCTAAAGGGACTTACATTGGATTAACTACGTGGACCAGGATGTGAGACTATTATCAGGGAGATGTAGTTGTCAGAATGTTGGACGAAGGCTGAGGAGAGCTCAGTTTAAATCCCCACGGAGCCCTGAAGTCCACAGGGTGACTTCAGAAGAGCCTCTCTCTTGTTGTGAGAATAAAGTGGGACAACCCACTTTAACCAGAACAAGCAGCCATTAGAAAGCCAGTGTAGTGCACTTGTTAGAGCAGGCATAGGCAACCTTCGGCCCTCCAGATGTTTTGGACTACAATACCCATTATCCCTGACCACTGGTCCTCTTAGCTAGGGATCATGGGAGTTGTAGGCCAAAACATCTGGAGGGCCGAAGGCATAGCTGTCAAGTTTCAGATTTGAAAATAAGGGATCAGCACCCTCACCCGTACCGGGGACAGTCTACGGTTCTCAGGGACAGTCCACGCCACGGTAATCCCCCCCCAGGCTACAAATTAATTTACACCAGGAAAGAGCTCCCAGGAAAGAGAAATCAGGGCAGAGAAAAGAAAGCACTTATTCACGCAGCACACGGTTAACCTCTGGAACTCCCTGCCACAGGGAGCAGCGACGGCCACCAACTTGGATGGCTTTAGAAAATGATTAGGCAAATTCATGCAGGAGGAGGTGGCTTCTGGCCAGGTTGGCTCTGCTCTGTTTCCAGTTAGGGGCAGCAATGCTGAATCTGAGCACTTGTTGCCGAGAAACATTCGCCTATTTTATCTTCTTTATATATCTGTCTGTCTGTTTGTTATTAGGTATTTATATTCCACCTTTTTCTCCAAGGAGCTCCCTGGTCCTAGTCCTCATTTAATCCCCACAACAGTCCTGTGAGGCAGGCAGGCAGGCAGGCAGGGCTGAGAAAGGCAGGGACCCAAGGAGTCCCCGGACTCCAACGCTCCTTCCCGGAAATAAGGGAAATTTAAGGGATATCAACAATAAGGGATAGCTCTGGTAAACGGCTTGAAATATGGGAGTTTCCCCGCTAAAAAAGGGAGACTTGACAGCTATGGCCGAAGGTTGCCCATGCCTGTGTTAGCGTGTTGGTCTTCAACCAGGGAGACTTGGATTCATATCCCCATTCAGTCACCAGGTTTTCTTGTGTCAATCACCAGTCACAGAGTCATTGTGAGGATTTACGACTGGAGCCATGTGTGCTGCCCTGAACCTTTTGAAAGAAGGGTTGAATGAAAATTAGATAGGAAGAGAACACCATGTTCCTTCCCTGAGCTCATTGGAGAAAGAATGGGAGATCGAGAGTGCGGCGTTTGTTTCCCAGCTTGCCACTGCCAAGCACTTTTAATAAAAAATAGAATAGAATAAGCCCTCTCAAATTGCCTCCTGCTCTAAGATTCTGGATGCATTGTCTGGTGCGCTGAATCACAATGCACCTGCAATGACTTCCTGCAGTGGCACAATTCACTGCAGCCACATCTGGTGCCACCTGCTGTCTAAGTCTGGCTGTGTTTGGTTCATGATTAGCACATTGATGTACTGCAGTCTCTTTACAGCCATTGCTCAGTCAAGAAGCAGAACCACCATCCTGGATGGAGATGAACAGGAGTCATTTGTCCAGTAAAAAAATGTATACAGTATATGAGCCAAAATAAATTGGGTGTAGAGTGATATCAGGACGTGGGTGGAACTGTGGCCTAAACCACAGAGCCTAGGGCTTGCCGATCAGAAGGTCGGCAGTTCAAATCCCCGCGGCGGTTCTCAGCAAATCTCCTGTTGCTCGGTCCTTGCTCCTGCAAAGCTAGCAGTTTGAAAGCACGCCCCAAAAGTGCAAGTAGATAAATAGGTACCGCTCCGGCGGGAAGGTCAACGGCGTTTCCGTGCACTGCTCTGGTTCGCCAGAAGCGGCTTAGTCATGCCGGCCACATGACCCGGAAGCTGTCTGCGGACAAACGCCGGCTCCCTCGCCCAGTAAAGCGAGATGAGTGCCGCAACCCCAGAGTCATCTGCGACTGGACCTAATGGTCAGGGGTCCCTTTGCCTTTACCTTTAGAGTGATATGAGCAAAATTCTACAGTGAAAAAAATACATGGCGCACATCTAGCAATTCCAATAATTGTTTCATGCTTTGTTCTGCTCAGACAAATCACACTTCCTCAAATCATTTTGAATAGGGTGGGGGCAAGGATGAGAGAAAACAATATAGGGAAATGAAGACTGTTATAGGGTTTAAGACTATTATGGGGTGGACAGCCTATAGGGGAGCACAACCTCTAGGGCAGCTTTGCTGACTGCAGTGTTCCCTAGGATTGAGGAGTTCTGACTCAATACTGTTTTGTGAAATATGGGGTAAAATGAATTTTCAGGTTCCAGAGTGATGGAGGGAGTCACATTATTATTATTATTATTATTATTATTATTATTATTATTATTTCTTAAATATACCACCCTTCACCCAAAGATCACAGGGCAGTTTACAACGTAAAAAGACAAAATACATAAATGCATTTCCGCCATAAATAATGCATTTTTGTATACATATTTAAAAAATGGAATCTGCATCACAAAGTTTGTGGAGCCGTATAATCAAACTGTTAGCTGTGTTCTGATCCATGTGTAAGTCCAGCAACTGTGAACTGGGTTGCTTTAGAATGCAGACTGAACACAATTCTGCTCCATCCCTGCCCTGATCCCTTCTCTCTGACAAAACTCCTCCTGCCATCTTTTCTCAGAAGGAGCCAGACCCCTCCCCAGTCCATTTCATCCAATTATTTATTTTCACACACACCACACCCTGAGTCTGGTAGGAACCGATAACCTTCTCCTCCAAGTGTTTACACTGGTGTGTCCACATCAGTAGGAACGTTCCTTCCAGCAAACATGCAAGTCTGAGCGGGGATGGTCCCACCTATCCCTCATTTGCACCAGTTCTGCCCCCTCCCCTTTTCAGTCCCTGTGAGACCACCCATTCAAGGAACAACCTTCTCCACCTCTTTCCTTCTAATTACTGCTATAATTGTTCTTTAGATAGTTAGGGAGGAACTGATGACACATGCAGAAGGATGGATGCGGCTAAAGGACAGTCATGTCCTTGGCTGGGAGCTAGGAGAGGATCAGGGCAGATTGAGGATGCATGTAATCTGTTGTGAATGATGTGTGAGAAAGACAGTTTATTTGAAAGAGGCTTAAGAGGCAGAGATCTTCAAAAGGGAAAATGTTTTCAGGGCAAACTAAAATGAATCGCAGTTTGGTTGAGAGAGCACCGTTGCTTGAAATGAATTCACAAGCTACATTCCTAGGGAAGAGGGAGAATGGAGACTTACTTAGAATAGGTAAATATATATCTTGGTATCAAGGCAGTAATGAACGGAAGTGAGAGCTGGACCATAAAGAAGGTTGATCACCGAAAAAATTGATGCTTTTGAATTATGGTGCTGGAGGAGACTCTTGAGAGTCCTATGGACTGCAAGAAGATCAAACTTATCCATCCTTAAAGAAATCAGCCCCGAGTGCTCACTGGAAGGGCAGATCCTGAAGTTGAGGCTCCAGTACTTTGACCACCTCATGAGAAGAGAAGACTCCCTAGAAAAGACCCTGATGTTGGGAAAGATGGAGGGCACAAGGAGAAGGGGACGACAGAGGATGAGATGGTTGGACAGTGTTCTCGAAGCTACTAACATGAGTTTGGCCAAACTGCGGGAGGCAGTGGAGGATAGGTGTGCATGGTGTGCTCTGGTCCATGGGGTCACGAAGAGTTGGACACGACTGAACGACTGAACAACAGAATCAAAGCAGTGCAGAGGATGGCAGGATTTCCAGTACACACAGTTCCCACTTACCAAACACAATTTGTTCCCTAGAAATTGTTCATTAGATGAGTGTTCGCATAATGAGTTGACTATTTCCATTGATTCCTATTGAAAATTTTCTAATGCGTTTCTGATCATGGAATTTTGACACACACATACCCCCAAGCCTTCACCCCACACAAAATCCCAGATTTCTCAGATCATTCCCCCTCCCTTCCTCCCTCTGTTCCTCAGCCTAAGGCAAACAAGGAAGTAATAAATGCTTCCTGATTGGCTATCTGAAACTGTGCAGTGTATAGCGAGGTTTGGGTACTAATTCCTCGCGTTTGGATAAATGAATTTTTGCATAGCGAATGTTCGTAAAGTGGGACCTGTGTGTAGTTTAGTAAGTGTTCGTGGAAAACAGTAGAAAGGGTCTCAAAAGCAATGCCAATTCTTGCATTATCCATAGAAATATCAAGTACTCAAAACATTCCCTGAGAAAACTAGTGAATTTTTGTGGGCCAGGGGAAGCTAACGTTGGCAGACAGAGCCCCCTTTTAGTATTGCTGTTTTTCACGTAAAAAGCATTTTAGAGGCAAATCAGAGATTTCTCCTTATGCAATACATCTGAGAACTTCCAAATGAAGCAAAAAAAAAAAAGTTTTGTGAAAGTTCTGCAGTAATAAAAGTCCCACAAAATCCAAAAAGTCTTTGATAGGTTAATACCTTTGAGGATTTTAGCAAGAATTTTGCTTCGTCACTGTCTGTATGTGTGAATGGATGTGTTCATCACCAGTTTATAACCACAGAAGCCTTCATAAGATTATCTAATTCATTTCCATTCATTTCCATAATCTGATTCATAATCTTTATACAGTTTTGAAGCCCTGGGGCCAAAGTAATTCTTGGCTAGCAATTTATGCCTTCAGCAACTCTGCAGAATACAAAGGCCTGTTGACTCTCAAGGGCGCCATTTCAGATTTCAAGGAAGGGGTTGGGAAGGAAAGAACTTCCGATAGAGAAAGGTTTCTAAGCCTACAACTGAATATATTCTAGATTAAAAGGAAGAAAGGAAGGAACAGTATATATTTAAGAACATTTGTTACTTTTTAATATCTTAGAATAATATAGCAATGATAGCAACATCCCTAACTATGATACACGAACCCTGGGAATCGTGGTACATAACTATCTCAAACAGATGGGCGCTTCCAGATAGTTGTGTTTTTCCAGTAGGATTCAATCAAATACTGGCATATTCAAGTTGAACTATTAAGGGTGATTTGCAAACAAGCTCACCCAACCACCCACACCCGAAAACAGGACGATTTGCAATAAGGAAATTGGTGGGACTACACTAGGAAGTGTGGAATAATATTTGCTTGACTTATCTAAACAAATCACATAAAATGCTCAATGTGTAGTCAATGTTCTCTAAGATCCCCACAACCTTTCTGCAAAGAAATTGGGGCGATTGCTCAGTTAACAAGTTGCCTGGATTCCAAAAGCTATCAGAGAATCTTTTGTAACCCGACATTATTTCCTTGTGGATTCCTATAGGTCTTTGTGGGGAACCAGGACAAATAAAAGGCCTTGATGGCAGTTTACATTTGTAGTGTCAAATGCCATTTGAACATGAAGATTAGAAACAGCCAATTTTCACTACCAGAAGGGAGGCGATGTGGTGTGTATTTCTATGATGTGTTGCTGGACTTTAAACTCCCACCCCACAATGCAGCCTCTGAGGTTCCAGTTTGAAATAGGAGACAACAAAGCAAAAGAAGGGCTTTTAAAATGTCTTCCTGTGTTTATTTCTTGCTGAAAAAACCACACCTGAAAGCTACTTTTTACCCATGTGGGGAAAATATAGAAGCATCCATCTCTCTTTCCTAGTGGGGGGAAAGCAGCTGGGTGTGTGTGTGCTTTCTCACAGGAAACAGACTGCAAAGGGAAAAACATTGCAAAGTCTTCCACTATGTTGATCTTCTGCTTCCGACCAGGGGCTTCGCTGGGGGGGGGGCAACCCCAGGTTCCAGGGGAAGGGGGTGACTCTCAGCATGCCCACCCCACAACTCATAAGTTGCTCAGTGCAGCAGCTGGCTTACACAGCACAAACTTTGCTTTTTCCTTCCTGCAGGGAAGAGCCACAGAAGCACAGCTCTGCCCAGCCAGGGCTCCACCCAGCAGCATGGCACATTTCACCAGGGCACTGTCCTTTCAGGGGGCACAAAGGTGCCATCTTCAAGGGGTGATATTTGGCACCTCCACCTAGAGCCTCAAGCACAAGCCAGAGCAAATCCAGTGGTTTTGGGCTTAGGACACACCACAGCACTGCAAAAGCATTAGCTGTGCTTGCTTTACTCAGTCCACCTGGACCTGGTGTACCATCCGCCCACACCCCTTCAAGTCACAGTGAGCGTTTTGCGCCCCCCCCCACAATGCTTTGCGGCACCTGAGGTGCCGCAAAGCATTGTGGGGGGGTGCAAAACGCTCACTGTGACTTGAAGGGGTGTGGGTGGATGTGGGGGGTTGACAAAAAAAAATCCGCACCGGGTACCACTTGGGCCTGCTACGCCTCTGCTTCCGACTGCAGCCTTATCACTTCCACTTAATTCAGGCATGTCCAAAGTCCATTTTGGGGGGCCTAATCTGGCCCGATGGTCGATTTAATCTGGCCCCCATGGCAGTATATATCCTAGGGTAAAATCCTAAAAAAAAGCTCAAAAGCTCAAAAACTTTGGGGTAAACTTCAATCCTTAAAAAAGCTCAACAACTCTGTCTGGTTGGCCCTCACACATGTTCAGATCCTCAAATCTGGCCCTCTTTGAAAAAAGTTTGGGCACCCCTGAGCCTTAATTTAAGGGGGAAATGCTGTCAAAGGAATCACAGAGCTACACCTAAACATATTGTTCTGCCTTCAGGCTCAACCATGGGTGAGTCCAGAGGAGAAGGGAGTTTCACCATTGTGGGTCAACCACAAAGAACAGCTGAGTTGTCAACATACTTTCTCAACTGACGGACTAGATCTTGATGGGAGATAGGATCAGAGGAGCACATTGCCTCAAATAATAATAATAATAATAATAATAATAATAATAATAATAATTTATTATTATTTGTACCCTGCCCATCTGGGGGGCTTCCAACAAATATTAAAATATATTAAAATATCACAGATTAAAAACTTCCCTAAACAGGGCTGCCTTCAGATGTCT
The DNA here is from genome assembly GCF_009819535.1 of Lacerta agilis. Taxonomy (NCBI): domain Eukaryota; kingdom Metazoa; phylum Chordata; class Lepidosauria; order Squamata; family Lacertidae; genus Lacerta; species Lacerta agilis. The sequence goes on along the minus strand of NC_046313.1, from coordinate 6,929,949 downwards.
TCTGAATGTAAGGTACCAGTTGTTTATCTCCTTTACCTCTGATGGGAGGGCGTTCCACTGAGCCAGCGCCACTACCAAGAAGGCCCTCTGCCTGGTTCCCTGTAGCTTTGCTTCTTGCAGTGAGGGAACCGCTAGAAGACCCTTGGCACTGGATCTCAGTGTCTGGGCTGAACGATGGGGGTGGAGACGCTCCTTCAGGTATACAGGACCGAGGCTGTTTAGGGCTTTAAAGGTCAGCACCAACACTTTGAATTGTGCTCAGAAACGTACTGGGAGCCAATGTAGATCTCTCAGGACCGGTGTAAGGAGCACCCAGTGAACTCTCCATTCTGCAACCTAAAGCCGACAACCAAGATAGGGAATTGACCGACCACCTGGTGGCTATCATACGTATTTGTTGGTGTGTTGAGTCCTCAGTTATGTCACAACAGTCTTTATAACAAATTCACCATGTTTGTAAGGTACACAAGTAAATCAGTCCCATATGTGTTTAAGTGAAGTCTACCTTTTCAACAGAAGTGCTTTACTCATGCATGTTTGCAGAGATACTTCCAAGCATTCTGCTTGAGTTGTTGCAGTTGTGACGCTGGACTGGAGAGGGGGCAGAGGAAGGGAGGTTGCTGCTGCTTCTCCTGTTTTTCATTCATCCTTTTCCCTGTAGCAATCTATGGCGCAGCTCTTCAGCTGGTGGAAACTGGTGTAGCTCTCCTAAAGATTAGTAGCTAACAGGGGCTTTAAAGTTACACAATATCAAAAACATTGCCATGTGTCTTGCTAATGGTCTGTGCCGTCCAGGGCTGTTTTCTAACAATCAACATCTAGATTTCTCAGGTAGGGTCCAAGCAGGGCATACGTCCTTTTCCTTTGTCAAGCACCGCCATCAGGTGATCGGTGATATACTGCCTGTCTCTGCAAATGGAGGTTGTGCTTTTGGATATCACATTCATAAAAAAGGTAAAGGACTCCTGACTGTTAAGTCCAGTCACAGATGACTCTGTGGTTGCGGCGCTCATCTTGGTTTACTGGCCGAGGGAGCCGACGTTTGTCCGCAGACAGTTTTTTCTGGGTCATGTGGCCAGCATGACTAAGCCACTTCTGGCAAAACCAGAGCAGCACATTGAAACGCCGTTTACCTTCCCGCCAGAGCGGTACCTATTTATCTACTTGCACTTTGACATGCTTTCAAACTGCTAGATTGGCAGGAGCTGGGACCGAGCAACAGGAGCTCATCCCGTCGCAGGGATTTGAACCGCCGACCTTCCGATGGGCAAGCCCAAGTGGCTCAGTGGTTTAGACCACAGTGCCACCTGCATCCACATTCATACACCTGTGTTATTTAGGCACTCACCTAATCCTCTTTGTCAAAAGGCTTTTTACACTGGTGCATTGCAGCCATACTGCTTCAGTGTGTTAAAAGGTTCTGTCTCTAGGCTTGGTGCAGAGAATTGACACTGAAATTCTGCATAAAATGAAATCATAGGTAACTGTTAGGGTTTCTCCTTCCATAAAAGGAGAATTTTTTAGTAGAACTTCAAAGGAGGAGCATCCCACACATCATTCGGCATCTTCACCCTTGATAGTCTAAAGTATTGTTATACTGTTCTTTGTCTTTGTTACGATACTTTGAGATATTCAGAAAACAGAAAACATAAGTGCCTCAGACTTCCTGCTTTACACCCACCCTTTTCTGTAATATCCAAAGCCGAACTACTACCTGCTTCTAGTGTACATCTTTCCTACTTGACTATAAAAATGCCAGAAATCTCTAGTGGTGTTTTTCTACAAAAGAAGCTTGCTTTGTTTTTCTAAAAAGGAAACTCACCCTGCAAAAATTTCCCCACTCTGAGAAATAAGAGTGCAAAACAATAGCATCTTCTGGCAATTATGAATTCCATCATTTAATGTTGCATACATCTCAATCTCAATCTTGCCAAACCTGTATACGTAAATTGCAATCCTTGGCAATTATGGAGTTAGCATATATGTAATTTATGTGCACGTTTACAGGCAAGGGTATGTGCCATCCCAGTCATTCTCTTTGGGTAAAAGGCCTAACATCTTTCCCAAGAGTTCAGGATAGATTTGCTTGCCCTAAATAGGTTTACAGTCTGTATTAGGTAGGCAAGGATGCGGGTGGTGCTGTGGTCTAAACCACAGAGCCTCTTGGGCTTTCTGATTGGTAGGTTGGCGGTTCGAGTCCCCGCAACAGGGTGAGCTCACATTGCTCTGTCCCAGCTCCTGCCAACCTAGCAGTTTGAAAGCACACCAGTGCAAGTAGATAAATAGGTACTGCTGTGGTGGGAAGGTAAACAGCATTTCAGTGTGCTTTGGTTTCCGTCACGGTGTCCCATTGTGCCAGAAGTGGTTTAGTCATGCTGGCCACATGACCCAGAAAGCTGTCTGTGGACAAATGTTGGCTCCCTTGGTCTGAAAGCGAGATGAGCGGCACAACCCCATTTGACTGGACTTAACTGTCCAGGGCTCCTTTACCTTTTACCTGGACAAAGTAGGGATGTGTCAGGAGAAGAAGAGGGAGAAGAGGTTGGCTTGAGAAAGAGTTTAAGTTATGTAGAGAATCCAATGGTCCAGCATAGCTGGTTTCGACTCCAGGGCATCTTTCAAGACTGAAGGGTTCCGGGAGACAGAGGAAGGAGGAAGAAAGACAGTGTTTGGGGACCCCATGGGAGTGAGTTTACTTGTCTATTTAAAAAATATATATTTGCCCCTCTTCCACCTTGGCTCACACCATAAGCCATTTTTCTTAAAAACACATACACCATAAAATAACAAACTGCAACAGCAAAATGAAACAAACAAAAATAGCCACACACGAGTCAAGATAAATGAATAAAGCACGAACTTAAACTGCCGGGCAAAGGAAACATTTTTTATCTAGCACTAAATAAGAACAGCATCAGGTCTGAGCCTCTGTGAAGGGAATCTCACAAATGAAGCAGGACAGCTGAGAAGGCCTCATTTCCCCTTACCACTTGCCTAATGCCAGGGTCGGGCACAGCATGTCTTCTGAGACCAATCCCAATGACCAGACAGGATTATGATGGAGCAAACAGCCATCTCCCAAACCACATTCTCCTTGTTGATAAGCTGAGGTCACTTTTGCAACAACACCAATATAGGACCATCAGGAAAGTATTATTTTAGTCATCAATTTGAAGGGCTGTCAGAGGACTATCCTTTGTTCAAAGGGTTGTCCAATCTTAAGTCCACTTTAAAGGTAAAGAAGTTGCCCATCAACAGTTAGCAAGTGGGCAGCAGGCTGAGTAGACACACAGCTCACCTGGTCATAGTCTTGCCCACTATGGTGAGACATAGAATCATAGAATCATAGAGTTGGAAGAGAGCACAAGGGCCATCCAGTCCAACCCCCTGCCAAGCAGGAAACACCATCAAAGCATTCCTGACAGATGGCTGTCAAGCCTCTGCTTAAAGACCTCCAAAGAAGGAGACTCCACCACACTCCTTGGCAGCAAATTCCACTGCCGAACAGCTCTCACTGTCACGAAGTTCTTCCTAATGTTTAGGTGGAATCTTCTTTCTTGTATTTTGAATCCATTGCTCCGTGTCCGCTTCTCTCGAGCAGCAGAAAACAACCTTTCACCCGCCTCTATATGACATCCTTTTATATATTTGAACATGGCTATCATATCACCCCTTAACCTTCTCTTCTCCAGGCTAAACATATGCTGTATTTCTACTCTCCCCCACACCAATTTGCATGCAAACTTTCAAGCAACTCAGCATCCTCTTTTGTGATGTGTGAGTGGATACCCTACAGGAAATGAAGCCCAAATGCCCCAAGTCTTGTCCAGATAAGGAGGCAGGATGACACAGATGATGATATCAGGAGTTGCAGGAGAGGTAGGCAGCAAAGAGACACCACCTTGCCGACAAAGGTCCATTTAGTTAAAGCCATGGTTTTCCCAGTAGTGACGTATGGAAGTGAGAGCTGGACCATAAAGAAGGCTGATCGCCAAAGAATGGATGCTTTTGAATTATGGTGCTGGAGGAGACTTTTGAGAGTCCCATGGACTGCAAGAAGATCAAACCTATCCATTCTGAAGGAAATCAGCCCTGAGTGCTCACTGGAAGGACAGATCCTGAAGTTGAGGCTCCAGTACTTTGGCCACCTCATGAGAAGGGAAGACTCCCTAGAAAAGACCCTGATGCTGGGAACGATTGAGGGCACAAGGAGAAGGGGATGACAGTGGATGAGATGGTTGGATGGTGTTCTCGAAGTGACTAGCATGAGTTTGGCCAAACTGTGGGAGGCAGTGAAAGACAGGTGTTAGAATGGACCTATGTGGTGCCATGGGTAGTGGTAACTGAGCAGAAGCCTTTGGTCAACCAAATAAGCGCAAGGTGCCAGGATAATAGCATGTATGTCATTCCTTGTCTGAATAAACACTTGCAAAAGTGTCATGGACCAGAAACAGATGGATCTGTCCATCTGTAATTGTTACCTCTCCCTTGAGTGGTAGAAAGTTCCAGGAGTGTTCTCTTATGGGCAGTGGCATAGCATGGGTTGCCAACACCCAGATTCACATGGAGGCGGGTGGGAGGGAGGGAGGAGAATGGATGTACACATGCACATTCAACTGCTTAACTGTGTCTGCATCACCCAGGAGATCACAGCCGCAGAGATAAGAAAAGAAGAGTAATTCCATTCTCTGGAGCGGTCACTTCCTGATTCGCATGGAGAAGCCATTTTCAATGGAGCCCAGCAACAGAAGCACGCTGTTGTATTGAGGCAGCACTGGGTGTTGAAATTTTGCACCCCTAACAATTTTGTGCCCTAGACAAGAGCCCCTGTGCCCCTCCAATGCCACGCAACTGCTTATAGGACTTAATTCCTTGCAGTGAACGAGACCACTAGAGACTGATGGTGCCTTTGTAATATCTGCGGAAAGCTGATAAATAAAAAAGGCTTATGTTATAATTTTTTTTAAAAGGGAGCATGCATTTTTTAAGGGATCATGTGTTTTTAAAAGGCATGGACATGGTCCCACCTTGCTCCATTGAAGAGCCTCCTTTGCTTATGCATAAGCAAGCAGAGTATTTTGGGAGCATATTATTTTCAAAAAGCACCAGCGTGAGCTCTGCAGACCTCACCCTTGGGTTGTTTCATGTTGAACTAGCCTGAACCGAACTCCTAGCTCTCTGTCTGACTTATTGTCTATGTAAATTCAAGCTGCTTCCAGGTGTCTCACTGGGTCCTCTCCAATATCTGATGGGCATGTTATTACAAAGGCTGGAGAGAAACCATTCACATTGTTTACCATCAGCTGCAAGGTTTTGCAACAACATTGTTGTTGTTGTTGTTTAGTCATGTCCAACTCTTCATGACCCCATGGACCAGAGCACACCAGGCACTCCTGTCTTCCACTGCCTCCCGCAGTTTGGTCAAACTCATGTTGGTAGCTTCGAGAACACTGTCCAACCATCTCATCCTCTCTCGTCCCCTTCTCCTTGTGCCCTCCATCTTTCCCAACAGCAGAGTCTTTTCCAGGGAGTCTTCTCTTCTCATGAGGGGGCCAAAGTATTGGAGCTTCAGCTTCAAGATCTGTCCTTCTAGTGAGCACTCAGGCCTGATTTCCTTAAGAATGGATAGGTTTGATCCTTTTGCAGTCCATGGGACTCTCAAGAGTCTCCTCCAGCACCATAATTCAAAAGCATCAATTCTTCGGCGATCAGCCTTCTTTATGGTCCAGCTCCCACTTCCATACATCACTACTGAGAAAACCATAGCTTTAACTATTCGGACCTTTGTCGGCAAGGTGATGTCTCTGCTTTTTAAGATGCTGTCTAGGTTTGTCACTGCTTTTCTCCCAAGAAGCAGGCGTCTTTTAATTTCGTGACTGCTATCACCATCTGCAGTGATCATGGAGCCCAAGAAAGTAAAATCTCTCACTGCCTCCATTTCTTCCCCTTCTATTTGCCAGGAGGTGATGGGACCAGTGGCCATGATCTTAGTTTTTTCGATGTTGAGCTTCAGACCATATTTTGCGCTCTCCTCTTTCACCCTCATTAAAAGGTCCTTTAATTCCTCCTCACTTTCTGCCATCAAGGTTGTGTCATCTGCATATCTGATTAGCTAATTCACAATAATCTGGAAAGCCAAACCCATAACAGTGTATTTGTGACAAGGCTTACTCCCAAGAGATGAAGGGATCATAGAACTGTAGAGCTGGAAGGAACCATAAGGGTCATCTAGTCCACCCTCCTGCAATGCAGGAATCTTTTCTGACATGGGGTTCGAACCCATGACCGTGGGATTAAGAGTCTCGTGCTCTCCCAACTGAGGGTTTTGCCACCTCAACTACTGCTACAGAGGCCTAATAGGAGGCTGATTATGTAAATAAAGAACACTTCTGTTCTTATTCTACAGTGAAGGGAAACAACTGATCCCAGGTCAAACAAGTGGAGCTGTAAACAGAGACCAGATCTTCAAGTTTATTGCATTCCAGAGCCTCTCCCTCTGTACCACACACTGTGTTTGTTATGTCCCTATAATACCTGGGAAAACATTTCTGAGATCCACACGCCTCTGCATCCACCCATTTGCACAGGAAAATCCACAGTGGAATCTTGCAGCACCCAAATGGCTGTGCTTCCGACTCCAAGGAAAAGAAACAAGAACACTCCTATAAAATAAAAAATGAACACTGGGTCAAGAAGAGCAGCATGGGGGCAGGTTATGGCACAGACCTGGGTGCGCCATTCCCACATTTGGAGTTTACTTTGGAGGAAAGGGTAGTGAAATCTTCTGATATTTCTCTAATTGGGTAGGCTATTTACAGATCAAGAAGATATTAAGAGGAGTGCTGGGGCGAGCACAAAGGCAACACCATCATCATGGGTCCTCGAAATGCAAAAAATACTGGCCAGAGTGTACAGGAGAGAGATTCCTGGGGTGACTGCATTGTGTTCTGTTTCCTTATACTGCCAAAGTGATAACCAACAAAGGAGTGGTTGCCTAGAGTTCTGGGTCAAAACCTTGGAGTTGTATTCAGTGCTAATCCTACTCAGGGTAGACCTGGTCAAGTTAATAAAGGTAAAGCTCATTGTCCAAGTGTGGATTCTTGTGTCACAAAATCCCACCATCCCCTTCCGAGAGGGGAGATATCAGCAGGCTTGTGGGACCCCTAAGGTGTTTTAAACATCATTTAAAAAAACTATTTAGAAAAAACCCTGCAGCCAAACCTCCCCCCCCCCCCAGTCCAATAAGAAAATAAAAAAATTCCTTCCAGTAGCACTATAGAGACCAACTAAGTTTGTTCTTGGTATAAGCTATCGTGTTCAGGCACACTTCTTCAGATACTGGACAATTTTTTTAAAAAATTAAATATATATTTCGACTGCGTCAGACCAACACGGCTACCTACCTGAATCTAGTCCAATACGAATTAAGCATGCACACTCGACACACGATGCTGACTAATATTTTTTACTTAGGGAGAGCAGGCAGAGAACAGATAACCAGGAGGAGGAGGATGGTGGAATGGAGTATCCTGGAACTCTGGTCAGGAGTAAGTCATATTGCTTTGTTTTGCTTCAGGCCCCATTTGTATTTTTAAAGATTCATTTGTACTCTACGGGTAAATGAAAGATGTTGGTACTAGAGACTATCCATCTTTTTCCTGCTTGTGAGGCAGAGAAACCTCTTCAGAGAGATGGTCAAAGTAGAATGGCAACACTGTACCACATATATTATTGTCTAACCATCTGTGGTTCCCTTTCAAGCAAGGAAGACTCCATTTTGTTGCCCATCTGTGGATATGCTTCTGGGAGGGGAGTTTCCTCTGTGGGTGTCATTAGCTTCTGTTTTCAGAATTTGCTGCACAGGTAATGATGGTTTTCCACTTAGTTGAGACATCTAGAGTCCCGGAGGCCTGTACATCCATATATTAGAATTAATTATCTCTAATTACTGCCCTTGCTATCTTAACAGTAACCACATACACAGAGTTTCCTTCTCTACCCTAGTTCACCTTGTGTGGAGGAATATCACACCCACCTCGTCCAGGGAGAAATGTCATTCCTGTGAAGAATCCTGTAGGGATCCACCTGGATAATCTCACAGATTGCCCTGGAAAGACGCCAGACCAGATTTTCCCCATGGCACGTAATTAGCTAATAGACTTCTGTAACGGATGTGGAGATAATGACCATGATCTCAAGTGGTTAGAAAAGAGTTTGAGAAACTTGCAGAAGACAACAATCATCATCAGCAACAATCCATTATAGTTAATGCAATCTCTTTATTTATAAGCAGTATACCAGTGAATGCCAGATTCCATGGACAAAAAGTGAAGGAGGGGCATCCGTTTCATGGTATGCATGTGAGCCTTCCCATGTGACTTTGCTGGCCAGTAATGAAAACAGAAAGATTTGTACAAGCTTTGGTCAAACTAATGCATTAGGGCTGGGTTTTGTTTTTTATCCTGGGGTTTCCAGTGTGGTGTTCATGGGCACAATGCACCCTGGCAGCCACAAGGCCCCTCACACCTTTTCATCAGGCATTGGGGTGGTCACCTTTTACTGAAGAAGGAAGCTGGAAGAGTGATGGTCTTGCCAACCTCCTCTTTCCGCTCTTTAGGTTTCTCAAGGCTCAGATTGGCACTTGAGAAGCTGCCAGGCAGGGGTGCCGACTTGGAAGAGAGAATGAAATGCCAGAGAAAGAAAGATGGGGTGGAGAGATGCAGTGATGAGAGAATGGTGTGCCAAAGAGAAAGAGAATGTGCATATACAAGTTATACAATATTATGGGTTTGCAGTGGGTCAACGATCCTCTAGAATTCTCTCACACCAAGACGTGGCAAGCTGGCAGGTTTATTACTCTTAGATTTATTTAGTAATTACACAGCAGTTTCAGTCTGAGCCCTCCTGGCTCAATCCTCCCCTGATGAGGCAGTTGGACCCACTGGTTGACACTGTCGACGCCAGCAGGATATCCTCCACTGGTTGCCTCACCTCCTGCTAGGCTGGTGTTGTGGCTTTACTCTACTCTTCCACTGCCCCTCCTCCTCCTCTTCCTCTTGAGCCAAATCCAACAGCGGCTGTTCCTCTGAAGCAAGCTCTGCCTGCTCTGTGCTGTCTTGAGGATTTATAGCCTGCATTTCCGAACGGGAGGGGCTGGGATCACTCTCAATATGGGAAGGAATCAACCCTCTACTCCTCTCAGCCTGCCCCCCTTCTTCTCTTGAGTCTTTACTGTCGCTTTGGGAAGGGACGTTCCTGATACCCAGGCCCTTTGGAAAGGCAAATAATGGCGCACACTCTCTCTGTGTGTATGCATGTGTGGACATATGTGCACTTTGCCTTTTGAGAATGGGGGGAAATTGACCCTGGAAAGGTGTAAGGGGAGCATTCAGAGACATGGTGCCCAAAAGGTTGGCAACCCTAATTGCAGCACAGCACCCACTGAACAGTATAGTACCATCACTGTGAAGCCAGTTATAATGCAGAGGACTGGAACAGTCTTGCAACATCTTATACCTAGGCTTTGCATTCATTACTCCATAGCAGCAGTGCTCAGGTGTGATCTCCAGGCTCCCCTGCCATAGCATCGAGACACTGCAGCTCCACCTACAGACACCACAAAATTAAAGGGACAAAGTTTGCCACTGAACACAGCCAAGGAAGTAGGCTCACCGGCAGGGGCGTACCCAGGATCTAAACTAGGGGGGGGGGGGGGAGCCATGGTCGTTCAGGTTCAAAAACAAAAGCATCTTCAAAAAAACAAAAACAGCTTTAAAAAACAGAAACCCCCCCCCCCCGGAAACAGAAAGCCCCTAGTGGCTGAAAAACTCAGTTTCCCAGGATCCTCAGTCCTCGCAAAGGAACTACTCACCATGCAAGGGAACTCGGTTTGCCAAGCTCCCTTGCAACGTTGAATCCCGGCAACGATGAATTCGCCCCCTGACACTGCCCAAGTCTCAGCCTGCATCCCCATTTGACCAAGCAGGGTGCAGGCTAGGATCCGGTCTCTGATAGGCACGCCAGCTCTTTGTCGGCATGAGGGAGGGGGAAACAGCCGGCGCAACACACACACACACACACACACACACACAGAGTGGCCAACTGCCTCGGCAAGAGTGGAAGTGCTCAATTGTTATTGAGATTTTGGGAGGGGGAGAAAGACCAGTCTTGAGCTTTTATTTTCCTTTTAGGCTGCCGATAACCATTTAATTTTATTTTTTTTTTGCTTCTGGGAGGGGGCAGCTGCCCCCCCTGCCCCCCCCGGGTACGCCCATGCTCACTGGGGCCATAAATAGACAATGTTAGAGTACTTGCACGTCACCTAGAGACCTGAAATTTGGTACGCATATTGAACAAGAACCTGCAATGGCTAGGAAATGGTGTCTCTCTCCAACTTGGGAGACTCAAAATGCACCCCAAAATGGTTCTCATCTCCAGGTCCCTGGGAGACCTGAAAAGGCTCTACTTATTCAGGATATAGAATTACAGCCTAAATAAATTATTTCTTACTTCATCTTTATTCCTTTCCCATTCCCCTTTATTGCCTGTTTTTTTAATTATAAAAAAATCCATTATCTTTTTTCTTTTATTCCTTTTTAAAGCAAATCATGTTAGAAAGGATTCCCAAACCCTAAGACTGGCTGCTTTCCAAGATAGCTTATCTAACGTATTGTATTTTCCCCATCAGTTTTCCTCAGCACTCTGGGGTCACATATCTGCTAGTCATCTTTGGCTTTTAAATTCATGTTAAAGTCTTGGCTTTGATTTCAAAAGGAAAACATTTGTTGTTATAGATGTGGATGAAAGCTTGGAAAACGAGGAGCAGCATGCTTTAGCATTTCCAGGCATGTATTTCTTAACCACATCCAACATATCGTTTATCACTTTATGTACACAAGTTTGAATAGATATTTGGCAGGGATCGTAAGTGTTTGAGTTTCCACGGAATTTTGCCTGGAGTAAAATTTCCAAATGAAAGTGGTGGTCCTGTGCAGATGAAATGTCCGAGGAGAACCAGTGTGTTGCAATGGTTAGAGAGTTGGACTAGGATCAGGATTACCAGGGTTCAAATTCTCACTGAGCCATGAAGCTCCCAGGGGGACCTTGTGCCAGCAGAGAATTTCATAAAGTAATTTTGTGTTGTAGTAAAGCACTCTGCACGTACCCAGAGGCACTTTCACATAAGCGAAATCTAAGCATTGATGGTATTGAGTTCCAGGTCCAGGGGCCCTCAGCCCACTTAAGATCTTCCCTTAATACAAGTGCCTTTGTTTAAATGTGGGCACATCTTTTTCTGGTGGTTCCCTCACTGTGAGAAGTGGAAAATAATAAACAAGTTCGGCAAAGTTTCAGGATTCAAATTGAATTTAGATAAGACTAAATTATTAGTTAAAAATTTAACATCGGACGAAAAGCAAGAATTGGAAAAAATAACACAAATTAAAATCTACCCCAAAATTAGATACCTTGGACTATGGATAACATCAAAGAATATAAATTTATACGATAACTACTCAAAATTCTGGAATGAAATAAAAAACAACTAGAGACTTGGAATAGATTACACCTATCATTTTTAGGCCGTATTTCGGTAATTAAAATGAATGTTTTGCCTAAATTACTTTACTTGTTCCAAACATTGCCAATCATAGGTAAGACGAGTAATATTGACAAATGGCAAAAAGAAATTTCAAAATTCCTATGGAGTGGCAAAAGACCCAGAGTAAAACATAAGATATTAATTGACACATTAGATAGAGGTGGATATGGTCTCCCTGACTTGAAATTATATTATGAAGCCTCTTGCCTACTCTGGGTGAAAGAATGGTGCACATTACAGAACTGGGACGTCTTAGATCTGGAAGGGTATGACACCCGTTTTGGGTGGCATGCCTACCTTAATGATGGCAAAACAAAAGTCCATAAAAGCTTCTCAAATCATCTAATAAGAAACACACTATATTTGGTGTGGAGCAAATATAAAAGATATCTGGAACCCAAAACACCAAGATGGATCTCTCCCTTAGAAGCTACCGCGGTAAAAAAAACAAATAATATAAAAGAGAAGTGGATAACATACAACATATTGTTAAAAGAAATGGAAGATCAGTCCAAATTGAAAAAAATATGAGGAGATAAAAAATTATCTTTTTAGCTGGCTAGATTACTTCCAAATTAACGAAGTTTACAAACAAGATAAACAAGTGGGTTTCGAAATCGAACCCTCAAGATTTGAAAGGGAATTATTAAATTGTAAAACTAAACTAACTTCTCAAATGTATAAACTCCTCTTAGACTTGGAAGTAATGGATGAGACAGTCAAAGTCTCCATGATAAAGTGGGCACAAGATGTGGGACATCCAATTATGTTTAAAGATTGGGAATTATTATGGAAGGTGAATTTGAAATTCACCGCCAACTATAACATAAGAGAAAATATGCTAAAAATGGCCCACCGTTGGTATCTCACACATGCCAGCCTGTCCAAAATGTATAAAAGTGTAGCAAAGGTGTGTTGGAGATCTGGTAAGAATAATGGGGACATGATTCATATGTGGTGGCGATGTGCAAAGATTAAGGTCTTTGGGGGGAAAATATATGAGGAGCTAAAAAAGATGATGGGGATATCCTTTACTAAAAAATCTGAGACATTCCTACTAAGTATGGTGGATAAAGAAATCCCAACCAAGTCAAAGGAAGTGTTCTTATATGCAATAGCGGCAGCCTGAATTTTGGTAGCGAAAGGATGGAAAGATCAGGAACTCCCAAAAATTTCAGAATGGCAGACTAAACTACAGTGGTACCTCGCAAGACGAATGCCTCGCACAACGAAAAACTCACTAGACGAAAGGCATTCGCTAACGAAAGGGTGACTCGTAAGACGAATTTTTCTATGGTCGTGCTTCGCAAGATGAAAATTTCAAGGCATTCCTATGGGAATTAAATTCCTATGCATTCCTATGTATTCCTATGGTCGTGCTTCGCAAGACGAATTTTTCGCAATACGAAACAACTCGCAGAACGAATTAATTTCGTCTTGCGAGGCACCACTGTACAAGAATATGCTGAAATGGCCTGGTTAACTAACAATCTTAGAGGAAAGTCTAAGCAGCAATTTGTGGGGAAATGGGAGATGTACACGAGATATGTACAACAATACAATAACAGCTATGCTTCCATGCCAGCTTTTGAGTGTTAAATGAAGGAAGACGAGTTGGGAAATTTCAGAGGTATAAAGTGTTAAGAATGTACTGGGAAATATATAGATGAAAGTGTATTGTTTGGATCACATTCTGCAACAAGAAATGTAGATGCAAAGGGACTTGACAGGAGGTCAGATTTGTGGAATTATTTTTTATACTTCCCCCCCTTCTTTTGTGAACAGGAAGGTACGCATGTATTATATGCATATATATAGGAGTGTTAAGAGGTGCTTTGATGGTTCCTCCCCCTCTTTTCATTTTCATTTTCTTTTTCTCTTTTTTCTTTTTTTGGTAAGGGATCATTTAAGACATAAAAAGACTAATTATAGACAAGATAATGTTGTATGTAAAACTTTATTTTGTAATGTCATACAATATAGTTGGATTCAGATGCTTTTTCTTTTTTTAACTAAAATAATCAATACAAATTATTCAAGAGAGAGAGAGAGAGAGAGAGAGAAGTGAGGTTACAGAGAATCAGGCAGAGGGCCTTCTCAGCAGTGGCTCCTGCCCTGTGGAATGCCCTCTCATCATATATCAAGGAAGTAAACAACTACCTGACTTTTAGAAGACATCTGAAGGCAAGTTTTTAATGTTTGATGTCTTGTCTTATGTCTTTAATATTCTATTGTGAGCCACCCAGAGTGGCTGGGGAAACCCAGCCAGATGGGTGGGGTATTTAATTTAATTTAAACCCCCCCCCCGCTTGTCCGCTATTTTTTGGAAGCACACCTGGCAACCCTATTCCCAGCCCCCCCAGCCGGGGAGCTGGGTAAATTCAGAGTTATCCAGCATGTGTGGGGATTGGGCTAGCTCTGCAGAACATATGTTCAAGCAGATAGCCCCCCCCCCGCCGTTCGCCGCTGCTGGAGGAGGAGGACAACGACAACCTCTGACAACCATTGCCTCCCCTTAAGACCCCTCTAACAGGAACCCTGGTATCGCCGTCGCAATGGGGGCGGGGGGGGGGTCACCGCCCCACGCCCCTCCCCATTTAGGTAGATGACTAAAGGTTTCCACCCAAGGCCTGCAACCGCCAAAGTTGTGACGAATTGCTACGGGAAAGGCGAAACCTGCCAATGCAGGGAAATTCCTTTCCGGCCCTTCAACAGTGGCCTTGACACGCCTGCGTGCGTGTGCGCCTGTGGAAGAAATGTTATCCTGCAAAGTAAGCGTTAATTGAGGGAGTGGAGGGTGGGGAAGCTCTGGAGCCGACTGCCGCTTCCCAGGTATGTCTCAGGTATGTCTCACCTTCCATTGTGTGCACTGTGTGGTCCCTCCTCCTACCTGGCCAATCCCCCTGGCAACACCTCCCCAGCCCAGATTGGACGGCTGGCTGGGTAGGCGGAGACCACAGGTATTTGACCTGGGAAGGTGGTGCCATCCCGAACTACCATGTGCTGCCCTGGGATCAAAGGGGGCTGCGCGCGACCATGCAAAATACGCACCCCGTTTGATGTGGGGAACGGTCACTGTGAAGGATGCTGGCAACTGTAGTTCTGGGGGGGTCTTCTAACACCTCTCAGCATGCATAACAAACTACAGTTCCCAGAATTCTTTAGTGTTAGCCATGACTGTTCTATAAGAGTGCTTTAAACGTATGTTGTGGGTGTGACAAAGGAAATAAATGGTTTCGAAAGAGACTGTGCCTATTTGGTATGAATCCTGGGTAGTGTTGCCTGAGTCATGAATGAAAATTGCATAGAACAGCCATTTACAAAGTTTGGTGCCTTCAGGGAACATTTTCTACACCAACTGGTCTGCCCATAACCTTTCAGTATCTGCTATTGAACCTTTCAGTGTTACAGAAGATTCTGGGACATACCCGGTATTTTAGGGTACACATCCCATTCCATAATGATAATTTTACTATTTATACCCCACATCTGACTGGGTTACCCCAGCCACTCTGAGCAGCTGCCAGCACATATAAAAGCATACTAAAACATTAAAAAAAAATTAATTCCCTATACATGATTGCCTTCTGATGGCTCAGGGGTCGGATAACTCCATACCCTCCAACATTTCTCCATTGAAAATAGGGACATCCTAAGGAAAAGTGGGACATTCTGGGATCAAATCAGAAACCAGGAAGGCTTCTCTAAATCAGAAATGTCCCTGGAAAATAGGGGCATTTGGAGCATCAGTATTTCAGAGGGATACGTCATAGTATGGAAAAGCTATCTATCTAGAGATGATTATCTGCCATTACTGGGCTTCTCATTGAGGGACCCTGGACCTATGATAAGCTTTCAGAGTTCCCCTTAAGAGGTGTGGTTCTGAGACACAAGAATTTCTCTAGATAAAGGCCTTGTTACTGGTTAATCACAGGCGTATCTAGGAGTGTTTGCTCTTCTATGGCCAATAGAAAATATTCAGTGACTTTCTGCCGTAAACCAAGGGCCATGCAATAGGCTTTGTTTTTACAAGGCTGTAATCTTTAAACACTGTTGCGGATGACGCTTGGCTATTTCACGGTTGAACGTTGATTTACTACCAACAGTTTTTGCTCAGGCACCTTCCTTCCTTTGTTCTCAACACCTTACACTACATTTCTTAGGGAAAACACAATACAACAAAGCAGGTGTGCAAAGAAGCTAAGGGATTTTAGCGCATGCCAAAGGGCTACACCTACCGCCCAACCAGATTTTGCCCCCAGATAAAACTCCCGTTTTGCGGTGGAGCATAACAAAAATTGGGCTGTCTTGCACTGGGCTGTGTTAATGCAGAGATCTGCAGGGCCCAGACTTCAGCTTGAATGCCTTGGTGTTTGCTTTAGCCAAGGTTGTATTGTCTCAGAGAGAGTTCCTGTTTTCTTCCATCCTCTCCTCCCAAACTCTTATGTTCATGGAAGGAACTAGGTGAAGGTAAAGGTAAAGGACTCCTGGACAGTTAAGTCCAGTCAAAGGCAACTATGGGGTTGCGGCGCTCATTTCACTTTCAGGCGAAGAGAGCCGGCGTTTGTCCACAGACAGTTTTCCGGGTCATGTGGCCAGCATGACTAAACCGCTTCTGGCGCAACGAAACACCGTGACGGAAACCAGAGCACACGGAAACACCATTTACCTTCCCGCCGCAGCGGTACCTATTTATCTACTTGCACTGGTGTGCTTTTGAACTGCTAGGTTGGCAGGAGCTGGGACCGAGCAACAGGAACTCACCCCGTCACGGGGATTCACACTGCCGACCTTCCGATTGGCAAGCCCAAGAGCAGGGGTCCCCAAACTAAGGCCCAGGGGCCAGATGCGGCCCAATTGCCTTCTAAATCTGGCCTGCGGACGGTCCAGGAATCCGTGTGTTTTTACATGAGTAGAATGTGTGCTTTTATTTAAAATGCATCTCTGGGTTATTTGTGGGGCCTGCCTGGTGTTTTTACATGAGTAGAATGTGTGCTTTTATTTAAAATGCATCTCTGGGTTATTTGTGGGGCATAGGAATTTGTTCATATATTTTTTTTTTCCAAAATATAGTTCCAGCCCCTCACAAGGTCTGAGGGACAGCCCCCTGCTGAAAAGGTTTGCTGACCCCTGCCCAAGAGGCTCAGTGGTTTAGACCACAGCACCACCCGCATCCCTAGTAAGGAACTAGGACTACAGAGGCGCCGGGGTGATGGGGGAGACGACTTTGTACGTGTGACGTTGCAACATCCCAGCGTCATGAACAGTATACCAGGACACCAGGAGGAGCTCAATGTGACGGCCACATGGCTCAATGGCCAGCAGCCACTGGAAGCATGCCGAGCTTGGCTCTGCACTATGGCTCTGTGCTTTTAGGACATTGGGGGCCACTGGCCCCTGTGGGAATACATTGCGGCGCCTCCCCGCACGCGGCTGTTATCTCCCCGATCTTGTGCTGCCGCGCGCGGGGGAGAAAAGAGGATCCGGCCGGAGTCAGAGCCGGGATCCCTCCATGCCTCTGCAGGCGCGCCAATTTAGCCCCTGTTAACGGTTTCTGCTCTGTTTTCCCGCCCGGAAGGGCTTGCTTTATTGAATTGTTATTGGTTAAGCCTGTTTAATGACGTTGTTTAATTGCTAAATAAATGGCCTCTGCCACTGTTCAGGGGCAGTTGGGAGAGCTCACTACTAGTGACTAAACCTGAACCATTGACTGCAGTCTCTTTTGTTTGGCCTCTTTTCTGCTTTCGGCCGCACCTTCTCCTTTACTTCTTGCCTTGCCTATCCTTTCCTATCTGAAAACCTTCAGAACTCACGACAACTAAACCTTCAGAACCTTCAGGAACCTTCAGAACTCACAACAATCATCTCACGACCTTCAGGATCATAGCCAGCGGACCCTTTCACGACGCAGGAGCTGGTCGTCCCATCTGCTGGCTATCCCCACAGGCCCCTATCCCAAAAATATAGAGGGGGGAGCAAAAGGACTTGGCTCCTAGGAGACAGTGCTGCTGCTCGGTTATGTATGAAGATACCACACTGTGGGGCAAAGCACACCTTTGCAAAGACATTCAAAAAGCTGTTCCTATAGCTTTGATATCTTATCTAAGTAAGCATTACTCTCTGTCTTCCAGGAGGAAGAGGCCTGCAAGGTCACATCTGTGGGGTGCTCTACTGCACAGCAGAGTTACCATGGCTTCTAAACAACACAGAGAAACATTGCTTCTGATAATGCCATTGGCCTGAGACTTCCCAGGGCAAATTCCTGTCTGATTTTTTTAATCTACCCAAGTGAGAATGACTTGATTTATGAGAGGAATGCACTGCTACCACATTCCACCTAAAGCAGGCCCACATCAGCTCAACCTGTCTCCAGGTGGTCTCTATTTTGTGGGTGGGATTCAAGCATATGCCCGAAAGTTAGCTTTGCACAGTTAAAATAGATTAAAGGGCTCATTTGAAAACAGCTATTTTTTTGTGGTTTGGAAAGTGACAGGGAAATGCATTGAAAAGTATGGAATAAACCAATTGCAAACGGGAAGGGTTGTGAATTTCTGCGCAAGCGAATTGGGATGAATACAGACAAATGCTGGTTGTCATATAACCTCCCCAGAAACAAATCAGAATGAATGAACAATAAAGACCAGTTATAATCTCATCAAGGGACCCAGGTGGCGCTGTGGGTTAAACCACAGAGTCTAGGACTTGCTGATCAGAAGGTCGGCGGTTCGAATCCCTGCCATGGGGTGAGCTCCCGTTGCTCGGTCCCAGCTCCTGCCCACCTAGCAGTTCGAAAGCACATCAAAGTGCAAGTAGATAAATAGGGACCGCTCCAGCGGGAAGGTAAACGGTGTTTCCGTGCGCTGCTCTGGTTAGCCAGAAGCGGCTTTGTCATGCTGGCCACATGACCCGGAAGCTGTCTGCGGACAAATGCCGGCTCCCTCGGCCTATAGAGCGAGATGAGCGCCGCAACCCCAGAGTCGGACACGACTGGACCTGATGGTCAGGGGTCCCTTTATCTTTTTTATAATCTCATCACCAGGTATAATCTCTTCTCATGAGGTGGCCAGTACTTTGGCCACCTCATGAGAAGAGAAGACTCCCTGGAAAAGACCCTGATGTTGGGGAAAAGTGTAGGGCACAAGGAGAAGGGGATGACAGAGGATGAGATGGTTGGACAGTGTTCTCGAAGCGACTAGCATGAGTTTGGCCCAACTGTGGGAGGCAGTGAAAGATAGGAGTGCCTGGCGTGCTCTGGTCCATGGGGTTACGAAGAGTCGGACACGACTAAACAACTGAACAACAACAACATAATCTCATCTCCGCTTACGCAATGGTCAAGTAAATCAAGATGATTACTCAATAAACAGGTCATCTGGAGGCAGGGCAGAGGAAGGGGGTGCAGTGGGGGTGTCTTTGCTGAGGGGGGTGACATTTGGTGCACCACCTGCCCGCAATTCCCAAGCCTACCCCGAGCCGTCTGGGGAAGGGGGGAGCTGTGCCGCTTTGCCGGTGGCGTTTCCCCCTTCCCCCTTGATTTTGACAGCTCAGGGGAGGCTTGGGAGTCATGGGCGTGCGGTGTGCCGAATGTCTGCCATTGGCGGCTCACTCCGCCCCTGGCTGTACACCTGAGCGGCTATTCCGTACCTGGGAGGGCACCCTCCGTGCCCTGTGCCCCTTGGGAGTGCTCCATCCCCCTCGGGAGCACGCTCGCCCTGGGCAGCGTGGGCATATGCTCTCCCGCTGTCTGGAGGGACACTTACCAAGGCAAAGACAAGCCATGAGAAGTGCAGTGGTACCGCAGGTTACATACGCTTCAGGTTACAGACTCTGCTAACCCAGAAATAACGCTTCAGGTTAGGAACTTTGCTTCAGGATAAGAACAGAAATCGTGCTCTGGTGGCGCTGCGGCAGCGGGAGGTCCCATTAGCTAAAGTGGTGCTTCAGGTTAAGAACGGACCTCCGGAACGAATTAAGTTCTTAACCCGAGGTACCACTGTATGTGTGGAAAGGTTGCAGCATTTGGGACTTATTCGTTTAGATAAAAGGTGAGTAAGAGGTGACATGACGATGGAAGTTTATAGAAAGTAAATGGAGAAAGGTTTCTCTCATAACGCTAGAATTTGTGAACATCCCATCAAGTAAAATGTTGGAAGCTTCAGGACAAACAGAAAGCACATCTTCATACAGCACATATTTAAGCTGTTCAGCCCACCCCTACAAGGAGCAGTGATGGTGCAAACCTGGGTGTCTTTTAGAGAGGACTGGACAAATTCATAGAGGCTGTCAATGGCTACAAATCATGATGGCTGTGTTCTGCCTTCATGGCTGAGGGCATTAATACTTCTGAATCCTAGTTCCTAGAAATTACAGGAGAGGAAAATGTTCTTGTGCCCAGGTTCTGCTTGCCACATGCATCTGGCCAGCCACTGTGAGAAAAGGATGCTAGACTCATACCTCTCAATTGTCCCCGTTAAAACGGGACATCCCGTTTTTTTCTAATGATAGCACTGCAGCTATTTTGGGCACCATGATCTCGGGTGATTTCACACCACATGGGAAAAATGCTTTCGGTGGGGCTGTGACCTTGTGCAGCAGCCCAAAATGTGTGTGTTTGAGGTCCTGTATCCAAAAAGTGCTGGGGGGGGGGGTTGTGGGGTTTTTTTTTTTGTTTTGTTTGTTTTTGAAACATAGCACGAAGTTGTGCAAAATCGCAGCTCCCCAAATGGCCACTGTGCTCACATGAGAAAAAAAATGGGAAGATGCTGTCTTGGTTTTCCACTTCGAGGTATTAGAGGGTATTTAGTCTAGATGGGTCATTGGCCTGATTTTTTCATGCTCTGACATCCTTATGACTGCTGGGTGTTTGCAAATGTTGTCAAGTGATCAGGAAAAGAAACCCGGCCTTTTTCAATACCTTATAGGTTGTCTAAATCTAAAGTTGTTAAGTAGTGGGTGGACACAGCAGACGACACAGTGATTTTCAAGCAGCTCTTATTTATTCTCAGGCTGGAACAGAAGTGAGCTGAAGGGCTCAGCAGCCTGCTTATATAGAACTCAGCTACAAGCAACAGTAACAACTTTCTGTAGTTACCCAATCCCTGAACGTCACTTTCAACCCCTCATTTGCATGTGCGGACCTGAGTGAAAACTGCAGCAGAATGAACTATATACACACACACCCCTAGTGGCCTAGGGTGAGAACTTCAATACATAACAAAAGTTTATTGGTCAACCAACTTCTGATTATAGCCAAAAAGAAAAAGAAAAAGATTAAAGATTAAAAAACAAAACAAAAAGGAGCAACAGATTTTAACAGACATGCAAAAAACAGCATAATAAAAGTCATGTAATAAAACACATATAATACATAAAACCTGCATTAACACATGGTATATATTTCAGGTCACAAGGGTATAATAATAATAATAATAATAATAATAATAATAATAATAATAATTTATTTATACCCCGCCCATCTGGCCGGGTTATTTATTATTATTTTTTCATAAGATTTACCACAAACTTAGTTGTGATGTTTAGCTTATTTCTTAGTTCTTGCTTTGTTAGCAGTGTTTTATAATTGTTTCACTGAAGATTTGTAAATTATTCTACATGATTCATGCTGTATTTGTGACGTTGCATTACGTTCTATCGTGTTGTTGTTATTTATGGTTTGTAAGCTGCTTTAGGATTCACTTGAATGAAAAGTGCCATGGAAATAGAATAAATCAAATCAAATCATAGAATCCTAGAGTTGGAAGGGACACTGAGGATCATGTTGTCCAACCTTGTGCAATGCACGGATATGCAGCTGTCCCACACGGGGATTGAACCTGCAGCCTTGGCATTATCAGCACCACGCTCCAAACAACTGAGCTATCCTTGTCAAATCACTCAGCTCTAGGATTTTCTTTAAACAGTTTGCCCTTGGAATTTCATATAACTTCCAGTGTAGCATATAATGAATGATATCCCTTGGCACACGAGGGGGTGGGGAAGGACCTCTGCAAGATGAGGGGCAGGGTTAAAGATAGTCCCACAACTCCGTTGCTTAAAAGCACAGAAACAAAGACTTTTTATCAAAAGAAGTTGGCAACCCTGAGTGCATCACAGTTCCCCCTTGTCCCATTTTTGCAGTCTGAAGACTCATCCATACTTCCATTTATCTTGTGCCTAGAAATCCATGAGTCCAAGCGGTTTTCCGCTTGACTCATGCTTTCTAGCTGCGGGTCCAAGTAGTTCTGCCTTTGCTCCACTGCTTTCTATAAATAATAAATAAATAAATAAATAAATAAATCTGTTCTTTAGTGCTACATCGGAACAAATGACAATCCACAGAAAACCCACTTGCTGTTTATTCTGATTAAACGCTAAAGATTGGAATCTTTGGGGGAAGCCACATGCTTTGACTGTGTATTGGATGTCCTTCAAAGTTATGGCATGAATCTGCCCTAATAACACAAGGTGAGAAGTTTGAGCACAATGGTGGTGATTACTGTATTATTAGAGTGATCATTTGCAAACATTAGGTTTAAATGAGAACAGAATGTGGCCAGTAATTCCTTCGCTCTTCCTGGCACAGTGCTTAAAATACAGCTTGGAGGTTGGTACACTTATTTACATGTTTCAAATGGGAGATCTGGGACACATTTCTGGGATGTAAGCCTCAGAAAGCCTCCTGCAGGTTGAAAGCCCAGACATGAAAGGATGCAAGGCCCCCAGTTCAGCTGCACCAGAGCAGTTTTCCTGTTCCTTCTGTCTCAGCGTCGATCAGATACAAAGAGCTTCATTGTTCATGTTGGCTCTCACAGCCAGTGTACTATACTAGACCGGGTGTTTACATTTGGGGATCTAAGTTGCATTCTGGCTTGGTGGCTGTGGAAAAGGGAAAATCTCTCAGCCCAGCTTGCAGTGAGCAAAATGAAATAAAGACATGTTGACACCTGCCCATGGGATATAGCAGTAAAGGTAAAGGTAAAGGTAAAGGTAAAGGTACCCCTGACCAGTCGGTCCAGTGGCAGACGACTCTGGGGTTGCGGCGCTCATCTCGCTCTATAGGCCAAGGGAGCCGGCGTTTGTCCGCAAACAGCTTCCGGGTCATGTGGCCAGCATGACAAAGCCACTTCTGGCGAACCAGAGCAGTGCACGGAAACGCCGTTTACCTTCCCGCCAGAGCGGTACTTATTTATCTACTTTCACTTTGACGTGCTTCCGAACTGCTAGGTTGGCAGGAACAGGGACCGAGCAACGGGAGCTCACTCCATCGTGGGGATTCAAACCGCCGACCTTCTGATTGGCAAGCCCTAGGCTCTGTGGTTTAGACCACAGCGCCACCCGTGTCCCTTACAGAAGTAACTACATCCAAATGGTTAACTGTGAAGGTGGAAGAAGAAGAAGAAGAAGAAGAAGAAGAAGAAGAAGAAGAAGAAGAAGAAGAAGAAGAAGAAGAATTTGGATTTGATATCCTACTTTATCACTTACCTGAAGGAGTCTCAAAGCAGCTAACTGTGATGGCCTGGGAGTCAGACTCAGATGCTGAACCTGAGGGATCCCAGCCTGCACAGGAGTCCCCGCCTCCAGAACCAGCTGAGCCAGGGCTAGGGTTTGAGCCTGAAGGATCCCCACCTGTGCTGGATCCCCAGGTGCAGGCATCAGTGGAGTCTGCTCTGGCTCCTAATGGAAGGGAGAACCCATTGCCTGCAGGTGCTCCACTCCCAGCCTCATCAGAGGAAGCTGAGGCGGCCCCTGGGTCCAGTAACCCACCAGCCTCTCCTGAGCTGCAGTGGCTCAGGGCACAGAGGCAAAGAGAGGCCTGGAGGAGAGGCCAGTAACTCCAGAGGATCGGGGCCGCCCTAAGCATAGGGCCAGATAAAAGCTAGCCAGCCACAGCCCAAGTTGTGTGAGCAACTTAGCTGTTTACGTATGATTGACCTGCAACCTCATGCCTGCACCTGCCTTGGGCCTTGACCTACTCCCTGCCTTGCTCCCTGCCGGACTGACCTCCTTTGGACCCCTAATATTCCCAGCTAGACAAGGTACTGTTAGCACCTTGCCTTTGGGTCAGGGTGCAGTTGGTTGCTCTTCCTCAGGCGGCAAAATGCCTTGGATCAGCCCTGCTCAGGAGCAGAACCCAATGAATTCAATGGCACTAAGTCTGAAATTCTAAGCTGACTTGCTGAGCCCTATTGGACAAAGTAGGGCGTACCTCTGAGTGGGGTTGTGTAGCATGTCTGGGCCCAGGCAACAGAGCAAGGCGATAAAAACCCAAAGGTGAAAGGTTTTATCATTTACAGGTGGGTAGCCGTGTTGGTCTGCCATAGTCAAAACAAAATCGAAAATTCTTTCTAGTAGCACCTTAGAGACCAACTGAGTTTGTTCCTGGTATGAGCTTTCGTGTGCATGCACACTTCTTCAGATACGTGTGCATCTTCAGATACGTGTGAAGTGTGCATGCACACGAAAGCTCATACCAGGAACAAACTCAGTTGGTCTCTAAGGTGCTACTAGAAAGAATTTTCGATTAGGTTTTATCATGTCAGAGTGAAGAGATAAGAATTTGCATTCTCTGGATGTTCCCCAACATGAAGACAAGCAAACAATGGATTCCTTGTGATTAGAAAAATAACGCAGCAGGGAGGCAGAAGAGAGAGAAAATGTCTCCCCGATTCGCTGATTTTCTACCTGTAGAGAGGCTTGCTTGTTTCTAGGGGGAGGAGGCATTCAGAAAGATACCCTCCCCCTACTTGCCGGCCAAAGAGGGACATTTCAGAATTCCCCACACCCCCCCACACCCTCCAGCCAGTTTCCTTCTGCTTCGGTGTGGACATCGCCTCTTACTTCCTGGTAATTGTGCTTGGAATGGTAACCCTAATATATGACCTCTACAAGATAAGTGAATCCTCTTTTTTTAAAAAAAATAAAAATTAAATAGCAATAAGTGAAAGGGGAAATGTCAAATGTGAGGCTTCCCCTGCCCGTAACAACAATGAAATACGCCTCTCCCATCACATTTTGTCCATCTGTTTTTTTAGTCTCCCTCACCCACCCTGGCTTCGTCCGCTTTTTAATATTTTTGCTCTCCGCAAGAGGTTGACAAAAAATGTGCCATAACTGAGGCACCCTTCCCTGATTCCTACACAAACATGGACAAATCGAGGGGAGGGGGGAGGGAGAATGTCTTAAGGCTATGGAAGTATTCAGAGTGGAACCTGCTCTCTCTGCGCAGCAACAAAGGGCGAAAGCCGCCTCTGAGCAAAGGTGGGGCGAGTGCAAGGTGCAGGGAGCGGAGCCGGTAGGGTTTCTGTGGCCGTGTTTCTCCTGCTCCGCTGTATGCTCAGCAGGTTGAAGGCAAGCAGTGGGACAGCCGCCAGACACACCCAGTCCAGGCAGTAAAACGATCCCTGCTCTGCCCCCGAGCTCTTTCTAACGGATAAAAGGAGAGGAAGTGCCAGCCCACAGGTTCAGAGGGACTCTTCTCTCTTTAACTCCTACGAGCCTCACTTGCTGTTTCTTCCCACCCTGTACATTCGCCCCCCTCTCTCTCTCTCCAAAAGAAGGAAAACCCTGCTTGAATAGGCCATGTCGAAATTTGGTTACAGCTCCCGCTCAGCGGCCGGGTCCGGCGGGTTCACCCAGGTCAGAGTCAGCTCCGTCTCGTCATCTCGCGGAATCGGAGGGGGCGGCAGTTTCAGCAAGCCGGGGGGCTTTGGCAGCTCCAGCCTCTATAACTTGGGTTCTGGCGTCAGGCGGATTGCCCCTGTTGGCAGCTCCTACAGTGTCCAGTCTTCCTACGGTGCCCTTGGCTCCAGCAGACATGGAGGGATGTTTGGTGGTGGGTTTTCGCCTGCAGGCATTCAAGAGGTCACCATCAACCAGAACCTCTTGTCCCCCCTCAACCTGGAAATCGACCCCACCATCCAGAAGCTGCGCAAGGAGGAGAAGGAACAGATCAAGACCCTCAACAACAAGTTTGCAACCTTCATTGATAAGGTGAGCTAGACGTGGCTTATTCAGATCCTTCTCTAGTGTCCCAGCAATCAATAGCAGCTTCTCTATAGGCGTCACGGGGTCATGGCTGTGCTTTGCTTAGAAGCGTGGTCTTTTGTTGAAAGCTCAAAAACAGCCAGCGGCTCTGCTAGATGTTTTATTTGAAGCAGCACCTGGCCTTTGTTCTCTGCTTTTGATTTGTAACTCGGTGACCAGCATGACCCTGCCATTGCTTTCTTGGTGGCCTTCCTTATTAACTGCCTGGTTAACAGCAGGGTGTGTTGGCGTCACAGCTTTTGTTCCTTCATGTTTTGAAGACGGTGACCAGCACACCACACACTGGGGAAAGTGGAGTGGGAAGGGGATCCAAAGCAAAAACATACATACAGCTATCTTTTGCTTGCTGCAGCTTCAGTTCCCTGAACCTGACATTTGAAATTAAGGCAGTTAAAGGATTTGATAGGTTCAATAATATATATATATATTTTTAAAAAATCAATGAATCTGAAGCTTCATCTCTTTTAATGATTGATCAATAAATCTCTGTTAAATTGCACCACACTTTATAAGGTAAAAGAGGACAGATTGCAACCTCATGGAGATATAGTCGACCATCCATTTATTTATTTTTTAATAAACCTTTTATTACACCTGCTTCTAACTCCAGGACCACTTTTATTTTATTTTTTGTTCTCTCAGATACCTAGGAGTATCTTATTTGTTACCCTGTGGTATATCACAAGCATTCATTACCCGTAACCCTTATGGCACATTGCAATAGAGTTTGCATTACTTGCCCAAGAGGAAATGTGTTGAGTTTACACACACACACACACACACACACACACACACACACACAATGAGCCCCAGTAACTTTGTGTATTCGCATCCCTCCCCCATCGCAAGTGTGTTGCAGTCAGCAGGCTGTGAGTTTAGGCATGAGAGTCCTGGGGGCAGGGGGTGGAATCACTGATCAGTCACAGCCTTAACTGGGTTGTTTTGAGGGAGAAATGCAGTAAAACGTATAGTTAATCCATCTTGATGTAGATCAAAAGAAATCTAAATAAATATCAGAAGTCCAAAAGTTCTGCAAAACATGTACCTGAATCCAAGCTTCTGTTATTTACACTGTGCTCTGGATCTTACTCACCTGATAAATACATAAAAAGCTCCATTTTCAGCATAGTATTATCCAGAGTGTTGCAGTTTTAGCTTTTCCTCTCCCACAAATAATCAGTGAATCTCCTTCCTCCCACACCCTCATCTATCTACATTCCACAGAGGGCTCCTTCCCCCCAGCCCCATCTGCCCCCACATCTAACAGCTCATAGCCATGAAGGGTCATAATCTTCTACTGTTTTATGGTATTTCGAGTCCTGCTGGCAGAATGACAGGCTTTACGGAATTTGCCTCGGGGGGGCTTTTTTCAGGTCCGATTCCTTGAGCAGCAAAACAAGATGCTGGAGACCAAGTGGAACCTCCTGCAGGAGCAGAAGACCACACGGAGCAACATCCCTGCCTTCTTTGAAGCATACATCAGCAACCTGCGGAGGCAGCTGGATGCCCTGCTGAACGACAAGGGACGCCTGGAGGGAGAGCTGAAGAACATGCAGGATCTTGTCGAGGATTTCAAGAACAAGTAATGTATTCATATAACGGTTTTTTGCAGAGATGAGCAGGTTCAGGTGTCCCGTTCACAAAGCAGCACCTTGCTCCAATCTTAAAGCTCGAATCCTATGCGCATTTCTTTTGAGAGCAAATCCCATTGGTTTCAGTGGGGCCAACTCCCAGGCAACCGTAATTGTGCGCTGTGAGCCTCTGCACGTATACTCCAAAGTAAGTTCTGCAAGGCTTGTCAGGTGCAAAAAGAGAGGTCGGGATTCCTACACTTTTAATAGTTAATGCCAAAGAAAGAATTTCGGCAGATTTAGCTGGCACGGCAAGCTGCACCCGTTGAATCCCCCTATTCTAAGAGCACATACACAACATACGTTTATAGCACATGGCCCCCCCCCCCCCCGAGAATCCTGGGGACTGTAATTTATCCCACAGAGCTACAGTTCCCATCACTCTTAACAAACCACAGTTCCCAGGATCCCTCGGAGGAAGCCACATGCATTAAATGTGCATTATATCTGTGGTGTGGATGTGACCTAATGCAACCTGCAAAGGTGTAGGAGCCCTGTCCTCCTTTCCCCTCCTGGCTGCTGCAAGCCCCACTGAGTTTGGCAGAGGTTACTTTTAAGCAGGTGTGCGCAGAGATACCCTGAGATGACTCTCATGCTGTTCGCAGTGTGAGCATGCAAGTGTCTGCTCAAAACTACAAACTATTGAGTTCAATGGGACTTCCTCCCAGGTAAATGAGTGTAGAATTGCAACCTCAGTATGAGGTTTGCTGCATCTTCCAAAGCATGCAAAAGATGCACCAACTGCATTGGGTATCCAATAAACCTAGCACATGCAACATCAGACATACATAATCTTGGAGTGTTTTCAAGGGCCCAGGTAAGTGCAGCGGTGGGGAACCTTTCGCCTGTCAGCTGTTCCTGGACTACAGCTCCCATAATCCCTGTCTATTGGCCATGCTGGCTGGGGCTGATGGGAGCTGGAGTCCTGCAACATCTGGAGGGCCACAGGTTCTCCACCCTTGATTGAAAGCATCCAAGATCTGGTAGCCCTTTGTTGTTGTTGTTGTTCAGTCGTTCAGTCATGTCCGACTCTTTGTGACCCCATGGACCAGAGCACGCCAGGCACGCCTATCCTTCACTGCCTCTCGCAGTTTGGCCAAACTCATGTTAGTAGCTTCGAGAACACTGTCCAACCATCTCATCCTCTTTCGTCCCCTTCTCCTTGTGCCCTCCATCTTTCCCAACATCAGGGTCTTTTCTAGGGAGTCTTCTCTTCTCATGAGGTGGCCAAAGTACTGGAGCCTCAACTTCAGGTAGCCCTTTAGTGTCTGAATATATCTCGTTGTGATCCCCCTCCTTCCTGCATGGATGCCAGAAGCCTGTCTGCCTGGCACTGAGTGTCCCAAACTGAATATTCATGCAATGGTTTGATTGTAAGGTTGTTAGACACTTCTCATTGGAAACCACACACTGCATGGTCCATTACTGTACCTGCTCCTGTTCCCCATCCTTGGAGCAGGACCTCAGAGTGTATTCATGTGGACACATACTTTGCTTAAGATAAGGGTGTTACAGCAGCATGACTGCTTCAGCCAGTGTTGGGTACTTGCAGGACTTCAGTGTTTCTGAACTACATCATCCCTGACCATAGACCTTGTTGGCCAGAGTTATGGTTCATCAACATCTGGAGTTTGGAAAGGTTTACCACCCCAGCGCTTCTGTGTTCAGGGGAATCCGTGGTGGCTGCATCCACAGTTTTTATCTACATTAGTTCAAGGAAGAATGATTGAACAAACTTGTCCCCAACCTAGTTGAATTTTATTTATTTATTTTACTATAAAAATACTTATATACCACTCTACCACCAAAATGTATCAAAGCAGTTTACAAAAGTAATATTTTTTTAAAAAAGAAAAGTATTAGAATGCAGTAATATTATACATTGGCAATTGCTACGAAAAGTACAAGGAAAACACGTGGGCTGTATAACGCAAGGATAGGAAATCTGCAATCATTCAAGTATTGCTGGACTACAACTCCCATGATACCTAATCATTGGCCAATGGCTATACTTCCTGGGGCTGATGTTGCTGAGTAGGGAGTCCAACGACTTCTGGAAGGTCACAGGCTCCCCATCTGTGGTATAGCAGGTATTGGTTGGTCAGAAAGCAGGCTTTTACTTTCCTAGAATCTGGTCATGGAAATCTTCTGGGGTCGGTCTGAGATGGGCAGCAGGACTGTGCTGATAGAAACATATTTGTGATATCAAATTGAGAGGTATTTCTTATAAGGAGACATGAGAGAACTCTACAGCCACATAAGAAGCAGTAACATATCAGAGGAGAGACTTCAGATTCAGACTTACTGTTTTGTTAAAGTGCAAGAACACTAAACAGCAGCGGAAATGGTGTGGTTATGTGTCAAAAATTTAGAAAGAATATATGGTTTAATCCCAATGGGCTTGCATGTATGTCACATGAGAAATCATTAAGCTCTCCTGATTTGCCTTTTAAACATCAAGCCTTAGGTCTGATTTCCTCATGCCGAAATAGTACCTGGGCGTGGCACAGCCCACTATGGACTTCAACATTTCAGCCTGCGGAGCGGAAATCACATGTCTGAATGCTACCCTCACCCATACGCTACCCTCACCCACACCTGTAGCTCTCTGTGCATGAAAAGCAGTCCTGCTGGGCTAGGTTAAAGCCTTATTTCTCTGATCCTGCTAGCTTTTTTGGCATATGGCAGGAGAAGGAATTTCCAGCAGGTTTATGGGCTTAAACACCTCCATCTTCTAATAATTTCCTGGTACAGTATACATAACTTATTAGAGAGGTGCAGTGACCTTAATGTTAAAAGCTTGCTCATGTCCACCCTAGCAGCAGTTTTAACAAGATTTGGATTCTGGGTTCAGTTGTGGTCTGCAGATTGTTATGTGTGTGGTGATGGTTGTGATGATGTTTTACTTCCTTTTGCATTATATGCCTTTGGATTAGTTGCACAACTCTTCTGGGGCTGTTGTCACAGGTGCTCCCTCTCCCTCTCCCTCTCCCTCTCCTTCTCCCTCTCCCTCTCCCTCTCCCTCTCCCTCTCCCTCTCCAATCCTCCTCTCCAATATCCCTATCCCTCTCTAATCCCCCTCTCCAATCTCCCTCTCCCTCTCCAATCTCCCTCTCCTTCTCTCTCTCCCTCTCCAATCTCCCTCTCCCTCTCCCTCTCCAATCTCCCTCTCCTTCTCCCTCTCCCTCTCCAATCTCCCTCTCCAATCTCCCTCTCCTTCTCCCTCTCCCTCTCCAATCTCCCTCTCCTTCTCCCTCTCCCTCTCCAATCTCCCTCTCCCTCTCTCTCTCCAATCTCCCTCTCCCTCTCCAATCTCCCTCTTCCTCTTCCTCTTCCTCTCCCTCTCCCTCTCTCTGGTTTGGATTAGGAGGGTCAGGTGTCATCTGTGAGGTTGTGGATCAAAAGGTTTCCCCGCACAGTCACAACACAGGGTTGGGTTAGATAGCTTTTTGCCCCTGCCCTTCCAGCTTGGATGGTTTATTCCATTTGTAGCCACCCCCATTATTTGTCCCCTTAAGGTGGGCTAAGCCAAGAGAGAGTAACTGGCCCCAGTTTGCCCAGCCAGCTTCAAGGCTGAGTGAGGATTTTCACTCAGCTCTCCCCAGACCACTCCCCAGCCCTCTTAACTACTATGCCGCACCCAGAATCTACAGAACTTAAACCTCCAAGCTCCTGCTCTATCACATATCCAGTGTTTGAAAGCATTAGTAAATCAAGTTTCAGCTGTTACGCTTTCCTTATGTACCCATATGCTGTGTTCATGCATGGTCACACACTTAAAAAGCAGTGTGTGTGCATTTCGTGTCCTCTAACAATTGAGATTAGCTGCTTTGTGCAATTAATTCAAAGAGGAAAATTCAAGTGAGTGAAAGGTAGCTCCCCCCCCTCCCTGGCCTTCCCTCTCCCTTGGCAAAGAATTGCTACAAGGCACGGGGGGCGGGGCGGGGGCGGCGGCGGAGTTTAAACGTATCCGTCGACAAACTTTGCAGTTCACAAAGGAACACACCTGGTGTTATTAAAAAGAGTTCCATGGAGATGAGCGGAGCAAAGGTTGGCAGTTTGATCTTGTACAAGAGGTCCTCCATGCTCCTAGAGGAAGTCTCAATGGGAACCAACTCCTCACCCGAACCCCCGCCCCACCTACAGTGCTTTAAAATATATATGAGTTGGCAAACTGGCTCAGACCGGAACGGAAAGCAAACAGTGCTGATAAAACCCCAGGGTGTGACCCATAGAGGAGAAAAGTCAATAACTAGTAATCCTTCCCCAGGTGCAGCCGTAATATGCATAGCTGGGATAACTGGTGTGGAGGGGGGGGCGGTGCTGAGAGACAGTGACCCTGGGTAGGGCTTGTTAGGGTTGCTGTATTATTAATCATCTGAATTACCCCTTTGAAACAGCTGCCAATGCTTTGCAATCAAAGGGCGTTTTCCTGAACCAAGGGCATATCTATAATGCATATTTAAATTGGTATAAAAGTCATTCTTTTTCCAACAGTCAGCCCTGGGATACATAGTTTAGTGAGAAGGGTGCACTTGAGGATATGCAATGTAGAGAATTCTCAGCAGCCTCAGCAAAACTACAGTTCCCATGATGTTTTGGGGGAAGGAAGAGAGAGCCATGACAATGAGCATCCTATAAAAGTGATTTGTGGAGTAGTTTTTTTCCCCTGAGATAAGTGAATTTGACACGGTCTCATATTTCTTGCCTTGTGATTTCAAACAGGGACGATTCAAAGACCAAGTGTGAAGACAACTTTAGCTGTGCTCAGGCTGCCAGCAATATAGACATGGGTAATATCTAAAAAGAGAGGGGAGTAATTTGAATCAGTTTACGGTGAACTTCCCATATGTGTCGTTTACGAAATACAAACCGAAAGACAAAATTCGCACTTCTCCGAATTTGCCAATGCTGTTCCCCTGCCAAGTTACATCTTCAAAAATGCGCATACAAGTGTGCATAAAAATGGATGCATTTGTGAAAGTAACATACAGAAATGTCTTGCATTCGGGAAAACTGCTCTGCAGAAATGTGCCTCTTTGCAGAAATTCACACGGAAATGCTGATGAATTTTCATGAGGGCTTTCTTTGGAAATGTGCAGAAACCACAACTGACAGATTTGTCCACCTGCAGATGTGAGAGACCTAGTTTTTTCGAAGGGAGGTGCCTTTTACTCTTCCTCTCCCCTGCAGCATTCAGCACCTTTTCCCACATGGTGTGGGGAAGGAGGAATAGACAAAAATCACCTTATCCTATTCACCGGTGGGATGTGCCCTGAGGAGAACTAAGGGCCTGCTGCTTCCACTGAGAGTGAAGCCAAGATTCAGTCCATTTAATTTAGTACAATTTTATCACGCCTTATACCGAAGCTGCTCAGGGTAGGCTTTCTTTACTTTCAGGGGTGGGCAGAACAAAAAAAAAATAATAATCCTTCCAGTAGCACCTTAGAGACCAACTAAGTTTGTCCTTGTTATGAGCTTTCGTTTGCATGCACACTAAGATAGTGGGATCCACTTTGTTATTTGCTAGAGGGATAAGAAGCAAACATAGAATTAAAGAACAGGGTGCCCCTAAGCACATGATCCATCCAGGAATATGTTTTCAGGGCCAGAACTGAGTGTGCAGTCTGTTGACTCACAAATCCACTCCTGGTTTTCCCCTTAAGCTTTCTTCATTTCAACAGCCTAATTCAGAAGAGCGTATATATGTGAGAGAGGGAGTTGCTATTGTTTTAGCAGTTAGTAGTAGAAACCCTTAGTGATCTGCTGGAAATCACTCAGAGATCTACTAGTAAGCCCCTAATCTACCTTCTGTTCTCCCCCATCCCACCCTTGATCTCTTGAATTATTCACAGAATGCATATAAGGGTTGCCAAATTTTGATACCTGAGCATGACCTGCGCTCAGCTGATCAGTGACCCCATGGAAGAACATTTAGTTGTGAAAGTGCTGCTTCATATTTCAAAGAAATCCTGTTCACCAGATCACTTGTGTGCATGCAGCATCCGACAGCCTGTGGCCCAAGAGGCTGTTCTTCCCATGATAGCCACCATCTTGGATAGCTTTAAAGTAGGGTCAGACCAGTTCATGGAGGAGAAGACTACTAGCCATGCTGCCCGTGTTCTTCCTCCACCACCAGAGACCCTTTGCCTCCGAATACCAGTTGCTGAGGAGCACCAGTGGGGAGAGAGGTGTTGTGATCATGTGCCTCTTGTGGATTTCCCACAGGCATCTAGTTGGCCACTGTGAGATCAGGGTGCTGGACGAGAAGGGCCTTCAGTCTGAAGCTCCTTTTACATTCTAAGCAATGTTGAAGAGTTGTTCTTGAGACTAATATGTGCCACACAAGCTCCACAAAAGTAGTAGTAGTAGTAGTAGTAGTAGTAGTAGTAGTAGTAGTAGCAATTTATGAATTGCTTCCTGTGGGGCATCTCAAAGTGACTCACAATACACTAAAAACATATATAAGGCAATTGCATACATATAAAAACTTAAAATATTGCATATATAAAATCAGTTCTTTAAAAAATTGCAACGAGAATTGCATACATAAAATCAATTTAAAATCCAAGAAAGAGGCCAGATAGGATAACAATCTCCACGGAGAAGGCTTGTTGAAAGAGGAAAGCGTTCAACAAGCACCGGCAAGACAATAGAGAAGGGGATATGAAGTACTTTGAAGTCATGACGGCTGTGGAATAAAAGCAAAGTCCATTTACATGAATGCTGTAAATGACACAGAGGAAGGCCTGCCCTTAACTACACTATCTTTGCACACAGCCCTTTGAACTAACTCACTCTCTCTCTCTCTCTCTCTCTCTCTCTCTCTCTCTCTCTCTCCAATAACCTCATGAAAAGACACTGGCAGGCATCTGAAATGCAAACAGAAACAGCCCCACAAATGCAGCTCTGGCAGCACTGAAGAGGCAGAGAATATTATTGTTCTATCTTTTCGCTTTGGGGTTTT
The DNA here is from genome assembly GCF_009819535.1 of Lacerta agilis. Taxonomy (NCBI): domain Eukaryota; kingdom Metazoa; phylum Chordata; class Lepidosauria; order Squamata; family Lacertidae; genus Lacerta; species Lacerta agilis. The sequence goes on along the minus strand of NC_046313.1, from coordinate 6,895,709 downwards.
GCAACAGTATTGACCAACTGTGGAAACTGAAATTCAGTCCAGTCCTCTGGTATTTATGCTTAAGGGCCATTGCCAAACCAGTTATCCATCTTCAAGAGTGGAGAGAAGGGAGGGGACGACTGCTTCTTCTCTTTCTTTGAAACAGTGCCACATTCTTGACTCTTACAAAGCTGAAGGTCAACTCTAATCCTTAGATGCTTCTCAACAGGATGGTTGCCTGATTAGTTATCCATTTCATACCTGCTTGATCTTGTGTTTGTCACTGTGGGCTCTGAATAGCGTTTTTTCTCGGTTTAGAGCAGGAGAAGAAATTGTTGCCACTGCAAACTACAGCACTATTTTCAGGGGGTTGTTTTGCCCATGTCAGGAAACTTAGGGCATCTAATTTTCACAACGGTGTTTTTTAAATTGTTCATCATCACACTTTTTCCATTCCATCTTGCTCTTCCATCTTTTGCACACCCCCCCATGCTGTGAAATTGGTCTAGCTATGCAAAAGTGTTTCTTAGACCAACATCTTTCTCTCCCCCAGTCTCTCCCCCCCCCCCAACTTTCCAAATCCAAAATAACTGGCCCCCTAGATTTAGGTCACACCTTTGCAATTATGAACAGATCAGTTTTGCTCCTGAAAATGAAAAGTACAGATGTTAATATTTGGCAAGTTTGATCAAATTGTAGAACCAGAGAAAATAGGGGCTCCATTGAATGATTTTGACAGCCAAGTAACAAAGGCTAAACCAGAATGCTATATTGATGTTGCATTTTGCAGGTAATTGGTGCCTAGATTTTATTTGACTTAAGGACTAAGTGCTAAGACTGGTGGGCAGAGAAATTCAAAGGTAGTTTCACCCTAAGCCTTGCTGGACTCTCACAAGCAGGCTGGACGTGCTCTTGCAATTCTCTGTCCATTTCTCAGGGGTTTTCTAGTCTTTTTTTGTTTCATTGGGAACACCAGGAGGGAAATTCCCAAGAGAGATTTGGACCAACTCAGTGGGAACAACCAAGTTGTTTCCAAATCTCCCCCCAAAAACATCCCTGAACCACACCTAGCACACAACCATTTTGGCCATACCAATGTCAGAAATCTTACGTTTATTTGGGCCAGGTTGTTGTCAGTTTCCCTGGTGGCGGGGATGCTGGATCGAACATTCAGCGCTCCATCTCCAAGGTTGAAAAAGAAGCTCTGGTATTTCTTTCATCCCTGGGATGCTCTCCCAGGGGCCACAGGATTGCACCCTTTAAACTCTGCAGTCCAGCTTAATTAGTAGCTTTCAGGATCTTGAGAATCTGGTATGAAGGAATATTTCACAAGGTACAGTTGTTCTTCTCCAAAGGGAGGAGAGGGAGAGAGAGAAAGTTGGTTGTCATTGAAAGGGAAGGGGGATGAAATACAGTTAATGGTGTTGATTTGCTTGAGAACAGAACTGCACTCGGGAGTTTGTGTGCCATGATTTTTGCCTTGTTAGGTCAGTTGGTTAGACCATGGTGCTGATAACGCCAAGGTTGCAGGTTCGATCCATGTATGCGAGAGCTGCATATTCCTGCATTGCAGAGGGTTGTACTAGATGATCCTCAGGGTCCCTTCCAACTCTACAATTCTATGATTCTACTAGCCTACATGTACATTTAAACGATGTATTTTAAATCCCTTTTTCTAACAGATACGAAGATGAAATCAACAAGCGCACAACAGCAGAAAATGACTTCGTTGTGCTCAAGAAGGTGAGAAGCCCTAACTCTTTTTTTAGTCGCAGTGTCATTGGTAATCATATGTGTTCTGACTCAAAACCTATGGCTGGCTGGTTGTGTGCCTTGATGGCCACACTCAAGATGCTGATGCTGCAAGTTTTTCCAGTAGTATTTCTGCAGCTCTCTCTGAATTGAGATCTGCTAAAGTGAAGGAGGTGACAAAACTGTTTTGAGACAGTGCACTACAAAGTGGAGATGAGGGGTCACATATCTGAATGTTTGTCCCTATTGGAAAAGCCCACAATGTGCATAGAAAATTAGACTTGCCTTCTCCCTGATATGCTAGTTCCCCATATATAGGGTCTCCTTTATTACATCCCCCTTGCCCCATGAGAAGCATTCAGTGATGTTATCCCCACCTGCGATATAAAGTGGTACAGTTTTTGTATCACCGCTCCACTTGCTCTTTGTAGGAGCTAGAACTGAATGCAACGAAGATTCTGGAAAAAAACACCAACCTTAACAAATACTAGGCTTACGTTCATGGAGGGTGGGCGAGATAGGAAGGCTGGAGAATCATTTTTCAGAGCGATCAGCTTGCTGCAGACTTCTTCTAATACTGGGGGAAGGATGCTCTAACACCTTTGAAGATCATTTTCAGTAAAGAAAGACTTTGTTGGGCACCTCTGATGCAACTAATCACACTGAATATTGCACACGCTTCCTTGTTATTTGGGCTGGGCACCCAAAGCACAGTTTCCATTGTGCAGGCATGGCCTTTCTCTTCCCTTTGTTTACCAACCAAACAGACAAGATAGACAAGGGGAATAATAAAAGACACACAAAGAGGGAAGGTGACTTACCCAAAGTCAAACAGGCCATGGGCAATGTTGGAAACAAACTAGGGCAAAGGCAGCTAACATGGTGACTGTGGGCGCACATGTGCCCCCAGAGCCTTCCCTGGAGCCCACAGTGTCTCCTCCTCTGTCAGAATTTATGGTCTCCCTCTCACACCAAGAGATGGCAGGCTGACAGTTTTATGGTTTGTCAGATTTATTGGTATTTACACAGAAGCTCGGTCGGAGCACACAGTTCAATCATCACCACTCAAGGTTCCAGTTGAGCCCACTAAAGAGCGGGCTCTGCGCAAGCAGGAAATACGCCATTGACTCCTCCCCTTCTTGTGGGCTTGATGCCAAGCCTGCAGTCTGCCCCATCTATAAGAACTAGGGGATTCTGGAACAGACTGTCCAGCTCCCCCCTCCTCTCCCGAGAGCGTGTCTAAAAGCTGTGTCTGTTCTTCGTGCCTTGCATTTCCCTGTGAATTAACGATCTGCATTCCAGGGGAGGAGGGGCTTGCTTCCCCTTCTGCCTGTGAATAAAGCAAGGCTCCGTCTCTTCATAGCTGTCAACTTTTTCCTTTTTTTAAAGGGAAATTCCCTTATTCCGAATAGGATTCCTCTCAAGAAAGGGGAAAAGTTGACAGCTATGCGTCTCTTCCTGTCTACCCTCCTCCTAGCTCCTCTGATTCCTCGCTTTCACTCTGAGAATGAACACTCCTGACACCCTCCCACTGAAGTTAGTCTTGAAATTAACTGTTGTAACCAAAAGAATAGATGGCTGTGTGTGCTTGGTTGATGTGTGGTGTTGTGCCTAGGAGAATTTCTCCAGTTTGGAAATGTACCTACAGGCCCCAAAAAAGGTTGGCAACCCCTGGACTGGGACAGTTCATATTAAGAGCAGGCCACAATGGTTTTAAGTCCAAGGGTGTTAAACTCTGGATACATGAAGGTGGAATTCTCCATCAGTTGCACAAGGTGACAATAGTTTTCTCTTCATCATAGTTCTCACTCCAGTGAAATCTCTTTTTTTATAAGAATTTATTGGTTTTTCAAGAAAATTAACAAACGAATAAAAACAATACAAACATACAAATTACAAAAAAATATACAGACTACAAAAAATAAAACAAAGAAAAAACTCATACAAAACATAAAAAATTACATAAAACACCTAATTAACTATCTTAATCATATTTTGAATCTTGATTGGGGGGACTTCCTCACGCCCTCTCTTCTGCGTTCATTTCAAATATAGTTTAGTAACTTTGTAACTACTTTAAATCTTCTTTACAACTTATCTTAAACCTTATCTAACCTCATAAATGTAATACCTTATTCTTACCAAAATACAGAAAAAATTCAAATATATCACTAACTTAAGTTCTTATACACTCTATTAACCTAACATTGTAATGCTATTGCCTATAATGTCCACTGATTTCAATTTCAAATATCTAACTTTTCACGTTGTTTCAAATATTCTTTAAATTTCTTCCAATCTTCTTGCACCTTCTCCTCCCTCTGATCTCGGAGTTTTGCGGTCAGTTCTGCGAGTTCCATGTAGTCAACTCACTCCAGTGAAATCTCATTCAGTGTTCTTGGTTTTCTTTTATTTATTTAAGGAAGAACATATGCTTCAATAATACACAAGAATAATGAAATACAAGCAGAATTAAAATTATACATACACACAATACAAATGTGGGTAATTTTGTTCACAGTCCCTGGGGGAAATCATTATTATTTTATTTATAAGTATCAGGATATTTTCCTTGATGTATTATGACAGTTTCGCTTAAAACTGAAAAGTTAGTAATTCCTATTTTTCAGCCATAGCTATGGACCAGATTTGACTGTACCATAAATCCTTATTTGGTCCCTCTAAATATTTTCTTGCAATAACCATCCTGGCAAGCAAACAGTAATTAGAGAATCAATTCTTTATTCAAACCATCTTCATTTGGCCCCATCCCATATCCCCAGTAATGCTAACAAAAGGGTTGGTATCAATTCTTGCTTTGTTATTAGATTAACTGCTAGGAACACCATCTCTCCCAAAACTGCCAATGGGTGACACTCCCACCGTACATGTAAATATGTGCCTTTATGTTATCAAACTTGGCTTTCTGATTGTGTTTTTAGGATGTTGACGCATCCTACATGAACAAGGTGGAGTTGGAGGCCAGGGTGGATGGAATGACTGATGAGATAAACTTCCTGAGGGCACTCTATGAAAATGTAAGTAAACTTCTCTACGCCCTTTCCACCATTTAGGATATCCTTTTCCAATCTGGTGCCCTCCGGATGTTGTTGGATTCCAACTCGCATCAGCCTCCCAGCTAGCATGGCCAATGGTCAGGGGTGACAGGAGTTGTAGATCAAAATAGCTGGAGGGCACTAGGATGGTGGAGGTCTCTGCACTTCTCCAGAGTTTCACACAGTAGCCTTTCCTAGCTCTACCTGGAGATACCATGGATTGAACACTGGAAACTTCTGCAGATGAAGCAGGTGCCGTCTTCCTGAATTGAGCTTTTAAAATGGGAGGGACTATTTTTGCTCAGCCCTGACTTAAATATTCTAACATTGGTTAGGAAAAAGAAAAGAACATGGTTATGTTTGCATGTGTCCTTTCAAGGAACTAAATATACCCATCAATAAGGCATGAAAGAATGTTTGAAGACTTTAATGATCAAGAAGACTGATGCTCTTAAAGGCCAAATACAAATGTAACAAGTAGATATTGTTTCCTTTTTGAACCATGAAGGTAAAACCTAAATGCCCCAGGTGGGTGGGTAGACATTTTCAGCAGAAGCTTTGCTTGTTCTTCAAACAGCAGAAAACTATTTTAGACTTGTGGTTAGGGGCCATATTTTGCAGGATCATGGTTAATCCCACCATTTGGATAGGAGGACCAATGTACCATTTGCATGGGGCTGCATGCAAAGACACATGAAGGGCTAGGATTAAAGGGCTCTTGTGAACAGCAGCACTTTGTTCAAAATGAGGATGATCAAGAAATTTAGATTGGAAAATCCAGGTGCAATATATGTTGCTATATAAGCCACTGAATGCAAATGATGGTTATTTGTTCTCTGTGATGAAAGCAACAAACATTGAAGGCATATCATTCTAGTCGTCTGTATTTACTGGTACTTTTTGTTGTACTCACAACAAAAAAGTATTGTTAAGTAATGTATTGTGGCGAAGAAAATCATTAGCCCTTGCTTAGCATATCCGGTTGGTTTCCTCACGTGTTTCTCATCTGCAGCAGACGCAAGTCAAAAGGAGTTTGCAGGTGTTGTTGGTTTAATGAGTTAATGTTGATATTCTTGTGGCAGGATGAACTCAGTATAGGCCACGTTGCAGGAACAGGGGCAGATAATACTGAGCATGTACCAGTTGATAATTGAAACTGGTGTCTGGGCTTCAGTGGGACGTTTGTCCCCATTCTTCTCTGTGCATGGTAAGCCACATAACCAATTAAGATAGAATAATGGTTTATCTGGATATGATGTCCACCATTCTGCAGCAACTTTAAAATGTTGCGTGCAAGCAGCTATGTGGTGAACTGGATGGATGGATCATTCGGTTATCAGCACAAGTACCCCAAAAGGAAAGTTAAAGTTGGTGTGATGAAATTGACGCTGTGAGTTATATACATTTTGAGTTATAATTTGAATGAGAGGGTGTTCACAGTGTTGTTGGACTTCAACTCCCATCAACCTCAATCAGCATGGCTAATGGTCAGGGGTGATGGGAGTTGTAGCCCAGCAACATTTGGAGGACCCACCTGTACTTTAAGAGGTGGTTCTGGATTCTCCCCCAAGTGGAATCAGGATTACTGTGAAATATGGTGGGCTCCCAATCTGCTCCTGATACCATTCTGTGTCAATGAAACCTGGGTTAAATTGGCACACACGTTCACATGACCATTTATTCTGGCAAAAGCGGGGAACTATTCAGTGATTTGCATGGGCAAGGAAACTGGAGTAGCAGAGTGCCCTCCCTCCCTCCCTCCCTTTCAGTACTGCTGCTAAGAAGAAATATCCTTAAGACCTTAAATGCAAATTGAAAATAAGCCAATGGAGATGAAAATGATAGAGGATGGGATTCCCTTAACAAGTCCTGTCAACAGAAGCCTTGTGTAAGCTTCCCCCCTCACACTGCATGCCTGCTGAAATTGCCTGGGTTGTGTGTGTGTCTCCCTCTACCCGCCAGACTTTAATTTTGTTACTCATAAACCCTAACGGTTCCTGATCTGAAGGAAAGGCAGGATGTTAAGAAGGATAACAGACGATGAACGCGCATCTCTTTAATTTTCCAGGAACTGCGTGAGCTGCAGAACCAGATCTCCGATACTTCTGTGGTGCTTCAGATGGACAACAACCGAAACCTGGACTTGGATAGCATCATTGCCGAAGTCAAAGCTCAATATGAGGAGATTGCCAATAAGAGCAGGCTTGAGGCAGAAAGTTGGTATCAAAGCAAGGTGAGCCATGGTGGCAAAGATGAACTGTTTGGGGATATGAATAATATCCTCCCATAATGAACTGGTAACCAATTAGTCTTGACTAATGAGAAGTCAATGGCATTTCATATTTGCTCCATTCCCTGATTTGATCTTGTTGAGGAGCTGTGTTATCTGCAAAGGAGACCCCACCCCACTCCACCCACAATGATCACACCTACCTTTTAAAGCCTTCAGGACTTCTATAATGGGAGTGCATAGTTCCAAGCTCTCCGATCTGTCCTTTGTGATGTCGTAATTTCCAGCTTAACCAATTGTTCCTCATCCTCCTCTGCATTGTGTTACTGTGTGATGCCTGTTGGCTAATGCACTCAGGATAATTCACACAAATCATCAAAGAGACAGATGAACTGATGTTTGTAACAATGAAAGGGTAACGCCATTTTTGTTGCAATCTCTTTCTGTACTCATTTTCCTCTTTCTACAAACACACTAACTCTTCCTGAGTGCATACAATGGGTTGTGTTGTCCCAGAACCTAATTTTTATAACAATTGCATTCACTGCAGCAATAAGCAAAAAATTTCCATCAGTGCAAAGATTTCTCCTTGTGCAACAGAATGCTCTATCCCCCTCCTCCATCTGTGCCCGCCACCTAGACTTGGCAATAGTGCCGGGAGAAATCCTATTGCACTAGCACATTATTTAGTTAAATGCCGCCCTATAGGTACCACGTGTCTTTGGCACTGGCCCTGTCACCAGAAAGAGGAGCCTGTGGTGAGGAAGGGAGACTGTTTTGCCGCAACAAATCCCACCAGAACCTTCAACAGTATCTCTCCTCTCTGTTAATCTCAGTACGAAGCCCTGCAAGCGAGTGCTGGGAAGCATGGCGATGACCTGAGGAACACGAAGAACGAGATTGCCGAGATTAACCGCACAATCCTGAGACTGCAGGCTGAGATTGATAATGTGAAAAATCAGGTGAGTGGCTGGAAAGAACTCTTCATGGGGTTTTCTGAAATATACTCGGAGTCAAGTGTGAATTTCATGCTCTTTATTCAGCTCATAGTAGTGAGGAATGCAGTTTCCCCAAAACGTTTGCTTTATATACACTATTTACACAATGGGCCCCACGTGATTGGCTCATTCCGGGATACTCCTGTATGCCAATCGGAGTGCGGATTCACTTCCACCTGGAGCTGGATTGGGTGGCTCCTGCGGACCAATCAGACTGCTGCAATCTCAATCCTATTGTTCTGGGACCAATCAGACTGCTGCAATCTCAATCCTATTGTTCTAGGACCAATCAGACTGCTGCAGTTTGGATCCTATTCAACTCAGTACATAACATTTTCCATGATACAACACACACACACACACACACAGAGAGAGACTTAAATGAATTATGGGGGTGTTCCTGCATAGGCCAAACAGGCACCACTCCCCACACCTCTTGTGACTTTGTGCTTCTATAATTGCCAACTTGTATGTGTGACACACACACACACACACACACACACACACACACCCCTTTCCTCCAACCCTGGAAGAAACAGTTGCCCCTGCAGCTGATCTCCTGTATCATATTTGCTTTGACCCCCAAGAACAGGGGTCAGCAAACTTTTTCAGCAGTAGGCCGGTCCACTGTCCCTTAGACCTTGTGGGGGGCCGGACTATATTTTGGAAAAAAAAGGAACAAATTGCTATGCCCCACAAATAACCCAGAGATGCATTTTAAATAAAAGGACACATTCTACTCATGTAAAAAGATGCTGATTCCCGGACCATCCGTGGGCCGGATTTAGAAGGCGATTGGGCCGGATCCGGTCCCTGGGCCTTTGTTTGCCTACCCATGCTCAAGAACTATAATTGCGGTTCAAAGTTGTAGGTTTCTCATTAACAGGCATTGCATTGGCCACTGTGATAAGGTAGCCTATTGGCCTGATCCTGCAGGTCTCCTTTGAATGTTGGCTCCACGACAGTTCTGGCCAGGAAGTTTACTACTCTTTCCTTCTGTCTTCTGGCAATCATTGGCAGTTTGCTGAGTGATTGACATGTTGGTTTTTTGTATCTTTAAAAAAGCAATTGTGCTGATGAGTACCCGCAAGGGCTGGATATTTCATGATGAATTAACCAGAAAGCTTGCTTGCAACAAAAGCTGGAGAGATAAGCCATTGTGAATCACTCCCCATAGTGTTTGTTTGGTTTTAGGGCAGGGCGGCTCCAGCAAACATCCACACCGAAGCAAACATTGAGACCCAATTCGCCGCCTCTGAATAATGAATGGAAGCCCAGATGCTCGGCAATACGCCCTTCCTCTCCTTTGTATTTGCATTGCACGCTTTACATTGCATTACAGGAGAGTCTAGTACTGATAACAGAGCAATTGGAGCGCAAGAAATAAATGAGTCATTGGCAGCCTAGTCATCTTAGTCTCAGTCATCTTTGCTGCCTACAAGCAGCAATCTGATTGTAAGCAGTTGTTGCAGCATGGACGTGCATCCCCCTGCTGCAATGTATATTGTTACTAGCTGCCCCGGCCACGCGTTGCTGTGGGTTTTTTTGCTTTTTAAAATTCTGACCCCGAAATTATTCTGGAAGCTCCTGTTTTCGTTCTTCCCTGTCCCTCTAGAGCAGGGGTCAGCAACCTTTTTCAGCCGTGGGCCGGTCCACTGTCCCTCAGACCATGTGAATGAACGAATTCCTATGCCCCACAAATAACCCAGAGATGCATTTTACGTAAAAGAACACATTGGTCGGTGGTATTGATCACTTGGGACTGTGTGTGTTGAACATGCGAAGCTGCGGCGGCCATTTTAGGTGAGGGCACTTGGGAAATTTTAAAATGCCTGTGAGTGTGCAGCGGCCATTTTAGGTGAGGACACTCGGGAAATTTGTAAATGCCTGTGAGTGTGCAGCGGCCATTTTAGGTGAGGGCACTGGGCACCTTATGGAGGCCTACTGCGGGCTCTGATGATGTCAGCAGGCAATCCGCCTTTCTATTGGATGCTGTTGGAGTCTTCATTCCTTTTGCTGGTGAGGTATAATAGGCGCACCACTCCTCCCCTTTATCCTTTATTTTTGGTTTTTTAAATTTTTATTATGCCAGATCCTTCCTTGATGGTCAAGTGACGCTTTGTCCTAACTTGATGTTGTTTGGTGCAGTAGTTACGGAGAACATAGGTTTCCGGCGTACACGCAATGGGAACATTTTTATATAAATAGATGAACCAATTATCCAAGTATCAAAAGTCAATTAAGTCAGGACTGTGTGAGGTGTTAGCCTGGGGTAATGATGCCATGTGCGATTGGTGGGGAGCCGCCGATTGCGCTTGGCAGCCCCACGAGCCGCCTTTTCGCTCTGCAGCTTAAAAGGGGGCTGCGGAAGCAGCAGCGGCCCGCCGATGGAGTGCGCCTGCGCGACATTTTGCGCAGGCGCACTCCGCCGCGACATCATGATGTGACATCATGTCACCCCGCCCCCAGGGGCGTTTCCTTTAACCGCTCCGCATAGCGCGGAGCCTTCCTCTACCACTGCCACAGTCGTCCCTACAATGGTGAGCTGCATCGCAATTCTATTTTAAATACTGTTAGGAATGCAGCTATGCATACCAATTAGCACATGCAAAGGTTACGCCAATCCATGCCCTCTTTTCTCCTCATTCTATGCAGAGGCTTGTGTGCCCACCCTACTGGCAGTGGTCCTCCAGGGTCTCAGGCAGAGGGTCCTTCTGGTTACCTGATTACTGACCATTTTGACTGGAGATGTCACTGGGGGTTGAACCTTCTGCATGCAATTCATACCCCCTCCCATTTGAGCTGCTCTTTCTCCTTTGGGGGCAGAGAGGTGGAGAGGCAGAACTTCTGAACAATCTTATGCCTTGGTGTTTCCCCCCCAGCGTGCCAAGCTCGATGCTGCCATTGCTGAGGCAGAGGAACGTGGGGAGATGGCTATCAAAGATGCCAGGGCCAAACTAGCAGAGCTGGAGGCTGCTCTCAACAAAGCCAAACAAGAGATGGCCCGCCAGCTGAGGGAGTACCAGGAGCTGATGAACGTCAAGCTGGCCCTGGATATTGAGATTGCTACCTACAGGAAGCTGCTGGAAGGAGAGGAGAGCCGGTGAGTGCCAGATGCCATGCTCAGATCACCTGACCTCTTCACTAGGGCTGCAATGTTTGATCCATCGATTGGTTAGCCTCAGTTGGGCTGCATCCAGCTAGGTCCTACTCAACAGACCCATTCAAATGAGAAAACAGTAGGAGAACACTTCAATCTCCCAGGACATTGTATACAAGAGCTCAAAGTAAATGTCTTATTACAAAAGAATTTCAGAAATAGACTGGAAAGAGAAGTTGCTGAATTGCAACTTATTACCAAACTTAAAACCATGGAGACACCTGGTCTGAATAGAGACATTGGATTCTTATCTCATTATAAATGATAGAGCCATCTCACCCATTGCTTTTTCCTGTAAGACCAATTGCAGTCGTTAACAATCGTCAACAGGTTTACCACACCTATCAGCCAATCACCCATTCCCCCACCCTCCCACTATATATAAGGGTCTGGTGACTTCTGTTTCAGTGTATCTGAAGAAGTGTGCATGCACATGCAAGCTCATACCAAGAACAAACTTAATTGGTCTCTAAGGTGCTACTGGAAGGAATTTTTTTTTTTTTTTGAGTTAGTCACGGCCATTCGTGTTAATGGGTCTCCTCTGGATATTACTGTTATGGGGTAAATGTTCTTTACCCACTGTGCTTACACAGTTCACATGCCACTAAGTGACAGTGGTTGGTTGGAAAGGACTGTGTGCAAGCTGTTTCCAAACAGGGCAGGCCTGATTTGTTATTACTTCAGTTTTGCCTTTCAACTTGCAGGCCATTTGCCCAAGCCAGTGTGGTGTAGTGGTTAAGAGCGGTAGACTCGTAATCTGGTGAACCGGGTTCGCGTCTCCGCTCCTCCACATGCAGCTTCTGGGTGACCTTGGGCTAGTCACACTTCTCTGAAATCTCTCAGCCCCACTCACCTCACAGAGTGTTTGTTGTGGGGGAGGAGAATGTGAGCCGCTTTGAGACTCCTTCGGGTAGTGATAAAGCGGGATATCAAATCCAAACTCCTCCTCCTCCTCCTCCCAAGCTGGTTGGCAATGGAAAGAGAAGATTGCAGGGCTAAGTGGACTTGTAGCTTGGTCCAGCAGGGCGGTTCCAAATGGTTCTCCCCAGGACTGGAACGTGTCCAATATTTATCAGTCACTATTTAGAGGCACACAGCTGTCTCTTCTGAATATTTTATATACACAACAATTTATTTTGTGTTCCCTTTCTGTTGCCAAGATCTATAATCCTCCAGGCATTAAAAGTTAAGAACTAACAGGAGCTCTTTATTTCTTTTCTCAATAGGCTGGCTGGTGATGGAGCTGGTTCTATGAGCATGAGTAAGTTTGTTTTCCCCCACCTCCTCTCTCCCTTCAGTTCCCCTTCTACCACAATTGTTCAAAATACATCCGGACTATTTGGCAAGCACAGCCTATTTTAAGCACTGCTTAGCAGATGGAGAAGAGGTAGAATCTTAATGCATATTCAATATGTATGTATTAATATAAATATGCTGTGGGGAAAATATTACAGCATCAGGTCTGGCTCTTTTATACATATGACCATATAATTTTAATGCAAATTATTTTGTGTATAATTAAGTTGGGCAAACCAAACCAAAAATGCACAAGCTGTTTGGACATAAGCGGATGCTCAATATAAGAATTGACCCAATGTGAGCAAAGCTTGATCTGGTCAGAACCACCAAATTCTGTGTATAAAACTATTTAAAATAGATTCCTCCTCCATCATTAGAGGTTCTGCAATTGTGGAGGAGATACCCATATTCGCTACCTGGTAGGAGTGCCAGTTGGGGCCTGGATTGCTATTGAAACAAACAGTGTATGACCACAAGTGTTTTTGGTTTTGGATTGGTCGCATGGGTAATCCTAGTCACTCAAGGATCACCCAGCGAGCTGGGTAACAAATGCAGCGCTGTGTAGCCAGTCAGATTTGGCAAGATGGCGCCACCTCTTAGAAAAAGGAATATTAGCTGAATGTGGGGGAAAGATAGGGCAGTTGAAATGTTTTTGCAAAGAGTGCCCAAAAGCTCATAGAAAAGGTAACGGGCAGTTTCTGCTGAGCCCTAGTTAATAAACCCATTCCATGTTATTGGAAACAGCCCCTTGTTGTTGGAAATGCATTTCCCAAAAAAGAGACCATGCTGTTACTGTATCAAAGCTTAATACACGGTTTCCCTGGTGTGCTACAGCTGTGCTCAACTCCAGTTCTGGTGGCTCCTACGGCAGCGGAGGTGGCTATGGCTACGGAGGAGGAATCGGCTTTGGAAGTGGAATGGGCAGCGGCGGAGGCCTAAGCTTCTCCTCCGGAGGTGGCTCAGGTGGTGTGAAATCAGCGTACAGCGTGACAACAAGCACATCCAGAAGAAGTGTCAGGAACTAAGCTCAGAAGACCAAGGTCATCACTGCCTGAAAACATCTCCATTCCTTCCCCCCCCCCCCCTTTCCCCAGAACAGAGGTAGATAAAGAAGAGACAGGGAAGATGAGATCATTATCTCCCAAGAACCAAACTAGCTGCTAAACCCAGCAGTAATGAATGACATGATGGTGCCATATTCCGCAAGTGCATTATCCTTCCTCCCACATCAACAGCCTAAATCAGGGATGGAGAACCTCCAGCCAGATTTGGCCTATGAGACCCTTTTCCCCAAACCATGTCCACCTGCCCTACATCAGACATCATATGTGATGTCAGGTTTGGTGCAGGTAGCAACATGGCTGGCTCAGCTGCTCATGCAGCCTGTCCTTGCAGAAAGCAGGATTGAACTCCCCGTACACCAGCTGTTGCCCTTGAGTCCTGCTCGGTTCAAGTCTGCAAGAGGGTTCCCTATGGGCAACCATCTTGGACACCTGAACCCTGCATAAAGCAGGACTGAATTGCCCGCTCATCAGCTGATGTGCAGGGAGTTCCGTCCTGCTCTGTTGCTATCTTACCCCAAGTTCCACCAACTAACTTTGACAGGGAACACCCACCTGTCAAAGTTTGCCTGCAGGATGGTGGGAGGTAAAGATCTGGCCTGTTGAACCAAAATAGTTCTCCAGTCCTCTAGATCTTGTGGACTACATCTCCCATCAGCCTCAGCAAGTATAGCCAATGAATTCTAGAGAGTTCCCCATTCCTGCACTTTTGAAACAAGTATACTTAAAGTAGTGCACTGCTGTTATGGGGTGACTCCATAGGTTCCCCATCCCTGGCTTAAATTGTGGTGGTGCTCCCATTGAGATCAAGGCGAGTTTCACTGTTGGTTTAACTGAGAGCGAAGTATAATTGGAAAACGAAATTCCAAAGTATCCAGGCAATTTCCATGTCCTCTGTTTTGGATGCAGAAATTGATTACCACCCCCTCCTAATTTTCTGGGGGGGGGGGGAATGTGGAAGTCACAAAAAATAAAATCCTTCTCTGAATGATATTCTGTTTCGTGATGGCTTTTTTCTCCTACTCCACATTGTAGTCACAAACCATTTAAGAGTATCCAGTTCTCACATGGTACCACATGTTCTCACATTCTGCTTTTAAAAAATAATAATAATCATGGTTTTCAAGACACCATTTTAACTCATTATATGAATCACACAGTTGAGCTACAACTTTAGCGGGTGCTTGCAGTGGGGGGGGGTAAGCAGGGGAGTAGGGAGCTGCTTTGCCGCCCAGGGCGGGAAACGCGGGGCACCCCCGTGATGTCACGGCGCACGCACAGCATCCCAGGTGGGCTACGCATGTGTGGACATGTGCAGTCCACCCAAGATGGCGGGCGCAAGCGGCCGGCACCCCTTCTGTGCGGCGGCACAGCAAGTTTTAAGGCAGCCTTAAAACTTGCCGTGCCACCGCATGGTCGGAAGGGGTGCTGGCCGCTCGCGCCCGCCATCTTGGGTGGACTGCACATGTCCACCCAAGATGGCGGGCGCAAGCGGCCGGCACCCCTTCTGTGCGGTGGCACGGCAAGTTTTAAGGCTGCAGCGTGCGAACAGCAGCACAGACACTGTGCTGCTGTTTGCGTGCTACAGCCTTAAAACTTGCTGCGCCCCACGTGCGCTGGCTTTGGAGGCGCCAATCGCGGGGGTGGGGCACCGCCCTGAGTGTCACCCCCAGGGCGGTATCCGGGGTGGACCGCCCCCTACGCCCCCCTCGCTCCGCCCCTGGGGGTAAGTGAGAAATCAATTACTGTATTTTTCCATGTATAAGACTAGGTTTCCCCCCCAAAAAAATAATGTCAAAAATTAAGGGGCATCTTATACTCTGGGCCACCTCCCCCCATTTTCTTAAATTTGAGTCCCCCAAAATAGGGGGCGTCTTATACATGGGGGCATCTTATAGATGGAAAAATATGGTACCTTATTCAGAAATCTAGGGTTTGAGAGCTGGGGCAATGACTTCACTGAGAAAACGACAGAGAGGTCTGTTTCTGAAATTCATTACAAGATGATTCACACAGCACAGGGTTGCATTACTTCTGGAATTTCCCAGACATATCTGGAATACTGCTGTTTCTAGCAGTGTCCGGGGGGGAAATATAAAAATGTCAGGGAAAATTCAGACTCCCAGCATCCCTGACCCCTGGGCAAACTGCTTAGGGCTTATTATTATTATTATTATTATTATTATTATTATTACCCCACCCATCTGGCTGAGTTTCCCTAGCCACTCTGGGCGGCTCCCAATCGAGTGTTAAAAACAATAAATATTAAAAACTTCCCCAAACAGGGCTGCCTTCAGATGTCTTTTAAAAATAGGATAGCTGCTTATTTCCTTGACATCTGAAGGGAGGGCATTCCACAGGGCGGGTGCCACTACCGAGAAGACCCTGTGTCTGGTTCCCATAGAAACAGGACACTTTCCCATAGAAGGTAGTGCAAAATGTATTAATCTGTTCCAGACTTTTAAAAACAGCCCCTAAAACAGCAATTTAACATGAATTTTACTATATAACGAGACCGTGGATCCATAAAATGAAAGCAATACACAATGTACTGCAGTCACACAATCAATCAGTCGATGAACTGGCTTCCACACAGTCACAAAAACAAAACAAAAAGAGCCGCAGAAGCAAAAACGCAAAATAAATAGCAAAAACAGACAGACCTCAGCGTAACACTCAAAACGGAAGTGTGGCACTCAAAACGGAGCACGTTCGGCTTCTGAAAAAAGTTTGCAAACCAGAACACTTACTTCCGGGTTTGCAGTGTTTGGGTTCCAAGTTGTTTGAGTACCAAGGGGTTTGAGAACCAAGGTACCACTGTAATATCAAGCTTGCTACACGGTGTTAGAAGGATTTCAGGCTGGAGCACACCAGCTGGAGCACACCAACTTGTAAATTTGTTTTGCAGGCTCTAACATGCTAGGATCACTTCACCATCCTTACCTATGCCTCTTGCCTCTACCTGGGGGCCTGGGGATGTGGGGAGAATCGTGCTGATACTAATGATAATGCAATTATTACATTTAAAACTTGTGGGAAAGCTGGGAAAGGCAAATGAGATCATTTTTGTTGTCATCCTGCTTCTGCTGCCTCCACACCCTTCTTGGATAACCATAGAATGATAATAGAATCACAGAGTTGGAAGGGACCCCATCCAAACACACAGTACCCCATCCAATTTGAAACCATACTGCACCCTGCTTAGCTTTGCAAACGTGCTAGCAGTTTTACTGCCGCACCACTAGTGCTGGCGGCACATTTGGAAGCAGAAGTAGCCCCAACACCGGAGTTGACCACAGCTGTATGCCAGGATGCTGTCAGTAACTCCCAGCTGGTTGCTCAGGAAAGTATAAAGACAAGGGAAGGTTTCTTACCATCCTTTTTAATGTGATATTCACAGAGAGAGGCTATAGAAGCAAAATGGTTGCTTCAGTCTGTCTCACGGGTAGGTCTGCTCTGGCCATGCTATCTGGGGCTGATGGGAATTGTAGTCCAATTGGGCCTATTTACAGTGGTCATACAACAAGGACTGGGCAGGGGGAGGGGCAACACAACACCTCCCCCTGCCCAGTCCTTGTTGTATGCACTGGCGTATGAAGGGGGGAGGGGATTGCACCGCACCGGGACCATTTGGGGAAAAGGTGCCATCACGGCCACCCCCCAGGACACGCGCCACACACCGCACAACCCCAGATGTGCACCACGCCCCTGCGCCGCTTGCCATGCCCCCGTGGGTGCCACGCCACGCCCCTGCACCGCTTGCCACACCCCTGCAAGCGATGCGCCATGACCCCGGGACACGCACCAGCCCCGCCCCCGCCTGTTCTCTGCCCTGGGGGCTGCAGCATGTTGCTCCGCCACTGGTTGTATGACCACTGTAAATGCCCATCAGAGAACTGGCTAGGTCTCACCCAACTATGATTTAGAAGCAAACTGCTCTTGAACAAAGGTTGGAAATAATTTCAGGGACAGCAAATTGCTTTGGAGTCTCTGGACTTAGGGAGGGAGCCCAGGAGAGATAGCATGGATCATAGGTTGCAGCAGGGTCAGGAGTTGCTGAAATATATTTTTTAGGGCCAGATGTGTTTTTGGTCCTATTAGCAGGGCTCTTATGTCTAGAACCTGCTGGCTTCTTTGTTTGCCTCCAGGAGATCTCCTTTCCCACCCATATATGACAATCTCTGTTCCGAGACTGTGTGTGATATTTGGGTGAGAAAAGTTCCTAATTGCTACATGTGCCAGCATAACTCTCTACTTGGCACCATAGCTTTGCCCTTACTTGTTTCCTTTGTATTCCTGCCAAGAAAATCTGCAAGGCACCGAGTCAAAAGAAAATGAGAAAATCCCTCGGAAAACTGCTTCCCAGACCGGACGTGTTCTTCTTCCCCTCAGCCAGTTTCATTCCCATGATTTTAGCATAAGAGATCCTGATTTCATTCAACTGTGTAATTAGAAATGTTGACAAATTAACTATCGCTCAGCCAGTCGTTTTGGCTTCGGTATTTTGAGTCCGGGACTGGTAGATATTGTACACAACAAATTGTTCCACACATCGCAGTCTCCAAGCGGTGAAAAGCTCCAGGGGCTCCAGCTTTTATCCAGGGCTTCGTTTCCTTGGAATGAAAGTCATCAGAGACTGTGGTGTCTTCGGGATGTGTCATTTCATTTACACGTTAGGGGCTACCCCTCCTGCTTGCTCCACTCTAGTACAACCGCTAGAGGTCACACCTCTGAAATTTGGCCAGGCTTCAGAACACACAGGTCTTTTGTGATATTCACCTGCAGACTTCAGCCAGTGTCTGATAAAATGGTTCCAGTTACAGGTGGGTAGCCGTGTTGGTCTGCCATAGTCAAAACAAAATCGAAAATTCTTTCTAGTAGCACCTTAGAGACCAACTGAGTTTGTTCCTGGTATGAGCTTTCGTGTGCACACGAAAGCTCATACCAGGAACAAACTCAGTTGGTCTCTAAGGTGCTACTAGAAAGAATTTTCGATTTTGATAAAATGGTGGCTGCCCTAGAATCTCATTTCGACAAGGGGTTAAAAAAAAAAACCCAGATATTTCCTCTGACAGTCATGAAATATTTTTGCTCCCAGGACAAACTGCTCTGGATCGGCTCCAGAACATAAAACCAGGTACAATAATTAGAAAAGGCTACTAACATGAGTTTGGCCAAACTGCGAGAGGCAGTGAAGGATAGGCGTGCCTGTCGTGCTCTGGTCCATGGGGTCACGAAGAGTCGGACACGACTGAACGACTGAACAACAACAAATATTATATTAAGTTTCCAGTTGCATCTAATCTGACCTTTTCTCCTGTGAGGTCAGGCAGCATACATAGGAGTCATCAACACAAGAACCATGAGAGGTCAAGTGGGTCTAGTGAAACTATTATTTGATCAAGGCCTTCAGTGTATCTGAAGAAGTGTGCATGCACACGAAAGCTCAAACCAAGAACAAACTTAGTTGGTCTCTAAGGTGCTACTGGAAAGATATTTTTATTTTGTTTTGCATATTTCAAGAACTGCTAAAGAAGAGGGATTAGTAAGGGTCGGGGCAGCCCATGGGCGTAGCAAGATAAGTTGGTACCCGGGGGCAAAAAATTTTTTGTCACCCCCCCCCCCCAGGCATGGGAAGGTCAGGTGGTACCCAGTGCGGAAAATTTCTTGTCAACCCCCCCATTGATTCCCCCCCCCGCAAAAATGGTTTTATGTTATTTCATATTTTTGTACAAAGGAATAATAACAAGTAATAATAAAAAAAACCTTTTATTTATATCCCGCCCTCCCCGGCCAAAGTCGGGCTCAGGGTGGCTAACATCAGATACATAACATTGGTATGAAATCAAACAATAATTAAATTACCTCCTAAAAACATCTCAGAATCAAATGAAAGTCTAATTAGATGGCTTACCACAGGGTTAGGGTTGGGAACAGTAAGTGTTCTCTGAACTGAAATTTCAGCCTTCGTGACATAACAGCCAAGTGAACAGCTATTTTGGCGGAGGAGGGTCAAGATATTAACCGATATGAATGTAATTTCATATATAGCTATATAATCCCTAGTATAGTGAGATAAGACCTTCGGAGCAGACATTTTAAAAAAATTAAAAAAAAAAGTTCCTTGATAATTTGTCACCCCCTTCATTATGGAATCCGGGGCGGCCCACCCCCGCCCCCCTTGCTACGCCCCTGGGGCAGCCTGTAGCTTCCCAGATCTTCCTGGTCTACAACTCCCTCATCCCTGATTCTTAGTTATGTTGGCTGGGGCTGATGGGATCTCGATTTCAATCACATGTGAAGGTCCATAGGTATTACAACTCCGGATTAGATTTTCCTCTATTCTGCTTTTCTTTCTTCCTTGAATTCTTCGTTCTGTGAATTCAGATTTAACCAGGAAGAATTCTTAAAATAATTCAGGAACTGATGCATGTGTGGTTTGCTGCAGTGCTTGCTTGCTTCTCAGGTGGGATTCTGCACCTTCAATAGCTGTAGAATGGAGGCTATTTCAGCAGATGTTGCTTACATAACCATCACATTTTGTATCTGGCCGTCATATCTTCTTTGCATCCCCCCCCCCCTTCTGCAATAGCATCAAAATCCTCATTGTACCACATTCTACTCATGCAGAAATTCATACCTGCTTGCTAGTAAAACCCCAAGCCAAAAGAAGGTCATCTCATCAATAGGAGTTTTTGGCAGTGCTTTTTATCCAGGTCCACAAGCATACCTTAGGGCCCTTAGTGATTCTAAACAAATCACACTCACTTACACACACACACACACACACACACTTTATCCTTCCCTTTATAGGGTCAATAATCTGGCAATAATGAAGACGGGGGAAACATGGAATCCCTCAAACCATTTTTTATTTTTTTATTTTTATTTTTGCTCAGCACAATCCATTTATTAGAAACAGAATTCAAAAACAGGATGGAAAACACAAATGCAGGCAGAAATGTATCATACAGAAGCACTTAGGTCAGTCAGTTGGAGGTAGAACAGCTCACTTGCCTCATTATGCATACTAGAGGGCAGAGATAGAGAACCTGTAGCCCTCGAATTGTTACTGGACTCCGGTTCCCATCAGCCCCAGTGGGCAAAGACAATGGGAGCTGTAGTCCAGCAACATCTGGAAGGCCATAAGTTTATCCATCCTTGTTACAGGGAATGAAAATCGATCATTCTTCTATGTTAATGCCAGTTGGAATATTTAAGAAAAGAACATGTACGTTTTCACCCACACAGGAGTTTCTGGCCATCTTTATACTTAATCACAAGTATTATGTCCTGGGAAGACAGGCTCTTTGGTCAGGTTTGGGCTTCAAGTGATTATCTTGGTTGGTAGGAGTGCAGAGACTGAAACAACACAGCTGTAGTGACAGGTTACAGCCCTACTGACAGGTTAACGGAGGGAGACACTGCCTCCAACAGTAAGAAGAAGGTTGAAATTGCAAAGTAGCTCCCAGTATCCATAGAATAGATGATATGGACCTAAGCCAATTTACTATAGCTACCAAGAAGACACATTTGTGCTGCGACAGCCAAGTCATCAAGCAAAATTGGTAGTTCATACAGCTTGTAGAAATGTATGGTGGGAGCTATCACTTTAGTATTTCTGAATAAATATCAGGTTGACAGCAGGGCATTTGTAACATCTGCAAAGGGGTTTGTTGGTTTGTTTGGCAGATCTGCTGTTTTGAGTATTTGCTATTGGTGGGCAGTAGTTGGGGGAGGTCGTCATTATTGGTATTCTGCGGTGTCAGCTGCCTATTGACCTTCCTAGTATCTTCGTCCGCAGTAGCCAGTAGGTGCTACAAACTTGACGCTGGAGCCCCTGCCACTCCCACAACTAAAACCCCGTGGAGGGGGACATGGTTCTCCGCAAGGTGGGCCACAGAGAGGAACGCACGCCACCCCATCCCTGTAAGGATGCATGGCATCCACACACGAATCTCTGCCTAGCCCGCAGGTTGTCACTCGGGGGCCACAGGTTGTCGTGGTCTTGCCGCGGGGCCCACACACAGTTCGTGGG
Source organism: Lacerta agilis (assembly GCF_009819535.1). NCBI lineage: Eukaryota > Metazoa > Chordata > Lepidosauria > Squamata > Lacertidae > Lacerta > Lacerta agilis. Next base: position 6,874,136 of record NC_046313.1, on the reverse strand, counting down.
TCGGTGTCGCACACAACTGCACCCTGGCTCCTTCGCACAGCTGGTGTGGAAGAGGGAGAAAAGCAACATGGTGGTTAGAGGTCAACTCATAAGAACCTCGGTCCTGTATACCTGAAAGAGCGTCTCCACCCCCATCATTCAGCCCGGACACTGAGATCCAGCGCCGAGGGCCTTCTGGCGGTTCTCTCACTGCGAGAAGCAAAGCTACAGGGAACCAGGCAGAGGGCCTTCTCGGTAGTGGCGCCCGCCCTGTGGAACTCCCTCCCTTCAGATGTCAAAGAGATAGACAACTACCAGACATTTAGAGGACATCTGAAGGCAGCCCTGTTTAGGGAAGCTTTTAATGTGTGATATCTTAATGTATTTGATTTTTGTTGGAAGTCGCCCAGAGTGGCTGGGGAAATCCAGCCAGATGGGCGAGGTACAAATAATAATGATAATGATAATGATAATGATAATGATCATTATTAATTATTATTATTATTACTATTACTATTACTATTAGAATAGCCTGCTGGATCAGGCCGATGGCCCATCTAGGCAGAATCCTGTTCTTACAGTGGCCAACCATATGTCTGACCTCAAGCAGGATCTTTGCACAAGAGCCCTCTCCTTTCCTTTGGCTTCCAGCTATTGGTCTTCAGAAACATTACTGCCTCCAACTGTGGAGGCACAACCCCCCTAGCTAGTAGCCACTGGTAGCCCTATCCTCTATGAATTTGTCCAATCCTCCTTCGAAGCCCCCCAAGTTGGCGCCCATCACTCTCTTCCATTGAGTGAGTTCCGTAACTGTGTGAACTCACAAAACTGTCAGGAGCAGGTCAGCAATAAATCACGCGGCGTCATTGAAGTTAACCCTTTATTCAAGGAAACACAACAGCTGGAAAGACCATGCCCAGTGAGCAGAGCAACTCTTCCTGGTAGGTCTTACCCCAGTTAGGCAGTTGTGAGTACTGAAGTTCCCCACCTTCCTACAGTTCCTTAAGCCTCCTGCTCCCCTACGTGCTTCCCAAGCAATCTGAGACTTTGTAGCCTTGCCTGTGCTTGCTCTGCCCTCTTCATACCTCTACTGGTTCTAGGAGACCAGGGGGAGGGGACATCAGGGTCCCCACATTTTGGAGTAACATCTGATTATTTTGCTATTTAAGGGTGTGTATTTTGTATCTTCATATTTCTGAACTGCTCTAAGGTTTTCCTGTGAAGTGGGACACAGAAATGTCACAATGACAGTAAAATAAAATTAAAAAATGCACACTTCCCCTAACGAGGGGAGTCCTCCTATGTACCAACTAAACTAGGGCTTTAAAGCCCTATGCGGCTTAGGACCCTTGTACCTAAGGGACCGCCTCTCCTGGTATGTCCTGGGTAGGACCTTAAGGTCCTCAAATAATAATTTGTTGGAGGTCCCGAGCCACAAGGATGCTAGGTTGGCTTCAACTAGGGCCAGGGCCTTCTCAGTACTGGCCCCGACTTGGTGGAACAGTCTGGCACAAGAGACCAGGGCCCTGCGGGATTTGGCATCTTTCCGCAGGGCCTGCAAGACGGAGCTGTTCCACCTAGCCTTTGGGTTGGTTTCTGTTTAACCCTGATGTTTCGTTCTTTTGGTGCGATTGGTGGGCTACTTAAAAATGAGGCTGCAGTTTAGATTTAATTTTAAATTGTATTTTAATCTGTATTTTAATGAATTGTTTTATGTTTTTGTTGTGATTTTATTGGTGTTAGCCACTCTGAGCCCAGTTTGGCGGGGAAGGGCGGGGTATAAATAAAAATTTATTATTATTATTATTAAGAGCCCCCCATAAGACCACTATTCCAGAGTCTAAACTTATCTAATTGCACCACTGCCTGGCCTTCAACTCTCTGGCCTCACAGAAGTCATTTTCTCATAGCTTGGACCCCTGTCGCTTTTCCTTGCCCCCCCCCCAACCCCAATGCCCATGATGAAAACATGATCATATCTCACTTCTCTAATAACCATCATCCCCAATGTCACCCGAGAAGGGAGTTAGCAGAATACTTACAGATGTTCACAGCACATTCTCCCTCACCCAGCCTAAAAAGCAAAGAAGCAAATGGTAAATAAATGGGTTCTTTGCTAGGAAATCACCGCCACTGCTATGTATCATTTATCGACTGAAAAATCTTGGCCTGGTATCACACATGAAGGAAGTAGAACGGAACTGCCGGTTTGTTTCTCATCTCATGACCTCTCTCTGACAATGGCCACAAATGATTCGCCCAAAGCTTCTTCCTTCCATGGGGGCAGAGCTGGGAGTGTTGTAGCTCAATGGCAGAACACCTGCTTTGCTTGCAGAAGGCCCCAGGTTCGAATCCTGTCATCTCCACCTTGCCTTTCTTTTTCTTTTCTTTTTTAAAATTGAGTAGTATATAATACTGCTACTCAGGTATCGTCCTCCTGAGGCTCTCAAGAGCTGCTGCCAGTCAGAGTAGGCAAACAGTCTGATCTGGTATTAGGCAGCTGCTAGGTGCCACTGTCACTCTTCCTTGCTGGTTTCACTGGCAAGGAAGGATAATAATTGGGCAATGTATCCTCTCCCAGTGTCTAAATCCATTTCTACAAGACTGAAGTGACCCTAATGGGCCAGCCTCCACTGGACACACATTTGGCAAGGGTAGTGATAGGAAAACTTAGCCTGCTGTACTGCTGCATTGCAGATTGCTGTTAAAGGGACTAAAACAACTTTTAAAAGCAACCATTTAGACAAATCCACAAGGATTCAATAATGGTTTTGTAATTTCATCTGTTTCCTTCTCCTATGGAGACTTAACAGTGAATTCGAACAACTTCTGACCCATTGAGTCAAGCATGCCCCATACAACTATTCTTTATTGATAATATGTATTTATTTACTATACTTATATCAGTTGCCCAGTAAGTAACATATGCTCTCTGAGCACCATGCATTACGTTCTTCCAGGTGCTTCATATCCTCCTATCTTTGCAGTTGTGGGCGGGCACAAAAACCCCCCACAATGCATTTATCCAGCCTCATGTACACAAAACATAGTTAGTGTGCTACTTTTTGCTTGGTGACCAGGGGTCAGCAACCTAAGGCCTATGGGCCACAAGCGGCCCACGGGGGTCGTTTAACTGGCCCACAAGCCGCCCCCGAACCGAGCCCCTGCTTGGTTAGTCCCAGCACTAAACCAGTGCAGTGTGGCACAGGGATTCGCTTCCGCAGCACCAGAAATCGCACCTGCGCAGATGCAGACACCAGAAATCACGGGTGCGCGCTCAAGTACGCATGTGATCCAGCCCATGGTGGGGACTCCGCTGGACTGAACCGGCCCAGGCGAGGTAAACCTTGATGACCCCTGCTCTAGACTGTGCTGCAGTGCAGCTGGTGTGCTAATTCACCCAGTCCTAGCAATAACAAACCTAGACAGCATCTTAAAAAGCAGAGACATCACCTTGCCGACAAAGGTCCGTATTGTTAAAGCTATGGTTTTCCCAGTAGTGAGGTATGGAAGTGAGAGCTGGACCATAAAGAAGGCTGATCGCCGAAGAATGGATGCTTTTGAATTATGGTGCTGGAGGAGACTCTTGAGAGTCCCACAGACTGCAAGAAGATCAAACCTATCCATTCTGAAGGAAATCAGCCCTGAGTGCTCACTGGAAGGACAGATCCTGAAGCTGAGGCCCCAATACTTTGGCCACCTCATGAGATGAGAAGACAAAAGACCCTGATGTTGGGAAAGATGGAGGGCACAAGGAGAAGGGGGTGACAGAGGACAAGATGGCTGGACACTGTTCTTGAAGCTACTAACATGAGTTTGACCAAACTGCGGGAGGCAGTGGAAGACAGGAGTGCCTGGCGTGCTCTGGTCCATGGGGTCACAAAGAGTCGGACACGACTAAACGACCAAACAACAATGGTGCTCACCTGCATTCCTCTCCTTCCAGCAGCTTCCTGTAGGTGGCAATCTCGATATCCAGGGCCAGCTTGACATTCATCAGCTCCTGGTACTCTCGCAGCTGGCAGGCCATATCCTGCTTGGCCTTGTGCAAGGCATCTTCCAGCTCAGTCAACTTGCATTTGGCATCTTTCACAGCTATCTCCCCACGCTCCTCAGCTGCAGCCACCTCCTCTTCCAGTTTTGCCTTCTGTGGTGGCAAAGGCAACAGCATCACAACATCACATGAACTCAGCTATATTGGTCTCTGGACCGTAGTTTGCCTAGTTAATGTAATGCCTTATTTGCTGCAAACTCTAAAGAACTAGAAGGAGTGGTTCTGGGGGACACCAGTAATTTCTCTGCATATTCCACAACAATTCAGGAGTTCCCCTGGAGATTTTGTGAGCTGATGAAGTGATAGGTTAATTATTGCTTCATATATTCTTTCCCACACTGTGATCATTCCTTTTCAAAATGGTTAAACATAAGGGGGTGGGGGGAGAGAATACTTTGCTGGATCAGTCCACTGGTCCATCTAGTCTAATGTCCTATTCTTTGGTATGTTATGCATAAAAACTGAATAAATTTTCCACCCCTTCCTCTGCCTCTCATCAAAGAACAATGGCTTAATTCAGATCCGTGTTTCCTAACTAAAAGCTTAACACTCTTAGTTTCATTTAAAAGAATTCCCACCCCTACCCCCTTACTATTTATTCACATCAGATCTCCTACAAATTTACCTGGAATTGTTTTCAAGCAGTATTAAGGACTAAAAAATTGGAACATATTTTTTTTTTTAAAAAAAATATGAAAGTAGCATTTGTTCAGCATGCTGAACTCCATACCCAGTAGTGATCTGTTGTGATCAAAGAAGATTCCTGCTCAACTGAACTTGAAGCCACTTGTTTCCTTGGTAAGCAGCTGCAGGGGCGTTTCTAGCCCCTTGGCTGCCCGGGACGGGAAGCCAAGAGGCACCACTAGGGGCGAGGCATCGCGGCGTGTGCATGCGTCATGACGTCATGACGCACGCGCACAGTGTGACATCCCTACCCCGGGGATGCTGGGTGGTGGCTTCAGGAGTCTCTGCGGGCTGCAGAGACTCCCAAAGCTGCTGGCCGGCACCCCTTTGTGCTGTGCCTGCTCGTGCTGTGCCTGCTCGTGCTCCCTCGGCGGAGCACAAGTCGGAGCAGGGAGAGGGTCGGGCCAGTGAGGAGGGTGTCACCCCTCCTCATTGACCCCCCCCTCTCGATGCCCCAGCTCTGCAAGCCAGCCAGCAGCGGGAAAATCTGCTGAAAGGGGGGTGAAGGAAAGCAAAGCAGGCGCTTGAGAGTGCAGAGCGCAGCATAGAGGCAAGGGGCAGGCTAGCGAGGAGGGGGTGGCACGCCCCTTGCCTCCATGCCACGGCAAAAAAAAAAAGCCACTGGAAGGGGGGGCTATTTTCAGTGCTGCCGTGATGGAGCCGCAGGTGTCACCCCCCCTCCTCGCTGGCCACCCCTGCGGCTCCACCCCGGCAGTGCCAAAAATAGCCTTTAAAAATATTTTTTACAAAGCCCAGGGGAGCAACGGCCACCGCCTAAAGTGTCACCCCCAGCAGGGCGCTGCCTGGGCCGAACTGCCCCCCGCCCCCCTTGCTACGCCCCTGAGCAGCTGTGATACTTCAATTGCACTTTTCTAATCTGCAGCTAACCTCACAATTGTGACTTCCAAAAGTCAACACTGTCCCGTCTTACCTGGGCTTTGACATTTGAAACTTCTGCCTCCAGCCTGTGGACCATCCGGGTCAGCTCACTAAGTTCTTCCTTGACGCTACGCAGGTTGTCACAGTGTTTGGCCGCAGTTGTTTTCAACTCTTGATACTAAGGCGAAAGAGAAGACGTTGGGACCACTGGAAGCTGGGTGTGTGGTGGAGGAAGTCACACAATCACCCCCCTGTTACCCCTTCAGAAGCCCAGCTCTAGCCAATGTATGTGGCCTCAGTGGGAAGAGATAGACGCCAAGGAGAAGTGGATGGAAAGGCCCCGCCCTAAAGCAATCTAGAGAGGAGGCTGTGAATGAATATCAGGGCAAATACCTCCAGCAAAGGGAGATACTTCAAAACAATGGAAACTGAACAGCACCCCTATAGCATCCTTTGACATCCACCCATCCTTGAGGGAACTCCCTTCTCTAGATTGCTTCCCTTCCACAAGCCACTTCTATTTATACCACCATTCATTTTCCTTGTCTTATCTCGTGCTTCCCACCCACAGGAGAATCTGCTCTCCCTGCAGTGCCTCATTCTGCCAGGTCTCAGTGCCCAGTGATTCCTCCCAGCCACCAGTTGCTCTCCCTCCCCCTCCTTCTCCAGTGCATTGACACTGTACACATCTTTGCATGTGGGAAACACAGTTCTGTCTTAAATCCAGCAAAATGCAAAGGTCACAACTCTCCACTGCTGAAGGCAGAAGTGTGGAGGCTGTATGTCCACTTTATGGAATGAGAGAGGTTCCCCATTCCTGCCTTAAGGCATGCTAGATATTTCCACCACAGGGTTCACCTGGCAATGGCACCAAGCTTCAGCCTCAGCCCGGCTCCGAGAGGCAATATCTTCATACCGACGCCAGAATTCCTCAATGACACAGTCCATGTTCAGGCCCCGGCTGTTGTCCATCTGCACTGTGACACAGGTGTCCGAAATGCAAGACTGCAGCTCTCGGATTTCCTGCCAGAGGGACAATACACGGCCTGTCATACTATAGAGTTTTACTTTCATGAAATTGCTTCGAGATTTGGCCTGCACTTTTCACAGGAGATAGAAGAAGTCCTTTGAATATACCTGATTCCACACCCCACCCCATGTTCTCTAGCCAATATGGGAGGCTGCCTTTGATGGCCTGTTTGGGGCAGAGGTAACCAGCACCTTCCAGATGTTGTTGGACAGCCCTAGCCAGCAAGGCCAGCAGTCAGGGATGATGGGTGGTCAATAACAATTGGCCAGAACCAGGCCGGTTTTGAATCTTCAGCTGCCCTGATAAGAGTTGGTGGGAGTCTGTTGTGCTAAAGGTCAACCACCCATACTACTTTCCTATTATTCTGTGAGCATGATTTAAGGTGTGGGGGATTTGCACTAAAATGGCCATGTCATTTTAGTGCAAATTTATTTTGAATTATGGTGCTGGAGGAGACTCTTGAGAGTCCCATGGACTGCAAGAAGATCAAACCTATCCATTCTCAAAGAAATCAGCCCTGAATGCTCACTAGAAGGACAGATCCTGAAGTTGAGGCTCCAGTACTTTGGCCACCTCATGAGAAGAGAAGACTCCCTAGAAAAGATCCTGATGTTGGGAAAGATGGAGGGCACAAGGAGAAGGGGACGACAGAGGATGAGATGGTTGGACAGTGTTCTCGAAGCTACTAACATGAGTTTGGCCAAACTGCGGGAGGCAGTGAAGGATAGGCGTGCCTGGCGTGCTCTGGTCCATGGGGTCACGAAGAGTCGGACACGACTGAACGACTGAACAACAACGGCCATGTCATAAGCCCAACCCAGTCTAGAATGCCCCTTCCCACTTCTGCTTCTCTTTACCTCATAGTCTCCTCTAATCAATCACATTTTATTCCACCCAAGATGATGTACATGAAGTTGTCCCATGAACCTCTACAGAAGACCCTGGCCTAAGTCATCCACACCCACCATGCTGTTATCATCCACTGCTGCATCTGAATAGTTGGGGCCTCCACACAGCTGAAGAAATGTTTGATTTGCCTTCAGCATTGTGAGCTGGTTGAATACCATGGGCAGCGGTGGCAGTTGATGGTCTTGGCATCAAAAAAGAATCCAAATGTTCTCTCAGCTGTGTCGAGGCTCACACCAAAGCTTCTGCTTTCTGCCCGAGAGGTCAAGAATATCTCTGTCTGATCTAGTTCTAACATGGTTTTCTTTCTCAGCTCTTCCCCCAATTCAAAAACCTTTTCTTTGTGTTTGCCTTTTGGGCTGTCACAAGGGATAGGAGCTGTGGTCCAAAACCCCCACGGGTTTTCCACAATATACACTAGTTTATTTCCCTTAGAAAAGCTAGTATAGGTTGCAAGTGTAAAAATTTGAATATGAATGTAAGAATGGCAAATGTAAAATAATTAAAAGAATAGTTGATATGGAATTGATTAAATTAGCAAAAGGATAATAGCCAATGTGGAATAAACTGCTAAAGATGCTTTATAACGAAATTCAGAAGGAAGTGTTAGAGGGAAGTCACCTCAAGATGTTATAGAAACTAGATGAAGTTAAGAAGTAATTATGTGGCATTTCTTTTTGTTTCTTTTTTGTTTCTGTTGTTGTTTCTTTTCTTAGTTATTTGTATTGCTGTATTGTCGTATTGTTTACATTGTTGTATTTGTATCATTATTTCTTTCAAAATGAATAAAAATCATTAAAAAAAAACCACGAGTTTTCCATCTCTGTATGGGATGGGAGAGTGCCTTACCTCTTCAAAGGTAGCTCTGAAAAAGGAGATGTCTTTCATCAAGGCGTCCACTTTTGTCTCCTTTTCTGACTTGTCCATGAAAACACAATCCACCTCCTACAGGAACATGAGAATGAAATGGGGAAATATTGAGAAGAAGAAGAAGAAGAAGAAGAAGAAGAAGAAGAAGAAGAAGAAGAAGAAGAAGAGGAGGAGGAGGAGGAGGAGGAGGAGTTTGGATTTGATATCCCTCTTTTCACTACCCGAAGGAGTCTCAAAGCGGCTAACATTCTCCTTTCCCTTCCTCCCCCACAACAAACACTCTGTGAGGTGAGTGGGGCTGAGAGACTTCAGAGAAGTGTGACTAGCCCAAGGTCACCCAGCAGCTGCATGTGGAGGAGTGGAGACGCGAACCCGGTTCCCCAGATTACGAGTCTACCGCTCTTAACCACTACACCATAAGAAGCCATTACCATCCAAGGTGCTAGGACAAGAAGAGTGCTAAAACCCACTCAGGTCTAGAAACAAATGCCATATTTTGGAAGAGTTGCCACTTGCCTTTTTAATGGTCACATACTCATTTTCAGCACATGTGCGGCGGTGACACTCCTCTTCGAACCTGATGAGGTAAGTGAAACAGTTTGGCCTCACATCTGAATGTTTATTTTATTTATTATAAAACCATTTGTAGACTGCTTGATATTTTAAAAACCTCTAAACCATTTACGGTATAAAATAAAACAAGCAATGTCATTAAAACAAAAATAAAACCGAAAATCAATAAAATAGCAGCATAAAAACAAGTAGATGCATGCGAAAAGAAATGTAACAAAAATTCCGGGGACTTGGGCATCTGAAACAGGAGCTTAAAAGTAAAGGGGAAACCCAGACAAAGAGTGAAGTATTTACAGGACTTTATTTCAGGTGGTGCTTATCAGATGCTTTTTGCATATCTCATCCACAATTGTTCTACTCATGTTCATTTTGGGATGACCTTGGAAGACTGACTTTGCTTAATGCTGAGTGAACTCTAGGCTTGACAAATCACAAAAGAGAGAGCTGGCCTATAGGGTTAGTCAATGCAATGCCCTGCAGATGCTGATGGGCAACAGATCCCATCATCCCTGACTGGGACAGGTGGGAGTTGGATTCCAACAACATCTGGAGAGCCACAGGTTCCCTGTCTCTGCCCCAGAGCATTGGCACATGAGGCAGAGTTGTGGCTTCTCTTGCCCGTTCTGCCTTCCATCCCCTCCATGTCATCCACAATGAACAGGACTCCAGATGTGTCACACAGCTGGCAAGGAAGATTTCGCACAAGGCCAGAAGAGGCATGACCAGAGGTTGCCACCATTTACTGATCTGCTGGTGGGCCACCAAACATAGCTTATGACTGCATTTGGACTGTGCAGGTCTGTTTTGGGCTCTGCATTTCAGCATGTCCTTCCGCTAGCAGGCTAGGATGATGGATCTCACTCACTTTTTCCTGTTGCACTCCAGGGTTTCGCTCCAGTTTTTCATTTCCGCCTGCAGCTGTGCCCTCTCACATTCCAAGCACTCCAGCTCTTTCTTCAGGTTGGCAATGTACTCATTAAACATGGGCTCCATGTTACTTTTGCAGCACTTCCTCTCTTGCAAGAATTCCCATTTCGTCTTCAGCATCAGATTCTGCTGCTCTAAGAATCGGACCTGTCAATCAAAGGAAACAGTAATTCCTCCCACCAGGACAGGAGTGTTTTAATTTTAGGGCTGAATAAGAAACTGATTCCAATATGAAAGGCAAAGAGAAGGCCCAGGGGCCATTCCAGGGGTCCAGGTGCATGCCTGAGTCCCGTTAAGCTCAGTGGGTTTTGCAGAACTGTAAAATTGCACACATTCACCTCGCCATTGAAAGCAGAAGAAAAGCCCTGCTAGTGCAGAATGCAGTGGTGGAGGAAGCTGCTTGGCCGCCCGGGGCGGCAAACCCGGTGGCACCTGGCGGTGTGGCTTGCTCGGGGCCTGCTGGCGGCGTGGGCCAGCAGTGGCTGGGTCCCAGATGGGCCATGGGGCTGGATGGCCTCACTCTGTGGCTTGCTCGCAGGCCACCAAGCACGGTTGCGAGCGGGCTGTGGGACGAGGCTGCCTCGTTCTGCAACTCGCTCAGGGTTTTACCCAAGTGTCGCCCCGCAGGGTGGAACCCGGGGTGCCCCGCCCCCATCGCCCCCACCTTCCTACGCCACTGGCAGAATGACACCCATTTGCATAATATGTGCATGTGCTGAGTTATAGGTACAGATGCAAACTGAGAGACAATGACTATCATTTTAGTAGCAATACAACGGGTCTTCCCATAGAGGAGAAGATTGTGCCCAGCCGACTCGTGGCTCTACTCAATCTGCTATCCCAGTGCTAATTGTTGAAGAGCAACCTGGGTCAGATCAAATGCCCTGTCTAATCTACCAGGCTTAATTTAGCTACCATTATCCTCTGTATCAGGAATGGGGAGCCTGTAGCCCTCCAGATGTTGTTGTACTCCAGCTCCTATCAGCTCCAGCCAGCCTGCTCAATAGTCAGGGATGATGGGAGCTGTAGTCCAGCATCTGGAGGACATCAGGCTCTCCAGCCCTACTGTATGCAGAAGAATGACCGAAGTGCCATGTTGGGTGATCAGAACAAAGGCCTATTTGTTCCAACATTTTGCTTCCCGGTGACCAACCGGATACCTCTGGGAAACCTACATGAGTGCAACAGTGCTCTATTTTCTCTCCTCCTTTTGAAAAGACATATTGATCAATTTCCAACAACGCATTTTGTGGCACTGTCTTCACAATACACAGAGGAAGTTGATGAGATGCCACCTGCCTCCTCTACCCTGCCGCATGTAGCAGGCCAGCTTAGATTCAGATCATCTATGATGTGATGTTTGGCTGCTTCTGAAATATATCCAAAGAGTGATGCTTGATCTTCCAATCTCAGGTGTAAGCATTCTGCATACATTCCCTGCCAAACTCTTTGGAACATACCAGCCTTATGCAGAGTCAGACCATTTGTCGGGAGTGCGTGCAGGAGCCAGGCCCTGTGACTGGTAGGGCCTCGCAGGACTGGGGCCTTCCTGAGTTTGGCCTGGAAGGGCAAGGCATGGTCGCACAGGTGAGGCTTGACAGATGACTCGTAGCACCTGGTGGCAAGGCCCGGGAGGGGTATATAAGACCAGCATTTCCCTCTGAATCTTTGCCACAGCAACACGCTACCCACCTAGCTGTGCTTCAGCTTCCTGACTCCTGGTATCCTGACTTTTGGCTTCCTGACTCCTGGTTTCCTTACCCTTGGACTCTTGGCTTCCTGACTCCTGGTTTCCTAATTTGTGGACTCTTGGCTTCCTGACCCCTGGACTGCTGACCCTGGACTGCTGGTTCCTGCTTCCTGACCTCTACCCTGGTCCCGACATACCAAGCTGGGACTCCAACTGCCTGTAACCCAGACTGTGACACCATTGGTACAGCTAGGTCAGTACTGCAGTGTCTCTCTCTGAGGCAATGGACATTGCTGTCCTATGTGGGGATGCCAGGGATTGAAGCTAGGATGGACCTTCTGCACGCAAAGCAGATGCTCTACCACTGAGCTATAGCCCTTCCATGACTCACCTTGTCAATGAAGCAGGCAAACTTGCTGTTGAGGAACTGGAGCTCATTCTTCTCTTGACATTTTGCTGCTTGGGCTGTGGCATCGATCCCCAGGTTGAGAGGTTGAAGCAGCGTCTCGTTGCAAGTGACGGGGGTGATGCCAGGTGAATAGGGTGGGCAGACACCAGAGCGCCTGAAACCATAGCCGTATCCAGTGCCGCAGTAGCCGTATCCAGTGCCGGCACCATGACAGCTATATCCACACCGCGGAGGCAGGCAACTCCTGGGGCCACATGAACCGGCGCCACCCAGGCTCCTGCTACTAAAGTGACCTTCTCCTCCGTAGCTGATCTCGGTGACCTTAGCAGAGTGGGAAGTGCTCATCCGGGAATCGTGACCCGCAGGATGCAGGACAGCTGAGCAGGAGCTGAAATTCCTGGGGCCACATGCAGAGTTGGAGTGGCAAGACATGGTTTCGTAGGAGAGCAGAAGCTGGAAGAGTAAAGGGCGAAGCGAAACGGCAGAGCAGAAGAGGCCGAGGTAGTGTGGTTAACTGCGGGGAAACGCTCCCTTTATATCCATTTGGGACAGCTGGGTTTGGCCAGCATTGAAATGGAAGAGAAAGCAACTTCTCTGACATTTATTAGCTTGGGTCATTTAGGGAACCAACTCCCCATGTGCTCATCCGCACTGTTTGATGGCTGATCACCTGGTAGATGAAAAAGAGTTTCAGGGATTTCACAAAGGCCTTTTTTTTTTACAGCACCTACAATGCTGTATTAAAGGGCTGATTCCACCTTCCCCTTTTTATACATGGAGGAAACTAGACTTGTAATTATGACACGGATATCAAGAAGTTGGGGTTTGAAGTTGACACCCCTTCCTGGTTTTGTCAGCGGTTGGCTGTGTGACTTCTGCATCTCAGTTTATAGACCTCTTAGCAAAGATAATGAGGGGGTTCGACTAGATGACCCTTGGGTCCCTTCCAACTCTAAGATTCTATGATCTCCACACACACACACACACCCAAAAATGTTGGGTGGCTTAATTATCAGATGTGCTGCCTGGAGATGAAAGGTTGCTTTGATGTAGCAAAGTCATTGCTGCGCAACATAATGGGAGCTTTTGCAAAATCTCTCGAAGCTGCTGAAGAAGCAGAGTCTTTGTGAAGTGGAAACAGAATTAGGAATCCAATGACAGGCACGGGTTTCACACAGACTCCCCGAAAACTGTGGCCCTCAACACATCATGCTGCAGACTTAAGGAGTCACTCTCACTGGAGACCCCTCTCCACCCCCAATGAGTAGCTGGCAGATGTTGCCTGCACTGTATTAGTATCGTCTCTTACTGTATGCAGCATTTAACTTCCGCCTGCCTTCTCATTCCTCTTCAGCCTGGAGTCTAAATATGGGCCACCCTATGCTCTGCTTCAGGGATGTGGGTGGCGCTGTGGTCTAAACCACAGAGCCTAGGGCTTGCCGATCAGAAGGTCAGCGGTTCGAATCCCCGCGACAGGGTGAGCTCCCGTTGTTTGGTCCCTGCTCCTGCCAACCTAGCAGTTTGAAAGCACGTCAAGTGCAAGTAGATAAATAGGTACCACTTTGGCGGGAAGGTAAATGGCATTTCCGTGCGCTGCTCTGGTTCTCCAGAAGTGGTTTAGTCATGCTGGCCACATGACCTGGAAGCTGTCTGTGGACAAATGCCGGCTGCCTCAGCCAGTAAAGTGAGATGAGCACCGCAACCCCAGAGTCGTCCGTGACTGGACCTAACGGTCCGGGGTACCTTTACCTTTATGCTCTGCTTCACTGAAGCCAAATTCTCCTACCCCTTCAGGATTATTTAAGATGTGAGGGGAACTTGCCTTTCAGAAAGGGGTACAGGACTCCAGCATGTGGGTTCCAAGCCCAGTTCTTGGAGTTACTCCTTACCAGGCTTAAGGGTGATGGAGGGCAGAACTGTCTGAGTACATGTGATCTCTCTGTGTCCCAACAGATCTCTCCCTCCCTCCCTCCCTCCCTCCCTCTCTCTCTCTCTCTCTCTCTCTCCCCCCCTCCCCCCTCTCTGTATGTTTATGTGTAGTAGACTGGTAGCTGCCCCCCTGCCATTCTTCCTAAGCCCTCTGGCCATACTCTGCTGCTGGAAGTGTATGACATGCAGCCTGCCCTCTGTCCCCCCAAGCTAGACTGCTGCCCTCAGGTGCTGAAGGGCCCTGCCCTGCCGTCAGTGTTGAAGTATGATCTGACGATTGGTCGGTCAGTCTGCTTGTGTGTGTGTGTGTAGAATAGGGTGAGTGCCTTTTCATCCTCCACTCCAAGCAGCAAAACATCTTGGGTTGTGTTTGTGTATGTGCACTCAAGACCCAGTCTTCACAGCATAGTAGAACACCTGCTTTGCATGCAGAAGGTCGCAGGTTCTATCCCTGGCATCTCCAGTTAAAAGAATAAGGTTTCAGCTTATGGAAAAGACCTTTTAGCCCCAGGTCCTGGAGAGCCATGACAATACAGGTTGAGATGGACTCACAGCACGACGTCGTGGAAGGTAGCTTCCTATGTGCCTAATCCAATCTCTGCATTAGAGCCTTTAAATTGCAAGAGGGAATAGCCCATCACCGTTCAAAGGATGCCAAGTCAGATTGACCTTGAAAGATGCACACATCCCGAAGCCAGTTCCATCACTTCATCTGGAAGATGCTTTCAGGTCTCTCCTTATTGGTATATCTAGATCAGGCATAGGCAAACTCCTAAAGTTTGGGACTACAATTCCCATCATTCCTAGCTAACAGGATAAGTGGTCAGGGATGATGGGAATTGTAGTCCCAAACATCTGGAGGGCTGGAGTTTGCCTATGCCTGATCTAGATTGTTCACTTGCATCTGTTTTTATCTGAGCAATCTGTAATGACGTCCGTCTTTTAATCTCTAGATTAGTTGTGGAGAGAAGCCCCCTTCACACGTTTCTGTGGTCAGGAAACCCCCCCCCCATTTGCACAGCCCTCCTGATAGTGTTAAGCCCCTCTGCATGAGTAATTGTACATGCATACAGCACAGAGGCCAGGTTCTGAGGCTTAGCCAGCTACGTGGCATCAGGGGTGGGGTTACTGCAAAAGTCCCATTCTTTGCATAGCTGTCAGGTTTCAGATTTGAAAATAAGGGATCAGCAGCCTCACCTATCCCGGGGACAGTCACATGGCAGTGGTGGGCGGAGCCAGAAGCAAAAGTGGGCGGCACTGATGTGAACGCGCGCAGTAGGCTTACTGTATTTTGGAAATGCTGCCCATGGGCTATGATGCCTCGGCTGCTCAGCAAGCTCCGGATAAAAAGTTACAAAGCGCGGGCCGCTCCATCGTATTGTAACGTTTCAAAGCACCAGCCGCCCATTTTCAAAGGCAGCCAGGCTCCCCCCCCCCAGCTAACCCTATTGTCTAGCTGAAGGGCTCGGCGGCAGCTGATAGGGGCTGATGCAGGGGGCCAAATATGCCCCCCTGTAAGCGTGGGAAATAGCTCCCGCTTGCTTTGAGGCTGCAAGGAGGCGAGGTCTTCCCAGTCCCTGGCCAGCAGGGGGAGGGAGAGGAGCTGCTTCCTTTGAAAAAAACGGGAAATTAAAGGGATATAAAAAATAAGGGATAGCAGCGGGAAACTGCTTGAAATAAGGGAGATTCCCGGGGAAAACGGGATACTTGACAGCACTGCATTCTTTGCTCTATGCATGGACTGCATCTATAGCTAACATTGGTCAAGGGGCTAGAGTTGCCTGCGAATTTCATGTAATGGGCAATTTGAGAAAGTAAGACATCCACAGGAAATTTCCAAAAAAAAAAGCTTTAAAATATTTCAACAATATTGCCATTGAATTTCAGGAAAAGCAAAACTCAAGCACATGAAAGCTTTGCAGGGATTTCAAGGCAAAGGAAAAAAAAAGAGATTATTAGGGACTGATGGATCTGTCAATTTCTCTTTATGTCTGTTTCTCCCTTTTCCAATCTTAAATTCTCTCTGCTTTTTTCTTTTTCCACAGTAATCTTTGGATTTAATTGTTTTAATCCTTGTGAAAAACCGGCATCACTTTAGAGCACATTTCTCCCAATCCACATATTTTTTGCAAGCAATTTCCCTAATGCAATGCATTTTTGTATGCTATTTTCACTAATTACATAAATGTTTGCGTGCACTTTTCATTAACAAATATGCACATCGTTTCGTTGGAGAACTGCATTGTAAAACTCGGAGAAGTGTGCATTTCGATGGGTAGCTGTGTTTCGGTTCGTGTATTGGTTCGAGAAGCATGAATTGGGTAGTTTTTCATCAAAATGCAAACAAAATCAAGTCTGTCTCCCATCCCTAAACGTCAGCAAAATCTGCCTATACTTCTCATGTAGTCATAAGCATGATTGTAGCACCTCTCTCCTAACTATTAATGCATGTGATCTTGAGCAAACCCTCTTAGTTTCCATTGCTTTTTCTCCATCTTGGAGGACAGTATTGTGAAGCTGCGCCTCTCTGAATGCTTCATACATCACAGAAATTTAGTACTGCTGGGCTGGCAAGCAAGTTGCTAATGATGGCTAGAGGTGTTGATGTTGCAAGTGATACTGCCCTACTTAATGTTTTGCAATGATACTTGCACAACTTCAAGGCATTAACTTCTCCCATTGAAGTGCAATTGTGATATGACACATTCACCATAAAAATCTATAAAAGCCTGTTAGTTAGGGATGGTGGGAGTTGTAGTCCCAAAACATCTGGAGGGCTGAGTTTGCCCATGCCTGCATTAAGGTGATGTTTTTTGCAAGTAATCATTCAATCAAATAACAGACGTGCATATGGGAACCAGCTGCCTGTAGATTATCAAACAATTGGGTGCTCATCAATGGCTCCTCTTCATCCTGGAGAGAAGTGACTAGTGGTGTGCCACAGGGTTCTGTCTTGGGCCCAGTCTTATTCAGCATCTTCATCAATGACTTGGATGGTGGGCTTGAGGGCATCCTGATCAAGTTTGCAGATGACACCAAATTGGGAGGGGTGGCTAATACCCCCAGAGGACAGGATCACACTTCAAAATGACCTTAACAGATTAGACAACTGGGCCAAAGCAAACAAGATGAATTTTAACAAGGAGAAATGTAAAGTACTACACTTGGGCAAAAAAAATGAAAGGCACAAATACAGGATGGGTGACACCTGGCTTGAGAGCAGTACATGTGAAAAGGATCTAGGAGTCTTGGTAGACCACAAACTTGACATGAGTAAACAGTGTGATGCAGCAGCTAAAAAAGCCAATGCAATTCTGGGCTGCATCAATAGGAGTATAGCATCTAGATCAAGGGAAGTAATAGTACCACTATATTCTGCTCTGGTCAGACCTCACCTGGAATACTGTGTCCAGTTTTGGGCACCACAGTTCAAGAAGGATACTGACAAGCTGGAACGTGTCCAGAAGAGGGCAACCAAAATGGTCCAAGGCCTGGAAACAATGCCTTATGAGGAACGGCTTAGGGAGCTGGGTATGTTTAGCCAGGAGAAGAGAAGGTTAAGGGGTGATATGATAGCCATGTTCAAATATATAAAAGGATGTCTTGTAGAGGAGGGGAAAAGGTTGTTTTCTGCTGCTCCAGAGAAGCGGACACGGGGCAATGGATTCAAACTACAAGAAAGAAGATTCCACCTAAACATTAGGAAGAACTTCCTGACAGTAAGAGCTGTTCGGCAGTGGAATTTGCTACCAAGGAGTGTGGTGGAGTCTCCTTCTTTGGAGGTCTTTAAGCAGAGGCTTGGCAGCCATCTGTCAGGAATGCTTTGATGGTGTTTCCTGCTTGGCAGGGGGTTGGACTGGATGGCCCTTGTGGTCTCTTCCAACTCTATAATTCTATAAATCTTAAAACTGAAAAAATGCTATTCATACTGTAGCTCAACCATAGCATTCATTCTCTACTGCATGGTTAAAGCTAGTCTGGAGACTGGAGACTGGAGTCATTGCTTAACTGAATTGATTTATTTAAAATAGAAGTTCACATGCACACACAAAAGCAGAGGTTCACATTTTTTAAAAAGCAACCCACCAGAGGGTAAAAGGCATGCCCCAACCTGAAACAGCTTCCACTTTCTTGTTGGCTATTCTCTGCTACCAGTCATGCTGTGCTAAAGCTCTGTCACCGTGATATAATTTTGGCAGATACACAAGCAGCTGAAAAGCAACCCAACTCCCTTTCTCATTCCCCAAAGACTGGTGTATTCATCCTCATTTAGGCTGTCTGAATACCTTCACCTCGATCATTCACAGAAAGCACTCTGTCTCCTTTTGCAAACCGGTTTTGGTTATACGTACATTCTTGGCTTGCATGAACACACAGCTTTGTGCAAACCAGTGCCTAGATCAGGCATTTTAAAAGGGCTGGCAATGCAATTCTGTGTGTGTCTACTCAGAATCAAGTCCCACTGAATTCATTGAGGCTTAATCCCAGTCTCTGCCAAGGTAAGTGTGTACAGGACTGCAGCCCAAGAGAAATTCTTAGAAGATAGATGTCTCTGGCTATTAACTATGGCATCAAACTGCAGGTGCAGTATGTATTTAACTACTGCTGGACAAGCAATAAGGAAGGGCCATAATATGTTTTGTAAAATCAACAAGACATTGCTGGAATCAAAATATCAGTCCATATCCACACCTCCCTTCCAGGGAAAATACAGCAAGTTTTTTTTTTGTTTTTTTTTAAAGCTAACCTATGACCCATTTGAGATACATATATATGATCATTTACAGTATTAAGTCCCTGTCTGGAAGCACCCAAAGTTCGTCTTAAACAAGCAATTTCCCAGGACAAAACCGAAGGAGAGAAGCAAGAAAGGGCGCAAAAGTCTGGGTATTTGCAGGTAAGAAAAAGACAATATTTTCAGCAGGAAGCTACAGTGTATACTTATTTTTTTATCATCAGAATACACAGCATTACCAAATGAAATAAACCTTCCCTTTCACTACAGGTGTTGGAACTTGCTTTTGTAATCAGTTACCCTGAAATGACAACATCTTCTTAAAATCAGTGTTTTGGGTGATCAAGGGGTTCAACTGGAGCTGGAGGAAAGCCCCTGGGAGCTCCTGCCTTACCTCCGTTTGATCTCAGAATAAGGGACCACAAAAAGTAGTAACAGTCTTTATCCTGGTTATGCAGAAGTTGGTTGATACTCAGAATTCACTGTGAATTGAAAGTGACATAAGGTTAGGGAGCAAACAAAGGTGGATGGAGCTGTCCCCAAGGATTGTCCTGAAAAGTACAAGAATTGCTGAGTCAAGGTACAAATGCTGAATCAACAACTTCAGGCATACAGAAACCCGAAGCCTAGATTTAACCTCTTGATGCGCAAGGAGAAGCTGCTGCCACGTGTTTAGCGTTGGAGCTCTTCACACTTTGGGTGCTAAATCCTTCGGGAGGAGGGGTATGGCTGTCTCCACATGGGCGACCCGCATCTCCACAGGGAGCCATGCCTCTTTTGAAACCTGCAGGGCTGCAGGGATCTCTTCCATTTGTCATAATGTGTCCACCTCTTCCGGGTCCACAGTGGTGGTCAGGATGGCACACAACTGCCCCCTGGCTCCTCTGCACAGCTGTGGAGGGAAAGGGGAGGAAGGGACCACATGATGAGATACATAGAAAGGGTCCACCAAAACCAGAAAGAAATGGATTAAATTAGCAATGGCATTTCTGGAGGCATGTCTTGGAGGTACTTACAGATATTCACAGCACATTCTCCATCGCCCATCCTAGAAGGAATTAAATAGATTGAAATATCTCATTAGCTGAATATTAGGCCTAATTCACCAACAATTTCATAGCTAGAAATAGAAGAAGAAGAAGAAGAAGAAGAGTTTGGATTTGATATCCCGCTTTTCACTACCCAAAAGAGTCTCAGAGCGGCTAACATTCTCCTTTCCCTTCCTCCCCCACAACAAACACTCTGTGAGGTGAGTGGGGCTGAGAGACTTCAGAGAACTTTGACTAGCCCAAGGTTACCCAGCTGCTGCATGTGGAGAAGTGGAGGCACGAACCCGGTTCACCAGATTACGAGTCTACCGCTCTTAACCACTACACCACACTGGCTCTGGTTGTGCATGTACACGTGCATCTCTCTCTCTCCCTCTCTCTCCCTCTCTCTCTATCCGTCCGTCTGTCTGTCTGTCTGTCTGTATCTGTCTGTCTGTCTGTCTCTATCTATCTATCTATCTATCTATCTATCTATCTATCCGTCTGTCTCTATCTATCCCTCCGTCTGTCTGTCTGTCTGTCTGTCTGTCTGTCTGTCTTTCTAGGTATGGCCCTTTAAAGAAGCAATCCAAACTACCCAGACAGGGGGACAACAAACAGAAAAAAACCACAACTTGGCAAAGGCCAGCATTAAACAGCATCCACAGCAGTAAATTCTCAATGAGAAAAGGTCAAATGTAAAGGATCACTGGACGGTTAAGTCCAGTCAAAGGCGACTCTGGGGTTGCGGCGCTCATCTCACTTTCAGGCTGAGAGAGCCGGCATTTGTCCACAGACAGCTTTCCAGGTCATGTGGCCAGCGTGACGAAACCGCTTCTGGCGCAACGGAACACCATGATGGAAACCAGAGTGCATGGAAACGCCATTTACCTTCCCGCCGCAGTGGTACCTATTTATCTACTTGCACTAGTGTGCTTTTGAACTGCTAGGTTGGCAGGAGCTGGGACAGAGCAACGGGAGCTCAATGAGAAAGTCACCACCCAAGTGCAGGTGGGGAAAAGCCCGGGGAAAGTCAAACTAGCAGGTCCTTCGTGTTGTGAATGCTACCTGTCACCACCTGGGGGCATGTTTATCAGAAAATATTCTTGCTTGTAAAACTGGTGAGTTTTAATCCTCCTGTGTTAAATTTTCTCATTGTGCTGATTTTTTTTTAAGCATGTATGAAAAATAATCTGAGAACCTGGCTTGGCACAAGGTCACTGATTCCTTGTGCATAAGAAAAATGCACGCAGAACATATATACTTTGTTGTGTTTGCTTCTGTACTTTGTATGAAGCACTTTGCACATGAATAAATGTCAAGGAACCTCTGCATCTACGCTATGGAGCTTCTGTACATTGCAAAGGATTCTGGGGATTCTGGGGCATATTCTAGGTGTACATTCTAAGTGTTTGTGTGTGTTTGTTGCTACCATCTTAGATAGACTGAAAGCATAGCCTACACAACAGCTTCTCTGTTGCAGCTGCAAAGGAGGATAAATGATGGAGAACAAGCTGTGAATTTTGAATCATTACTGATTTCCTTATGGACCCTTATATGTGCAGTGCATGACTAACACTCTCATTGCCTTCTGATAGTTGCCTGCAAGGATTGGAATCTCCCTTGCCACACACCATAAGTATATGGCAGAGGTGGGGAACCTGTGACTCTCAAGATGTTGCCGTGCTGCAGCTCCTGGTTTTTGAGCTGAAAATTGTATCGCAGGATTTGGAGACGTGTGAGATCTGAAGGCCAATTACATCTCAAGCCAAGTATTAGTCTGGGAGATGTGAATTAAGTCAGTTCACTTAAAAATGTGGACCAAACAAAAACAACCTTCATCCGTATTTGTGATACAGTTCCCTGCCCCCCCCCCCAAAAAAACACCCACACATCAAGGTGCATTTTTAAAAGCATAGTTTGAAATTAAATGTATTTCGAAATCTAGTGATATAGGAATGTATGTTTGCAAAGAAAACATGTTTACAAATATGTATTCGTCTGGAAATTTCCTGTGCGGATCTTTTTTTATGCAGATTAATTCAGAAACAACACAATAAGGGTATTCACGTTTTACATTCAACAACTGTACAGTTTGCAAACCTGTGTACACCATAGGTAGATTTGTACTACACAAATGAACAAATGCACACACTTGTGCATCTGTAGAGGCAGAGCCTCGCGGAATGAACTAATGTGAAAGTAACATGGCTTCGAACTAGACTCAGCAATCCGTACCTAATATTGCAGTGAAACACTGACATTTGCTTTTCTGGAGGAGCTTTGCTAAAATAGACTTTCAAATGGGTCCAAAAGAGTCTCACCTGAACTCCTCTCCTTCCAGCAGTTTCCTGTAGGTGGCAATCTCAATATCCAGGGCCAACTTGAGGTTCATCAGGGCCTGATATTCCCGTAGCTGGCAAGCCATGTCCTGCTTGGCTTTGTGCAAGGCCTCCTCCAGACCTGCCAGTTTGCATTTGGCATCCTTCACCGCCATCTCCCCACGTTCCTCAGCTCCAGCTACCTCCTCTTCCAGTTTGCAGCGCTGTCGGCACAGAACACACAGAGGGAAGGTGAGAGACAAAGAAAAGAGCACATGACAACAAAGTTCCGTAGCACGAACAGTCTAAGATGAATCTCCATTTGTTTTCACATGACTATCAGATGGGTGGTGGCATGAGAAAAGTCCTTGAACAGCTTGTGAGTGGCTGTTCCCCAGGTTTGCAGCAAGCCAGTTATGCGCATCTCATACCATGCACAACATTCACCTTCTGGATATTGGGAAGCACCAGAAAGCTGCACAGGACTGGTGCACCACATGCTGGGAGTCACTGGGTGCAAATTTGCCCTTGTCCACTCTACACTCAGGTGCAGTGGCACAGATTCAAGGGGCAAAGGAGGAGGGAAGAGGGGGAAGTTCCATTGCAGAGTGGAACTCCTTGCACTTAGGGCATGTGTTAGTTAGTACCACCCAATGGACATCAAAGGGAACAAGACAGTTATCATCTGGAAGTTTAGGAGCACACATTCAACTCAATAAGGATTGCACATAATGAAACAAACCTGATCTCTTCTTCCAACACAGGCAGAATGGGTCTTGAATAACATATCCCCTTCTTAAGATGACAATGTGTTAATCACTGTTATGACACTCCTCAACAATAGTGAAGAAGAGTTTGGATTTGATATCCCACTTTTCACTACCCAAAGGAGTCTCAAAGCGGCTAACATTCTCCTTCCCCTTCCTCCCCCACAACAAACACTCTGTGAGGTGAGTGGGGCTGAGAGACTTCACAGAAGTGTGACTAGCCCAAGGTCACCCAGCAGCTGCATGTGGAAGAGCGGAGACGCGAACCCGGTTTCCCCAGATTACGAGACTACCGCTCTTAACCACTACACCACACTGGCTCTCGTGGTGTTCTTGTTGCAGCCAAGCTCCACTGGACATTCTCACCTGGGATTTGACATTTGAGATTTCAGCCTGCATTCGGTGAACCATCCGAGTCAGCTCACTAAGTTCATCCTTGACGTTGCGTAGATTGTCACAGTGCTTGGCAGCCGTTGTCCTCAGCTCCTGGTACTGCAAGGAGAGAAGTGATGTGGCTGAGCAAAATACCAATACATCTGAAACCCATATGGATAAGTTGAACCTGCTTGCCAAATACATACTCTCTCACTGAGCTATAGATGCTACCTATCACAGGCAAGTGTTCCTCTACACCCAGCTTCCTCCAACCTGAGGCCCTGTAGCTGTTGTTGCAACTACAGCTGCCATCGTCCCTGACCATTGACCACATGGCTCTGGCTGAAGGGAGTTGGAGTCCAACAATATCTGGAGGGCACCAGGCTGAGGAAGACTGGCCTGCATTATGAAGCCAATGAGGAGTCGACACAACGGAGCTGTTTTAGGTGGTCACCCCATGGCATGCAAACAAGGTGATTCCAGCCTTATTTTGTGTGTCACCCAGAAAACTATTGTCGCTAGGTGACTAATACACCAATGTGGTATAGTGGTTAAAGTGTCAGACTTTAAAGTTCCCAGTAGTGATGTACGGAAGTGAGAGCTGGACCATAAAGAAGGCTGATCGCCGAAGAATTGATGCTTTTGAATTATGGTGCTGGGGGAGACTCTTGAGAGTCCCATGGACTGCAAGAAGATCAAACCTATCCATTCTTAAAGAAATCAGCCCTGAGTGCTGACTAGAAGGACAGATCCTGAAGTTGAGGCTCCAGTACTTTGGCCACCTCATGAGAAGAGAAGACTCCCTGGAAAAGACCCTGATGTTGGGAAAGATGGAGGGCACAAGGAGAAGGGGACGACAGAGGATGAGATGGTTGGATAGTGTTCTCGAAGCTACTAACATGAGTTTGGCCAAACTGTGAGAGGCAGTGAAGGATAGGCGTGCCTGGCGTGCTCTGGTCCATGGGGTCATGAAGAGTCGGACACGACTGAACAACAACAACAGGACCTGGGTGGCCAGAGTTCAAATCTCCACTCAACTACAGAGCTCATTGGGTGACCTTGGGCCAGTCACTGACTCACTGCCTAATCTACCTCACAGATACAGGTAGGTAGCCGTGTTGGTCTGCCATAGTCAAAACAAAATAAAATAAAAAATTCCTTCCAGTAGCACCTTAGAGACCAACTAAGTTTGTTCTTGGTATGAGCTTTCGTGTGCATGCACACTTCTTCAGATACACTGAAAGGGAAGTCACCAGACCCTTAAACTACCTCACAGAGGTATTGTGGGGAATACCTTGGAGAAAAGGGAGGGATATCAATGCAACAAACAACCAGGGGGAGGAGGAGCTGGCCCATCTAGTCCAGCATCCTCCTGTAATCACAGTGGCCAACCAGAAGCCTTTGGGAATTTGATCACAAGAGTACTCTCCCTCTCCTGTGTTTTCCAGCAACTGGCATTGAGAAGCATTGCTGCCTCCAGCTATTTAGGTGGAGCATAGTCATAATGGCTAGTATGGGGTACACACACACACACACACACACACACACACACACACACACACACTGGAGATGTTCAAGAAGACAGATCAATGAACCTGACACTGGCACCAAGCCTCAGCTTCGGCTCGGCTCCGGGAGGCAATGTCTTCATATCGACGGTGGAACTCTTCAATGATGCAGCCCACATCCAGGCCTCGGCTGTTGTCCATTTTCACTGTGACACAAGTGTCTGAGATGCACGACTGCAACTCACATATTTCCTACAAATTACACAGAACACATTCAGCCTGTGGCTGTTGAATTTCCTTTTTTTTTAATGTCACAATCCTGAGTTGGATAGTAAATTGTTTTACTTGGGATAAGTTTTTTTTTTAAGTCTATAAAAAAGATGCCTGTACCTAGACCTTAAACATGTTTATGTCTACATAAAGTGGTGTTCACACATAATATTCAACAAGTATACAAACTGAGTGCTTGCGTACACAAATAGTTGAGGTGCATATTCATACAGCTGTTCAGGTGTGACAATGACCTTATGTACCTGTGTACATATAAGTTGAGCTGTACAAGTCAAGAAGGGTACATTTATTTCCACTTATTTCAGGGGCTGTTGGGATGACAGCCTTCATCTTAAATAAAAGGGGAGGATCCCCCCCCTCGACAGCATCCCGCTTCCTAGTCCGTGCGTGGCTGTGCTATGCCGACAGCTCCCCTCGCCCGGCGTCGGGGTGGGATCCAGAGGCCTGCCTAGCCAGAGATGACCGCGTGGCTGCTGTGCACCTGCTGTCCCCTCAGTGTCCGCATCCTCCTGGCACCTGCCTGTCTCCGTGGGTGCATCCTTCTCTTGCTCGCTCCTCCGGTTGCATTCCATCCATCCATCCCAGCGTGTCGCGGGCCCCCTTGGCCGCTCCCCGCGCGGGGAGCCGGGGCGGCTCCGCTCCCGCTCGCTCGCCCGCCCTCCCGCCCGCGGGTTCCCACCCGGCCGAGGGGCCGTCCCCGGGGCGCGGTGCGGCGCGGCGATGCCGACCCTCCCACCACGACGACCCGTCACCCGACGGTCGAGGGCGGCTACCTGGTTGATCCTGCCAGTAGCATATGCTTGTCTCAAAGATTAAGCCATGCATGTCTAAGTACACACGGGCGTTACAGTGAAACTGCGAATGGCTCATTAAATCAGTTATGGTTCCTTTGGTCGCTCCCACCGTTCCTTGGATAACTGTGGTAATTCTAGAGCTAATACATGCCAACGAGCGCTGACCTCCGGGGATGCGTGCATTTATCAGACCAAAACCAACCCGGGCTCGCCCGGCCGCTTTGGTGACTCTAGATAACCTCGGGCCGATCGCACGCCCCCGTGGCGGCGACGACGCATTCGAATGTCTGCCCTATCAACTTTCGATGGTACTTTCTGTGCCTACCATGGTGACCACGGGTAACGGGGAATCAGGGTTCGATTCCGGAGAGGGGAAAAAAAAAATAAGCTGGGAGGGGAGCCTCTGACCTTCCAGACGGGACCATGGGAACCATTTTGTGATGACAACCAACCAGCATGATCAAATATAAACATTCCTTGTTACCTCTTCAAATGTATTCCTGTAAAAGCAGATGTCTTGCATTAAAGTTTCCACCTTGGCTTCTTTCTGTGACTTGTCCATGAAGACACAATCCACTTCCTAGGAGAAGACAAAAAGGTACAGTGCTGAAGCCAAGTTTCATCACAGCTCCTACTACTTGGGTTGCCTAGACAGCTTGTTAGTGGGGAGTATTGTTGTACGTCTCTTGCATGTTAGAAGCTGATGCAACCGAGTGCTTTGTCAATAAAGAATTAAAAACCCAGTTGCTTATCCTCATTGTTCTGGTTGTGTTCAGGGCATTTATGAATAATTTGCACTTTCATAAAAAGCTGGTGTATGACATGCAAAGCTATAACAAAATCCGCAAAGGCATCCATGAAGGCATTATTTAAAATCAATAAAAAATAAAGAAATACTGATTTGCTTGAAGTGCTTCAAGCCAGGTCTCTTGAGTCTTCACCTAGACTGGGGAAGGAGAACCTGAGGCCTTTCAGATGGCGCTGGACTCCAGCTACCATCAGCCCCAGTCAGCATGGGCAATGGGGAAAGATGATGGAAATTGTAGTCCCTCGCCACAGATTAATCTCCTTTGGTCAAGTCACTACACTGCACTGGTTGTCCAGAACAAAGTGATCATATTCTTGTGATACTTCTCTACATTTGATCCATTCTGATACCATACCAAGAAACCACCAATAATTCTCTCACAGTCTTAAGAAGCAGAAATATGGCCCATCACTTGCCTTTTTAATGGCAACATATTCATTTTCAGCACAGGTCCTTCGACTGCATTCTTCCTCAAACCTGGGGAGGTTATAAAGACAGACTTTGTGCATTAGTGACTAATAATTAATATCACCATGTTGAACCACAAAGAAATGACTAGCTGATAGTGACTTGCTAAGGCTTGGGGTCTCATTGAAATAGTCCACTTATGGCTAGGCTGGACCACTTCCTAATCAAAGCTGGCCCCAACATTAGGCAGAGTGCTGGCAATGGCAAGGAGTGGCAACAAGTTGCTGGAAGACAGAGCAGTGAGTTTTGTGTGATCTGCCCTGCACTATCGAAGCTAGCCAGCTGTCCCATCACCAATGCCAAAATAAGGTTCAGCTGCCTGCCTGGCTGGTTTGTGTACACAGAATGGTGGTGGTGTTGGGAAGCCACCATCATTCCTTTGCATCGGGCAACAAAATGGATTTGGGCAGGCCCTGTTGTTCATATTCCAGGCTCAGGCTCCATGGCTCACATGACTCAAGGTGCCCCCATCATGCAGAGGTCCCTGCATATAGAAAATGAGCAAGTTTTGCCCACGTAGGCAGTTGGTGAAAAGTGGGGAATGAATGAATGCCAGACAGGAGTTTGGGCCATTGGTCATCATGACCCACTACCAGGTTGCAGCCTGGTCTGATGTGGGTCGCAACAGCAGCACAGCCACCATGCAAATATTCATTGGCACTGGGTCACCCAGTGCACGATTGGGTTAAAGGTGGGTGCCAGGTCTGAAAAAGTTGAAGGGTTCTCAATGTGAGCATGCAACCCTGCCAACACCCACCTGCTGCCAAGCAGTGCAACTCACACCACACGGCTTCCCACAAATAATCCTCGGAGCTGTAGTTCAACCGCCACAGAGCTACAGTTCCCAGCACCTTTAACAAGCTACCTCGAACCCAGATTTACCACTTCATTGAGGGAAACATGGTGGGCCTAATGCTATGGATAACCTGCAGAGAAGAACCCTGTGATTCAGCCATGCTGCTGTTGCGACCCACCTCAGACCAGGCCACTTAGAAGAAAAATGCTGAACCCAGCCCTGGAGTTCACCTCTTCTTGTTCCCTTCCATGCTTTCTCTCCAGTTGTTCATTTCGACCTTCAGCTGATTCCTCTCCCATTCCAGGCACTCCAGCTCCTTCCTCAGCCTGCTGATGTATTCGCTAAACAGGGGCTCCATGTGGCTTTTCTGGCGCTTCTTCTCCTTCAAGAAGTCCCACTTGGTCTTCAGCATCAGGTTGTGCTGCTCCAGGAACCGGACCTGAATGGAGAGCAAAAGAAGCTTAAGGGAGACCATTTTTAAAAACAACAACAACAACAACAGGGTGGTGTGTTGGTTGATCATGTTACTTTTCACATGCTATGTAAGAAACTAAACTGGAGAAAGAATGCCTGGCTGGAACGTTCAACTATCCAAATCCCCATGCAGTTTGAGCTGGTCCCCCGTGTGCACTGTGATACAGACCCAGGAAGGTCCTACATGTACTTCAGTTGAGAAGGCAGACAACGAAATGGAATTTCCATCCAGAGAGACCGCATACCTCTGAACATCAAGCGCTAAGGACAAATCAGGGAAATGCTATTACTTTCATGTGGTGTTTGCAGTAAGCTTCTCCATAGCATCTCACAAGTTCACTGTTCAGGGAGGATACTGGACTAGATGTGACTTGCCCAAGACAACAAACTGAAGCCTCACTTGATCCCCACAACCATTTCTGCTTCAGAAGGCAAATGTGCCAGACTTGGGAACAAGTGATTTGGCTGAGACCACAAATTTCTCTGCAAAACTAAACCATCAAAATATTCAAATCCCAAAACATTAAATTCTTATAACCCAAGCCCTAAAACTTTTATTTCCTTTCCATGTCTCCCCAAGATCAATTCACCCCCTCCCAAATTTTCTCAACAACAACAGCAACAAAAAGTGTCCCCCCCCCCAAAAAAAAAGAGTGGATCACCTTCAGCAGGTTTTTTGATTGCTGCTGGAAGTGTTTTATTCCATTCCCTGGCATTTCCCAAACTGTTAATTTCCACATTATACTTTAGCGTCAACATGATGTAAAAGCTGCTTTTGGAAAGCTAATGGAGTATAACTCATGTTTAGGGGTCATTTCTATGTTACATAATTTTTTGGGGGGGGGATTCCTATGCAGCCCCCTTAACCTGAAATTGTGAAAGTGGTGAAATTTGGGGCAGTATACCAGCATACAGCTGTTTCCATGGAAGGATCATGGGGAAACAAAATCACACATGTGCAGAAATTGTGGGAGAGTAGTGTGTCATTGGTGTGAGTGGAATTTAATGCAACACGCTGGTATATAAGTCGGGGGGGGGGGGAGAGAGAGAGACCACAGATCCATAATGCAACAGGCACTGAAGTGTGAAAGGAACATTAGCAAACATGAGAAAAGAACTAGCATTGTAATCAGGAAAAGCAACACAATATTTCCCACTGAATGAACCCACTGTTGGCACTTTTAAAACTGTTTTTATTGTATGCTGTGAATAGTCCTGCAATCAATCAATCAATCAATAATCAAAGAGCAACATGCAAAATGATCTCAGCAAAATAAAGAAAAAGAAAATTCCAATTTCTACCTCCCTTGTGATTACACTGCATCCTTTAGTATTCTCTTTGTTGTTGTTCAGTCGTTTAGTCATGTCCGACTCTTCGTGACGCCATGGACCAGAGCACGCCAGGCACCCCTATCCTCCACTGCCTCCCGCAGTTTGGCCAAACTCATGCTAGTCACTTCAAGAACACTGTCCAACCATCTCATCCTCTGTCGTCCCCTTCTCCTTGCGCCCTCCATCTTCCCCAACACCAGGGTCTTTTCCAGGGAGTCTTCTCTTCTCATGAGGTGGCCAAAGTACTGGAGCCTCAACTTCAGGATCTGTCCTTCCAGTGAGCACTCAGGCCTGATTTCTTTAAGGATGGATAAGTTTGATCTTTTTGCGGTCCATGGGACTCTCAAGAGCATTCTCTATCCACACACAAATACAGAGCCAATGACCTGTGATTTTCACACTGTTAATGCTCGGGTCAAACAGAATTCCCCCTTTGTCTTCAACCACATACAATTATCTGACCACTGCTTGATCAGATTGAAAGCCCATTCAGCTCAGCATCCTGTTTCCATAGTGGCTAACCAGACACCTCTTAGAAGCCCACAAACACGCTATGAGTGCTACACCGCTCTCCCCACTTGTTTTTCTGGACAATTTCTAATCTGGATTTTTCTGTTGATATTGGCATGCTGAAAAAGTTGCTTCAGGTGTGCACAGGTCATTCTTGATTCCACACATGGTTTCTAGCACCACAAATCCAATAAGCTCTAAACAGACCAGAATCTAGTAGAGAGGGAAAAGAAAACTCCCAAACCTTCTGCAAATAAGCTATAGGACGTGGGAAGCTGCCTTTTGCTAAGTCACACTACTGGTCCATCTAGCTTAGTATCGCAGGCATGGCCAAACTTGGCCCTCCAGCTGTTTTGGGACTACAACTCCCATCATCCCTAGCTAACAGGACCAGTGGTCAGGGATGATGGGAATTGTAGTCCCGAAACAGCTGGAGGGCCATGTTTGGCCATGCCTGGTTTACACTAACCACCACTAACTCTCCAGGGTTTCAAGCAGGGGGTACTCCCAGTCCTATCTGGGGGTGCCGGGGATTGAATTTTGGACCTTCTGCGTGCAAAGCAGATGCTCAACCAGTAAGCTGTGGTCCTTCCCATTTCACCCCCCTTTCTCCTTTCTGCATTTGATTTCTAGGGTAATCTGTTTAAAATACACCCCAGGAACTGGCCATTGAAACAAGCTGAAAAGGTGCTTCTCTTGCAGGGGGGGGGGGTGGACCATTCAGCTGATTTGGTTATCAGTACCAGCTGCTGTCTGGGTGCATCTCCCATATGCTTACGAAGCCGCCCCTCTTTGTTTTCAAAAGCCCAGCTTTCAAAATGTGTTTGGAACATGACTGAGTAACTTGGCAGTAAGGCCAAGAGAGCAGCTGGTGCCACCAGGGTAGGACTCCAGGGCAGAGGCCAAAGGCCTCACTCAGCAGAATGAGCAGGAAGGACCGTCAAATGCCTCAGGGGTGGCTTAAAGGTAAATAAAGGTAAAGGGACCCCTGACCATCAGGTCCAGTCGTGTCCGACTCTGGGGTTGCGGCGCTCATCTCGCTCTATAGGCCGAGGGAGCCAGCGTTTGTCCGCAGCTTCCGGGTCATGTGGCCAGCATGACAAAGCCGCTTTTGGCGAACCAGAGCAGCGCATGGAAACGCCGTTTACTTTCCCGCTGGAGCGGTCCCTATTTATCTACTTGCACTTTGAAGTGCTTTCGAACTGCTAGGTGGGCAGGAGCTGGGACCGAGCAACGGGAGCTCACCCCGTGGCAGGGATTCGAACCGCTGACCTTCTGATCTGCAAGCCCTAGGCTCTGTGGTTTAACCCACAGCGCCACCTGGGTCCCTCAGGGGTGGCTTACCAGATTTAAAAGTAAGTGAAGTATTCCATGTTGCAATCTAAAGGGGTTGCAGAGGACACAAGGCCATGAGGTTCGGAGTCTAAGATTACCAGTACCTAACTGCATTACTACCTTGGAGAGGAGCGAAGTCAGAATATGTACAAGAGAATCTCACACACTGGCCACTTCTTCTATGTAATAGCAGCTGTTGTCCGTGTGCTCTCAAAGTGAGTAAGGATGGTCAGACCAGTCCCTTCATGGTTTACGACACTTTCCCATGTGTTCAACCAGAAGTCTCCCCTGCCCCACAACAGCCACATGAAAACCCACATTTAAATATGTATTTAAAAAACATTTTCTCTCCAAATACGCATCTCTAAACATTCTTTTCTTACAAAATACACGTTTTTAAACGTATTCCAAAACTTTTTTGCATAGGAAACTGGATCGGAACACTTGGGAAGTGTTGAAGCCAGTGGACAACAAAGTTCCAATCTGCACATTGGTCCAAGAGATGCAGATCAGTTTAGTGTATATCGGAATTCTCAATGGTCAAGCGTCCCTAACGGTGAGCATCAGCTGGGAAGCGAGGGGGACAGAGAAAGGGCCTGTTCTCTCCTGAAGATGCCATTGCATTCACAGGAGAATCAGAAGCAGTTGGCATCTGTCTTTGGTGAGCAAAAGTCTCCCATCTCTGACATTTCCTTGCACAAGTCCATATTTTCCTATTTCAGTTTGCAGTTGGAATTTAGGGGCTTTGGGGCAAAGCGGGTCCTCCAAAAAAGAGGGCACGTGTTGCGGTGCAACCGGCTACCCGACCCAGTGTTGTGGGTGGTTAATTTGGAGATAGCCACAACCCCCGATAGGTCGGTCCCGTGTTGCTGGGGTGCAATCTGGCCAATGGGGTGTCATGAAAGAGCAGCAACGCGGGACCTATTTAAGCCCATGTGAGGCTACTGAGCTTTCTCTTTGGGCCAGTGCATCGGAACACCCACCCACCTCTCCCTATATTTAGGGCTTGCGCTTGACCTTGCTATGCCGCCGTGTGTTGTCTGCCGTTGGGACAGGGGCACGGCAGGAATTTCCCCCACTTGGCTGATTGGCTGGTGCCATTTGGGTTTCGCCTGCTGCGTAGCAAATCGTCACAACTTGTAAGTTGCGGATAGGCTCTGGTTCAGGTGATAGGCGTGGCACGTGAGGTGGCCATGCCTATGCAAATGCAGGATATTCCGGTAAAGGAATCCAGGGACTCATTGGTTTGGCATTCCCCGAATGGGGTCCTGCCTGCGCCCGAGTCCAGGGGACATCAGGGCGGCTGATTGGTACTCCTCCCAGCAGCTGTCCCTGGTATTCATCCTCGGCTGTCCTACGAATGTGGCTCTGGGACAGGTCTGCCTGCAACGGTGCAGGGAGCTAGTGGAACCAGAACCTATGCAACCACTCACTTGGTTGTAATCAATAAAGTTGTGGCCTAAATTCTGCCAAAAGCCAAACCAAATATCTGTCTCCAGTCTGTATTTGTTTGGGGAGGGCAAAAAGTCTAAACACGCAAATGACGTGTAAATGATTGGACAGCAGGCTTTAGTCAAATTGAATGCTGACCTCTTAACTCACCTTATCAATGAAACAGGCAAATTTGCTGTTCAGGCACTGGAGCTCGTTCTTCTCCTGGCATTTCATCGCTTGGGCTGCAGAGTTGATTTCCAGGTTGAGAGGTTGCAACAGAGACTCATTGCAAGTCACAGGAGTGATGAAAGGCGTCCCAGTTCCGCTGGCAATGGGTCGCCTAAACCCATATGAGCCATAAGGACTGTAACTGAATCCAGTGCCAAAATAGCCGACTCCCCGGTGGCCATATCTTGCAGAGTGGTAGCCACCACTGGAACTTCTGGATCTTCTTGAGCTGATGCCACCCAGACTTCTGCTGCTAAAGTAACCAGCTGCCCTGAACCCAGAGCTGGATCCCCTTGAAGGGCTGGGAGAGCTGATACGGTCTTTGCTCCCAATTGGCGGAAGGACAGCTGAGCAGGAACTAAAGCTGCTGGGTCCGTTTCCAGGGCTCGGTGGAGAAGACATTGCTTCTGAAGTTAAACACGTTCGAAAACGAAGAGAGTTAAAAATTGCAGGAAGGGCCCACACAAAACAGCCTGATTCACTCGGAAAAGAGCTTGGCCTTTATATCTCTTTGGAGAACTGGGTTTGGCAGTCTCATAATGGGGAGATCAGAACGTTTCCAGCATTTATGAGCTTGGAATGCTGTGCTTAATTAAAAAAAGCAAAGTGTGGCTTATTGAGCCTATAAAATATACACAGCTACTAGTCATTGTCCAGAATGCACAACCTACAAAACTGTATTCCCCCCCCCCACTCTCCCTGGTTTTTAGTTTTTTAGATTGTTCATGGCAGGGGTGCCAACTTGAATAAAATATTGTAAGCCCCGCCTCGCGTAACTGATTCCCCAGATGCTGCACACAGACTCCAAAATGCCCATCAACTTTGGGGGCAGCCCCCTTTCTTCTACACAAGTTGGAAAGCTAACGCTGAAAGCTGTTGAAATGAAAAGTGCAATAAATATAAATAGGGCATATTCATTAGTGTTAATGTCGTGTGTGTGTGTGTGTGTGTGTGTGTGTGTGTACTGTACATTTCCCCCCCACAAAGCATGTGCTCAAAGCAGCTTACAAATAAAAAACAAACAAAACAATGATGAGCCAACCATTAAAAGATGACGACTACTACTAAGGGACTACTACTAAGGGACCCAGGTGGCGCTGTGAGTTTAACCACAGAGTCTAGGGCTTGCTGATCAGAAGGTCGGCGGTTTGAATCCCTGCCACGGGATGAGCTCCCGTTGCTTGGTCCCAGCTCCTGCCCACCTAGCAGTTCGAAAGCACGTCAAAAGTGCAAGTAGATAAATAGGGACCGCTCCAGTGGGCAGTGCTGGAGGAGACTCTTGCGAGTCCCATGGACTGCAAGAAGATCAAACCTATCCATTCTCAAGGAAATCGGCCCTGAGTGCTCACTAGAAGGACAGATCCTGAAGTTGAGGCTCCAATATTTTGGCCACCTCATGAGAAGAGAAGACTCCCTGGAAAAGACCCTGATGTTGGGAAAGGTGGATGGCACAAGGAGAAGGGGACGACAGAGGATGAGATGGTTGGACAGTGTTCTCGAAGCTACTAACATGGCCAAACTGCGGGAGGCAGTGAAGGATGGGTGTGCCTGGCATGCTCTGGTCCATGGGGTCATGAAGAGTCGGACACGACTGAACGACTGAACAACAACAACCAGTGGGGAGGTAAACAGCGTTTCCGTGCGCTGCTCTGGTTCGCCAGAAGCAGCTTTGTCATGCTGGCCACATGACCCGGAAGCTGTCTGCGGACAAACGCCGGCTCCCTCGGCCTATAGAGTGAGATGAGTGCTGCAACGCCAGAGTCGGACACGACTGGACCTGATGGTCAGGGGTCCCTTTACCTTTACTTTTCCTACTACTACTAATAAGTCATACTCAGGATAGACATATTGAAACCAATAGACCAATATTTCAATGGATCTATTCTGAGTATGACTAATTGAAAATAACACGTGATAATATTGTTAAAATATGCAATAGCTTGTACAATATTATTTCCTGATATACCTACAGTGAATGAGTGAAAAGTGAAAAATGAGTGAAAAGTCTTTAGCATCTCAAGGAATGAAAATTTCAACTTGCACATTTCTTCAAATATTTTGACATTCAAATACAGCCAAACGCATCAATAAACACAGATAAAACTTGCATATATTTAGATAGATTTTCATAAATACATAAATTCACGTACATTTATGCTCTTCCCTGGATTATGATCACAAGGGGAAAGTGGACTGGCTCAATGAGAATTAGCCAATAGGTGTGGCAGGCAGGGGCACTATGCTCCATATCCACCAGCAGATGGCTAGACCTGCAAATCTACCAGATAACAAGAGGAGCAGGTTATGCTAAATGTGTTTTCTTCCACCCTTTTCTACGTTTGTAAAACTTTATTTTTGCAAAACGTTTTAAAGCATGCTTATGACTAAGTGTCTGCATGCATGTGCACCTCTTCCCTTAAAATCACCCCACCATCATTACAATGTCTCCTGTTCTATAGCAAATTGGGCCATAAATTTTGGTGGTGGTATCGCCCACTTCCATCTCTCTTTCTCCACTATGGGTCTTTCCTGCCAACTGGTAGGCAAATCTGTCAGTTTTGGTTTCTCTCACAA
The DNA here is from genome assembly GCF_009819535.1 of Lacerta agilis. NCBI lineage: Eukaryota > Metazoa > Chordata > Lepidosauria > Squamata > Lacertidae > Lacerta > Lacerta agilis. Next base: position 6,838,428 of record NC_046313.1, on the reverse strand, counting down.
ATTCAGTTCTCCATGTTTCCACATCATTTTGCAATTATTATTGTTCTTCTTCTTCTTCTTCTTCTTCTTCTTCTTCTTCTTCTTCTTCTTCTTCTTCTTCTTCTTCTTATTATTATTATTATTATTATTATTATTACTATTAGTCTTCATGCAAATTCACCAGTATGCAAATTTCTCCTAATACACCCTAATATACCCTATGTTGGTATGCAATTTTGCCTAACACAGAGATATGGTTACAAAGCAAACACATTTTTGTGTGTGTTCTTTTTGCTAATATATGAATTTATGTGTACATTTTATCCCAGTGTATGTATTTTACCAATTACGGTATTTCTTCGTGGAAGAACTGCATTACAAAATTCAGACAAGTGTGAATTTTGAAGGACAGCTTTGCTTTGCTTCACATATCATTTCAGAAAGTGAAATAGGTGAGCATGAGCAACATTGGTTCATTAATTCCAGTGGGACTTCTCTGAGTAGCAGTTAGTTGAATACAACCAATACAACCAATTGTGACCCAGATATTTTCCTCTCTTTACTGGTGGGCTTAGCTGACCCCCTCAGAAGACCTCAATAGGGAGGAGCTTGACAAAGTCCCAGAAGTCTGGGTTCACTATAGACTCCCAGATACCCCAAACAAAACAGTAATATAGCTGCTAGTTGTGGAGCAACCAGAGAAGAGAAAGAGAGAGAGAGAGACAGAGAGACAGAGAGACCAAAAGCTACTTATAATGATTAAGCAAGCCTTCAAAAGGGCGGCAGCAACAGATCCTATAATCATAGTTTTTATGGGTAGATGAAGCTGGGACGGCAACAAAAATACACAGTTAATTATGGCATCTGCTCGCTTCACTATCCCTCACAGGGGCCTAGATACCTGGCTTGAGCATCACGATGGTCATCGGTGTGCATGCTTGCCTGTTAAGCAAGCATCACGAAGCGTCCGCCACACTCAGGAATGTGCTTCTGGGGTGGTGATGACATTTCTGCAAAAGCTTCCATGGTGGTTAATGAATGTTTAGTACTCATGAGTCCTTCTTCCTGGATGTCTTCACTCACAATGAGCTAGTTAGCCAGCCTGCAGATTTTGCAATTAGGTTGCATGGAAAGGTTCAAAAAAAAAATGCCCCCTTTTAGGAGGACGGGCAACTGGAGTGGCGTTCTGCCTTGGCCTTGGCCTAATATTGTGTGACACAGATCCATGCCTGCTTTATAGGAGGCTCTTCACATATACACTCAGAAGGGGAGCTGCCAGTGTTTTGCCTGGTTATTAAGCCCATCACATGAGAAGCCTATTGCCCACATTTCCCAGCTCATAAATGCCTAGAAATTGCTATCCCTCCACAACGAAGCAGCCAAACCCAGCTTCCCAAATTGGATATAAAGGACGACTTGCCCTACTTAAACCCACAAAGCCTCTGCCTCTCCTCTCCCCCTCTCCTCCCCCCCTGGTGTGCACCTTTTGCAATTCCTTTCATCTGCTTCTGCACCGGTTCCTCCAGGCAGCAATGTCTTCCCACTCTGATCGCCCTGGTCCTGGATCGGATCCAAAAAATTACAGCTCTTATTCTGAGGTTCTGCCCAACAAAGGAAGCCAGGGCCTTATGAACCAAACTCTTTGCCCTCCGCTGGGTATTGGGATATATTACGGAGGAGCAGGTGGCTTTAGCAGCAAGAGTGTTGCCACTTATGGACCCAACCTTTCCGCCAGTAGCAGAAGTGGCCGTCGTGGTGTCGTTGCTGAGCATAGCTATCGTGGCACTGGATATAGCTGCAGCTTCATGGATGCTGGAAGCGTCACGACCGGTTCATCATGCGCCATCGCTCCTGTGATTTGCAACAAGTCCCTGCTGCAACCTCTGAACCTGGGGATTGACACCACAGCCCTAGCGGTGAAGTTTCAAGCAAAGAATGAGCTGCAGAGCCTGAATAGTAAATTGGCCTCTTTCATTGACAAGGTGAGCTGTGGGAGGGGTGGGTGTCAATCAGGATCTATCAGAGGGACACAGGTGAATGGTTATGGTGAAAGGGAGTCAGATTAGAATGAGATTCTTATGCTAAGTCTTAGTATAATAATAATAATAATAATAATAATAATAATAATAATAATAATAATAATAAATAATTTATTTATACCCCGCCCATCTGGCTGGGTCTCCCCGGCCACTCTGGGCGGCCTCCAACAAATACTAAAATACAATACAAAGTCACAGATTAAAAACTTCCCTAAACAGGGCTGCCTTCAGGTATTTTCTAAAAGACAGGTAGTTGTTTATCTCTCTGACCCCTGATGGGAGGGCGTTCCACAGGGCGGGCGCCACTACCGAGAAGGCCCTCTGTCTGGTTCCCTGTAGCTTTGCTTCTCGCAGTGAGGGAACCGCCAGAAGGCCCTCGGTGCTGGATCTCAGTGTCCGGGCTGAACGATGGGGGTGGAGACGCTCCTTCAGGTATACAGGACCGAGGCCTAGCAGAACAATCTGGAATAGCTTGACATTCTTGACCTTATCCTTGCAAATACTACTGGTGAAAAGGCCTTTATGTTCTCTCAGAGCAATTAAAAGGGAATTGGACAAATGTCTTGCACAAACATTGATCAAGGTTTCGTTATAGAAAAGTTTGTACCTGGACAGAAAAGTTGTTGACCTTTTTTTTTTTGGCCAAAGTTGTTGAGCGTTTCAGAGAGAAGTAGGCAAAAGCGACACTGGCGATATGGGCTGCCATACGTCCAGATTTTCCCAGATATTTCTGCAATATTTCGGCCCGGACACTGCTTGCGGCTACGGTTTTCTGGATATGCCTGCAAATTCTGGGTGTATGGCAATCCTATTTGGTCCAAGTCTGTGGCAAATGTACTGTACTGACCCTAGAGATAGCTGATGAGTGGGCCTTGTGTTACAGAATCTCCTTTTCTGGGGTTGCAACAGCAAGACTACCATGGGCACTTGTGGTTTCCAACAAGAACCTGCAATGCTCCTGCACAGGCCTGATGCCCAGAATTGTCTAAGGGATAGGATAGCCTCAATGGACCTATTTGAGTCTAGAGGAAAATTCTGTTTGGGTATAAGCTTTTTTCCAAGTGTGCCTCGAACACATTTCCCATATGGCAATTTCCTACATGACTATCGCCTTCATGTAGGAGGTCAGTATGTGGAGGACACTTGTTCACCACCATGATTCATAACAAATGCTCGCATGTCTATCCCACCTTTGACACATTCTCTCAGCTCTGTGAGAACTGCTTTGCCATGGGTTCACCCCAAAGCACTGCTATGGTGTTTAATGACCCACAACCACATGGGGAAAACCATTCACACAGGCCTTGCCCATGGAATCGACATCCTTCATCCCATCAGAGTGCTGAGTCAATGGGGGAAAGCACATATGAACAGTCTTGTTTTCATGGTTGCAAGCCTCTACTTGTGTATGTGCTATGTGTAGACACATTGAGATACTGTGGGAAGCCGTGGGGAAATGTTATTTGTTTGCTTGTTCCATGTATGTCCCACCATTCATCAGTTCCACTGATCCTAGGGCATGCTACATCTTTGCACACTCTATAATGACGCAATGCATCATTTTATATAAATAAAACATCACTATCCACTTCACCGCTTTGGGTCTTTAGAGCCTACCGACTTCCTTCCCTCCCACCTCATGGCTTTCAAAATTAACCTTTATATCATTGCATTTTGTACATTTCCCAATTCTAATTACACACATTACAAAATGGCTCAAAATTTAAATAAACAGAGAAAGATAGAAAATTTCTCGTTACAAGTCTTCAGACAACCCTGCTAGTTATGTTAATTGCTTACACTAATCTGGGTGAATCATTGTATTTTAATATTCTGTTGGAAGCCGCCCAGAGTGGCTGGGGAAACCCAGACATATGGGCGGGGTATAAATAAATAAATTTATTATTACTATTATTACTATTATTACAAATATCGTATAAATTTACTCCAGTCCTTTTGGAATACTTGATCATGCTGGTTTCGGATTTTTCCTGTCAGCTTCGCCAGTTCTGCAAAGTCCATCATCTTCATTGGCCACTCTTCTTTCATTGGGACTTCTTGTTTCCATTTTTGGGCTAAAAGAATTCTTGCTGTATTTGTTGCATACATAAACAGTCTTTTATCTTCCCATGGTATCTCTTCACCCACTATACCCAGTAAAAAGGCCTCTGGTTTTTTTAACAAAAGTATTTTCAATCATCTTCTTTAACTCATTATATACCATTTCCCACAAAGCCTTTATCTCTTTACAAGTCTACCACATGTGGTAGAAGATATCTTCTCTTTCTTTACATTTCCAGCACTCATTAGTTCTTGTTACAAGTAATATTATTGATGTGGTAGTAGGATTGCTCTAGACCAGGTATGTCCAACAGATAGATCATGATCTACTGGTAGATCACTTGATGTCTGCGGTAGATCACCGGTAGATCATTGGGTCCCCCCAAAGAAGCTGAACAACTGTGGCTCCTCTAAAAAAAGCTCAAGATTTTACCTCCTCCCTGAAAAAAACTCAACAACTTTGACCCAAACCCCCCAAAAGGGGGTAGATCACTGCCAGTTTTAAACTCTGTGAGTAGATTGCAGTCTCTTGGGAGTTGGCCACTCCTGCACGGTCAAGACTATCAATAGTGACTGGTGGAACATTTACAAAAGGCTGTGGTTTTAGGCTTCACTGAGAAACAACAATGGTGGTTGCCTTGTTTCAAGAAGGAGGGAATGCCACAACCAAGGTGCTACCACAGAGAAGGCTCTCTTTCGTGCCACCATGCCATGGGCCTCTCCTGGTGGTGAAAACGCTAGACGGGACTCTTCTACAAATATTAATGAATAGGCAGGCTGATATTGAACAACAGGTTGACACATGAGTAGTTGTCACGTCTGTGACAGTGCACATAGTCAGCACCCTAATCCTCACAGGAAATTGTTGTGTGTGAAGTGCTGCTTAAGTAACTTACAGATAGTTTGGCCGGCAGTGCAAAATTATGGAATGTTTACTCTGGTCGCCAGCTCACCCTTGTTTCTTACATCACCATTGTGGTGCACAGGCCTGTCGTCTCTGTGGTCCTACCCCATGGATTCTAGTAATATCTGGATGTAGGTAGGGATGTTGGAGAATTCTGAGGAAAATGGAAACGGAAGCAGAAATTGCTGGTGTTTGTTTTATTTGTCCCATGTCTGGAAGAGCCACAAACATTTTCCTTTCGGGATTCAGGTCCGACTACTGGAGCAGCACAATCTGATGCTGAAAAATAAGTGGGATTTTGTGCAACAAAAGAAACGTTGCAAGAGTAACATGGAGCCCCTCTTTAATGAACATGTCGGTCAACTCAAGAAGGAGCTGGAGAGTCTTGAGCATGAGAGAGAGAAGCTGCAGGCTGAGCGCAACACTTTGGAGCACACTGTGGAGGGCTATAAAGTGAGGTGAGCTCTAAAGATGTATCTAAAGATTTCAAATTCCATGTTATGTAGAGCACCTATAAATAAATAAGAAGGGGTGTGTGTGTGTGTGTGTGTGTGTGTGTGTGAGAGAGAGAGAGAGAGAGAGAGAGAGAGAGAGAGAGAGAGAGAGAGACATGCTGAGAGGCATGGAAAAAAACATTGTGGGGGAGAATTCAGATTTACCGTATGATGTAAAAATCACAACATGCACATGGATTTATACCCAGCTGAGGTCACAAGAAAAAAATCGTCTAGTACTTCCCTCATATTTCTATAAGCCTCACAAGAATCCTCTCGCTTTCTCCCTCATCATAATACCCTTCCCCAAAATGATCTCCTTCAGATGTTAGAATCCAACTCCCATCAGTTCCAGACAACATGGCCAGTGGTCAGGGTTGACGACAATTGTTACCCCAAAATATCTGGAGGTTGCAGAAGACTGCCATGAAGTGTTGTATGGTTATAGATAGATCATATCCTTTGAAAAGCTGTTTTCTTTGGTGTTTTGTTTTAACGTTTTTCATTGATTAAAAAAACATTTTCCCTTTTTGGATTAGGTACGAGGAGGAATGCAACAGGCGAACGTCTACAGAGAATGAGTTTGTGCTACTGAAAAAGGTTATGCACAGCAACATTTTTGTCAAAAGTTGCAATTTTTATCTTACTACCTATGTAATCTGAAGTGTATTTATATAATCTCTGTGTTTGCCCTGAATTATTGAGGGTGATCTGGGCCATGATTATTTCACTTTTCCAATTGGACCATTAAGAAGGCTTCTCAAGGCACACCAGGGATTCCCTAAGTTTCCTAGTGGCCATTGCTATCAATAACAAAATGCACAGCCATTCCCCTTGGGAAACAAAGCCAAGCTAACCAGGAAAATGCCCAGAGGTCATAACAGAAGGGGTGGATGTGTTGCGGGGGTCTCAGACAGGTCTAGCTTATAAAAACAGAGCAATATTTCACGAGAGCACCCCAATTAAAAACCGTGCTTGCTTTTCACATGTTTCTATTTCAAGGTAGAGATCTCCATTGTATCACTGCAAATACGTGGGTGAGGGGAGAAGCTAACCCACACCAATGACTCTTGGGGTCCTTGGGGACCAGTCACCACTTTTGCCTTTTGAGCTTCATGCCTCATCCCATTCCTTGTCCCAGGTGGTAAAATGTGGTACAAGTCACCGTGGTTTCCTTTCTTTTGCAGGATTTGGACTGTGTCTATTCACACAAGGCAGAACTGGAAGCCAAGGCAGAAAGTCATATGAAACAAATCAGCTTCTTGAAATGTGTATATAAACAGGTGATAAGATTTCCTGCTATTGTCGTGAAGCATTCTCACTCAGTTCTCTTAAAGAAAGGTCGAAAGCATTAAAACACAAAGTTCTCTTGGCTCCCAAGATGTTGCGCAGCAAGGTCCCCAACCACCCCTCAGAATAACTCACACTACAGACAGTAATTTAGGTTTTGGTTTTTGGCATAATTTTGGCCACAACTTTATTAAAATGCATAATATGTGAGTGGTTGCATAGGCATTGGTTTGGACTATCTGACCCACTAGGTACAGAACTGACGACCGTCAGTAAAGGGAAAACACTTTGGGGAGAGAATAGGAGCTGGGGGTCAGACCCAATGACTCTCCCCAAATGCCCTTGCCCCCGACCGGGGGATACAGACAAAAGTATGGTGAGCCCCTGCATTCCTTTAACGGAATTCCCCGTGCAGCAGCAGCATTGGAGGGGCAGCCACAGCCAATTGGAGGGGCAGCCACAGTTGTGACTACAGTGGTGCCCCGCTAGACGAAAATAATTCGTCCTGCGAAAATTTTCATCTAGCGGGTTTTTCGTCTAGCGAGGCATTCGTCTAGCGGGGCACCACTGTAATTGCTACGCAGTAGGCGAAAACCAGAAGGCACCAGCCAATCAGCCAACTGGGAAAATTCCTACCAGGCCCCTGCCACAAAAGCAGATGACCCCCATGACAGGCATAGCAAGGTCATACGCAGAGGCCTAATAATAGGGAGAGGGGAGGAAGGACGGGTGATCCGTTGCATGCAGCAAAGAGGAATATCCCAGGGTGTGCCAAGCATTTAAAACCCACTGGGCTGTCCATCAACACATTGCAACATAGAAATCTCTCCAACAACACCTTGGACCCAGTCGTAGCCACGGCCATCTGTACGCTCCCACCCAACTCTGGAGGGATGACTTGCTGGCCCCCACTGCAACACGTGCTCTCCATGAAGGAGAACACGCTTAACCAAGATATTTGCTATTGGAAGCAAAGGATATGATGGCACCCCGTCCAACCATTCCAGAAGCTGATTGGACTGGCAGGCCACATCTGCAGGGATAGATTTAAGGCACTATTATGCTTCAAAGGAAGGCCTAACATATTACAGAAGCTGTCTAGGCCTTGTGTTGTTTTGTGCCACTCCAGGCCCCTGAAATGCCCCTGCTTACCTAGGATTACCTACTAAATCTAATTTTGTTTGTTAGATTAATGCCAGTATGATTTGTTAAAACCCAGGTTTGGTCAAAAGTTTCTAAACATGAAGTTACTTAAGCACTTGTCTCAATTCCTGGTTACACATACATAACTGAGACATCACATACTTTGTCACTGCAGGAAATTTGTGAGCTCCAAAACTGCATTTCTGACACTTGTGTTATGGTGCAAATGGACAATAGCCGAGGCCTAGATATGGACCATGCGATTGAGGAGTTCCGGCGTCGATATGAAGCAATTGCTTCCAGAAGCCGAGCTGAGGCTGAGGCTTGGTTCCAGTGCAGGGTAAGGAATTGGACAGATTTGGCCCCAGTGATCCTTTCTCCTACATTAGTGGTGAGGAACCTGGAGCCCTTCAGATGTTGTTAGATTCCAGCTCCATCAGTCCCAGCCAGCATGACCAACTGTCAGGGGCGATAGGAATGATAGCCCTGCAACATCAGGAGAGCCACAGGTTCCTAACCCCTGTTCTTGGGAAACATGGCAGAATTGTCACCTACTCCACTTCTTAACCAGTGATTTTGTTTCCCATGGTAGTATGACGAGCTCAGGACAACAGCAGCGAAACGCAGTGACGATCTGCATAATGTCAAGGAAGAACTTCAGGCTCTGACCCGTGTTGCTCACAGGCTGGAGTCAGAAATTGCAAGTGTCAAGGCCCAGGTGAGTTTAATGCAGGGATGGTGAATTTGTGGTCACCCAGGTGTTGTTGGACCACAGCCCCCATCATTATCCCTGACCCTTGGCCACGTTGAATGGTGCTGATGAGAGTTGGAGTCCAGGAACAACTGGAAGGTGACAGGCTCCCCTCCTCAGGTCTATTGGCTTGTCCATTCAAAAGACAAGTTTGGGCAGCAAACCTGAATATCAAGTAATAGGAGGAGGAGGAGGAGGAAGAGGAAGTCGAAAAATGCGGAAGTCGAGTCGCTCGTAAGTCGAGGTACCACTGTATGTTACTTAAGGGATCATCTTACCTCATACGTTCTGACTTGATCACTTCAATCTGCAGAACTTGCACTTCTACAAGTGCCACACAATGTCCGTTTGCGTTTCTGAGGAGGCGTACCTTGCAACTCCCTGACCATAGGCAGGCATCATCACTGCATTCTTTTAGATACCTGCTGAAAACATTTCTGCTTCGGCAGACCTCTCCAGACAGGCGATTTGCTTATAATGTTTTATCGGGAGTTTTTAATAGATGTTTTGAACAGTTTTGAAATGTATTTTAAATGCATTTTATTTTATTCGTCGTCGTATTTATCTTATTTTTTAAAAAACAAAACAAAACTGAAGATATGTCTGCTGCCCTGAGCTTCTTTGGGAAGAAGGGTGGATAATGAGGAGGAGGAGGAGGAGGAGAAAGATGTTTCCCCAAAGTGTGTAAATTTAGATAAGGAAAATGTCACTGGGAAAGGATTTACCCCCTTTCCTCCCAGGGCAACTTTCCAATTCAGCTCATGTTTATTTATTTTATTAAAGTAATACCCCTCTGTTCAAATATATCACCAGGGGACCTTACAAAAAAAAAAAGAATGCAAAACTCCATAAAACAGTACATTGGAATCAGATACAAAGAGCAAATCTCTTTACTCTGTGTATCTACACAACTGCTTTTAAGTAGCAGTGAAGATGGCAGGAGAGCTGATATATAGTCTGGCCCTGATTTGGAAGTTTTAGGAATAATAGCGCATTGCAAAATATCATAGCTTGCCAATGGCTTTCTTCGTATGGAGCAAAAGTTGGCTTGGGTCAAACTTCCAAGCACACCAAGGAAGGTACATAGGAAAATGTCCTTGTGCATTTTGCCTCAACAGCGTCGCAAATTAGAAGAGGAGGTGTCTGGAGCTGAGGAACGTGGGGAGATGGCAGTGAAGGATGCCAAATGCAAACTGGCAGATCTGGAGAAGGCCCTGCACAAAGCCAAGCAGGACATGGCTTGCCAGCTACGGGAATACCAGGCCCTGATGAACATTAAGCTGGCTTTGGATATTGAGATTGCCACATACAGGAAGCTTCTGGAAGGAGAGGAAAGTTGGTGAGTGTAATTTAAGCTTGTTAAAAACATTCAGCGGGAAGAATCCCAAGCAATATGTCTTTTCCCAGTATGATTTCAACAAGGGCACTGGCTCCTGGTAGACAGATATTATTATTTTTTAGGGGGCTGGGCCCCCTCAGTGTTCAGAGGTCCCCCTGCATGATATCAGGTCATTGTGTCTGGAGAGCCAATGTGGTGTAATGGTTAAGAGTGGTAGACTCGTAATCTGGTGAACCGGGTTTGCGTCTCCACTCCTCCACATGCAGCTGCTGGGTGACCTTGGGCTAGTCACACTTCTCTGAAGTCTCTCAGCCCCACTCACCTCACAGAGTGTTTGTTGTGGGGGAGGAAGGGAAAGGAGAATGTTAGCTGCTTTGAGACTCCTTCGGGTAGTGATAAAGCAGGATATCAGATCCAAACTCTTCTTCTCTTCTTCTTCTCCTCAATCCTCTGGAGAAGGTGGCGCCTCTGCTTTCCAAACAATATGTTTGCTTTACTCCCTATGTTCAGATTAGAAATAAAGTTGTTTGCACAAAATTCAACATGTTGCAGTTGGGTTCAGGCATTTGAATTTTGAAATATCAAAATGAAAAGTTTCGTTATGGAAACTAAAGTTAGGTGCTACAATATGTGGGCTGCTTGTTCTCTTACTAAAACAGACTCCCACTCCAGAATTCATCTAGATTTCAGGCTTTGAAACTGGACATCGAAATATAGAATAGTTCCATTTTGAATGCTGCATCTTGACAAAATCTACAGATAATATCTGAAAGGGGGAGGGATGCATTTATAACAAGTATTTCACTTCTGGTTTGACTTCTAGACATTCAGGGTTTTTTATTTTCTTATTTTCTGGTATTGTACACATTATCCTTCCATATGCTCAGAAACAGAACGGATTATTTTTTTAAAAGCACTTTTAATACTTTGAAACAAACTGCAAAGGCTAATTCACATGTTGTCCACTCACTTATTGACTATATTTATCAAGAAGTGACTTGCATCTGTAAAACAGCCATCACAGGTTGGATATCTGCACAAGCTCATCGGGGGTGCCAACTTGAATAAAATATTGGGGGTCCCAGATGCACACACACCTTTTGAATGCCAATGCCCATCAACTTTGGGGAGGCCTGCCCCCCCTCAAATATTTTATTGGTGGGGTCAAAGTGACCTTGACCCCTAGGAGTTGGCTCCCATGAGGCCCATTATCAGCACCCAGCCTGGTAGGGCAAATGCTGTGGTCCATCGGCCCTGGACCGAAGCTGTGGCTGGTCACTGGCTGCAGCCTCACTCAACGATTTACTTAACAGTACCAGGCTGAGCACAACCTGTCTCCTTAGTAATATGGTTTTTTTTTAAGGGATTACGAGCAAAGGGCCCACCAGAGTGTCATTGGGGTGGTCTGGAGGGTACCTTGCTCAGGGTCCCCCCCCCCAATACCCGGCACCAGCCTTGCTTCTGCATGATGGTTTTCAATAGAGACATTTCAGTCATTTGAATTTGACTGTGAGTCATCAAGTGACAGGTCATCAGGGATGACCACTGACTTGTCAGTGAGCCCTAAGAGGGCATAGACAGAGATCTGAAATGGTTCTTTTTTCATTTCTCACTAGGTTGAATGAAGGGGAGTGTGCTGTGAACATCTGTAAGTAGCTTATAAACTGAGATAACTGTATGAAAAGTACTATGAGACTGTAGTCCACATCCTCTTGGTGGTTTAAAAAGGAGGGGTGCTACAGCACACACAGACCCTGATGTTGGGAAAGATGGAGGGCACAAGGAGAAGGGGACGACAGAGGATGAGATGGTTGGACAGTATTCTCGAAGCTACTAACATGAGTTTGGCCAAACTGCGGGAGGCAGTGAAGGATAGGCGTGCCTAGCATGCTCTGGTCCATGGGGTCACGAAGAGTCGGACACGACTGAACGACTGAACAACAACAACAACAGCACACACACACACACCCAAATCCAGGGTCATCTTACCCATAGGTGCTAGGGGTGCAGGGCACCCGGGCGCCAGACTCTCAGGGGCACCAGACCAAGAGTCTGGGGCCCAAGAGTTGAGTCCAGGGAAGAGCCCACCCGTCGGTTGGAGTGCTGCGGCAGGCTCTTCTGCTGTGGGCGGCTCTGCGCCGCAAGTTTGGGGGCGACTGAGCCAGGCAGATGCTGAGGCGGCTGGCTGGCTCTGCCTTCCTGTGTGCCTGGGACTGGGCAACCTGGGGGGGGGGGTTGCGCCGGGCAGATCTTTGCACCCTGGCGCCGCATATGCTTAAGACAACCCTGCCCAAATCCACATGTATTTGCAACCTAACCCCTTCCTGGACCCTCAAAGTATCCTTCCCAGGGCTAAAATTTTACTCAGTTGATTAATTAGACTAGTGGATTAAAAACCTTTTGACTGTTTAAAAACATGATACCGTTGGATCACTATTGCTTACTTCTTTAACAAGCTTTACCAGAGGCACTCCAGATTGCAGGCTCCATTTTAGAAGAGTGATTTCCCCTAAAGACTGACTCTTCTTCTAAGAGGGTGCCTTCGGTGATGTGTGCCATCTAAAAAATCCAGCATAATTTGTTTTCCTTCGGGAATATTGTTTTTACTCCAGTTGGAAGTTACACAGATTTCATTGATGTATTGATTGATCAAGTACACAGTCGAATCAAGTTCAGCATTTGAGTTTTAAAAGGAGATTTATGGATTGGGTGCACAGCACTAATCCCCATGCACCCACACCACAAAGAGGCAGTAAGTGTGAGACCAGCATAAACCAGCCACCTGCTTTGCCATCTTCAAAACAAAAAGTGCCTTGTTGCATCAGTTCAAAGCTTCATATTTTTCCCTGCATTCCATCTCCAGTGCTGGGCCTCCAGCTGCCTATAAGCTCATAGATCATAATGAGAACATGAGAAAATGCCTTATACTGAAATATATTTTTTAAAAAAAAATTAAAAAAATGTCCAGTAGCACCTTAGAGACCAACTAAGTTTGTTCTTGGTATGAGCTTTCATGTGCATGCACACTTCTTCAGATATAGTGAAACAGAAGTCACCAGACCCTTATAGATAGTAGTAGGGTAGGGTATGGTTTTTCTCAGGAGGGTAGTAGGAGATCGGCGATTGACTCAATGGGCACGGTGAACCTTTTGACGACTGTTGATGACTGCAATTAGTCCTACAGGAAAAAGCAAGGGATAGTATGCAGATGATTAGCATATGTAATGAGACAGGAATCCAATATCTCTGTTAAGACCAGGTCTCTCCATAGTTTGCAGTTTAGTGATAAGTTGTAATTCAGCAACTTCTCTGTTTCTGAAATTCTTTTGTAATAAGACAGCTGCTTTGAGATCCTGTATTGAATGTCTTGGGAGACTGAAGTGTTCTCCTACTGGCTTCTCTGTCTTGTCTTGCCTTATGCTGAGTAACACCACTGTCCACCTGGCTCCATGTGAACTAGTAGCAGCTCTCCACAGTTTCAGGCAAGATACATCACCAACTGCAGGTTTTTGGGACTGAACCTAGAATCTCCTGGATGCACAGCAGATGCTCTACCCCAAAGGGTCTTCAGCAGGACCAGGTGGCTATGGGCATCTCCTGTTGTTTGTCTCTAACATCTGCCATTGGAGGTATACTGCTTCTGAATATGGAAGTCCCATGCTTACCCATTAGTATGTCTTACAACTGGCCTTGATGGGTCTACCCTAGATGAATTCATCTTGGCTACCTGAGATCACGGAAAGCCAGGAAACTTCCGTAAGAAGTGTGTCCTTATTCTGGTAGGAAGCTAAGTCTAGATTCCCTAAGGAATGCAAATGTGCTCTTCTTTTTTCTTCCTCCTCAGCTGTTCAGAGATGTGAGGGGGCGATAGTGAGCGATGGTGGCCCCCACCGCGGAGCAGGAGGCACACATGGAAGCAGCCATAGAAGTGAAGGTGTTTGCAGCCGTGACAGGGCCACCTCTGGCAGCGGCACGACCACGAGGAGCATCCAGACAAGTGGCAAGGATGCTTGCAATTCTTCTTGCCCAGTGACACATGCCCCTGCTCAGGGCTTCAGTGGTGGAAGTACTAAGACCACCACATTGCGCTTTGTATCTGCTAGTTACTTATGTGGGCCACCACATTGAAGGGGTCCTGTGTAGAATGAAACACAAATGTTTCTCAGCTCCTGGAAGCAGAAAAAGAATGCCTGCTTCTGCAATCGCTGGGCAAGAAGCAGGGGCCACTTGTTGATGATTTGGGGGAACAAGAAGTGAGATATATAAATCTGCAAGTGGAAAAACAACACCACCTGTTTTCTCATTGTAGTCATTGTCTGACAAAAGGCCCTTTCTGATATCACCTCAGTAGAGTAGGAGGCTGCCGCCATCTGTCTCCCTCTGGGGCTGCTCTGATTAACACTGGAAGCCCAAAATTATTTGGGAGGAATCTACAACACTTTCCCATAGCACCACTGCCTCAGCTTCTGACCAGAGAAGGTTTCATTTGTCATATTTATTCTTATATTTAGATCCCTCCACCTTTCCTCCAAGGCAGGGGTCAGCAAACATTTTCAGCAGGGGGCCGGTCCACTGTCCCTCAGACCTTGTGGAGGGCCGGACTATATTTTTTTTTAAAAAAAAAAAAAATGATGCAAGAGCACCATGAGCCCCAGTAGCTGCTTATCTGTGTCTTGCAATCGGCAGGGGGTGGCGGCGGCAGAGGAATGATGAGCAGTGCACAAAAGGGCTCCAGAGAGGGGCTGCTTAAAAATGGCAGCCGCTCAAGCGCTGCTGCTGCTGGCACCAACAAAACCCAGCCCCGTTCCTCCTCTAGGCAGGGCGGGGAGAAGCCAGGAGGAGGGAGGAAGGAGGCGCCGCCACCGCCGTGTGAGGAAGAAGGAGGGAAAGGGAAAGAATGTGTGCGCTGGTGATCCACGCAGCGATTCCTGGACCATCTGTGGGCCAGATCCAGAAGGCAATTGGGCCTGATCCGGCCCGCAGGCCTTAGTTTGCCTACCTACGCTCCAAGGTGATTTACATGGTTCTTCTCCTTACTTCTTTATCCTCACACAACAACCCTCTGAGCTAGATTCAGCTAGATTCAGCTGAGAGAGAGTGGCTGGCCCAGGACCACGCTGTGAGCTTTATGGTTCATCTCCCAGGTCCTAGTCCAACAGTCCAACCACTATGGTACCTTGGCTTCAACCACATGGAGGCCTCTTGAGCTTCTCTGAATCTGGCAGGTGGTAAAAGGGGCTCACCTTATCTCTGATGGCTTGTGGGGCTGGAAATGGGTCGTGAGATCAGGTCCTTGGTAGGACTACCTGATTTCCTCCTGGAGGGTTCAGCACCTTGCCTCCTAACTTCCCCTTTGGCTGCTTCTCACCACTTCAGGACCTCGGCTTCCAGTACTCCAGTACCTACCTTGTCACTCTGCTGTCCTTCCAGTGTTGGAAGAAGTGGGCTGAGCTGTTACCTTTTGCATGCAAGACAAATAGTCTACCACTGGCCTACAGCCCCTCTCACAAGTGTGACTAGTGGCAAAGACACGGGGCAGAGTAGGGAGGGATGGCACACCTGGGCATGTGGGTTCTTGGACTTGGTTGTGGCACAGAATTGAATCCACCCACTTATCTGCCACCCAAAGTTACTTACCCCCCAAGTAGACCAGAAGCAAAACTATACCAGGCATGAGAGCAGTGAGAGGCTGCACACCAGTGTGACACTGTAGCCCCATAAAGACTGCCCTCCACTAAGCAGGTGTTTAGGATTTTTTCTAGCACAGAATCATGATATCAACAGCTCTGAATTGTTGTAAGAAAATGGCCGGTGACTAAAGAAAGGTGCACTCTGGTGCTGAAAGGGTGTAGAAGATTGGCAATGGTTACCTAAATTTGTGGGAGAAGAACTCTGCCTACCATGTGTTTTTAGAAACAGAAGCATTTCACATATTCAAAGCTTTGAAAAAGGTTGTTTGTAGATACTCAAAAGAGAATATGAAGAACCTACAACAAAATGTTGCAGTATGTTATGCTCCTGTTCAGAATGCCAGCCAGCCAGCCAGCCAAACTCTTTTTTTCCAGGATTCTCCCATTCAATTCTCCTCTACCCCTCCCCAACAGGCAATCAACACTGCATACCCACTATGCATGCATTGCTCAGTCCTTACAAAAAGGATTTTAGTCTCAACCCCCAAACTTGCTTTTTTGTACTTCTGCAAACCTTGGGATTTCCCCAAACCTGCAGATTACCTCCCTCTTGTGCATAGGTAATGCTATTTTGGTTACATTAAGATTCACACTTGAAGAATGAATTTGCTATTAGTATATATTATAGGATCTGGCTGGGACTCACATCACAAAAAATAATTATTATCATGGAGCCTTGCATCTTTTTCATAAAGCTAATATACCATCACACTGTAGGCCATGTGCTGCTGTATAGGTTTATTGGAAAATACAGAAATTAATCCAAGAGAAACACAAACCACGGGGACAGCAGGAGGAATAATAATCAGCAATGCCCCCACCTCTACTTGTACATTGAATAAAAGAATGCAGCTGCAAATCAGTGCAGCTAACTGACAGTGTGGCAAGCTGAAAAATGACAGTTTTTGCATGTGCAGTTGCCCCATTGGTGTGCATGAAATGATCTGAAGGAGTTAGCCACTACTTAGCATTCATCTATGCAAGACATCCCCACAAAATCAAATCCCTGCTTATTGCAAAAAACAATTGTTTACATACTCTGTTCTTGAGGAACCTCAGAGTTCCCCAGAAGCTTATCAAAAGCTTTCTCTCTCTCTCTCTCTCTCTCTCTCTCTCTCTCTCTCTCTCTCTCTCTCTCTCTCTCTCTGATTGGTAATGGTGGAAAACAGCTTGTCCACCAGGACCAAGTCAGCAAAGAAGTTTTGGGTGTCTGTTTTCTGCATTTTACTGTCAGTTGGGATCTTGTGAGTGGTAGGGGGGAAAGATGTGATTCTTTGCTGGAAGGCCCCAAAAAAGCAAAAAAAGCAGAGTGCATAATACTAGCACGCACTGTGCATATTTGACACAGTCCACATATATTTTGTAACTAGGTGATAGGGATTGGTCTCAGGTGCCCCCCCCCACACCCAAAGTTCAGTTCTTCCCATTTCTACACCAGTCTGCAACCCTTTTTTAAAAACAAAAAACAAAAAAGACCACCTGAAAATTAAGGTGCATTTTCATCTGCACTTCACCTAATATATAACCCCAAGGAATGAAGTTTTGTGTGCACTTTCCCATAACACGTGCTTTGTTGCATGCTTTTGGGTGTCATTTGTGTGAGTTGGAGAACAACATGCCAAGACTCAGAGAAGTGCAAATTTTAAGGACACCTGTGTTTTGATTCACATGTTGCTTCAAGAACTGTGAATTATGTAGGTGTGCATTTTAATGTGAACGAATGTCTCACCCATCCCTACCAGGTGTGCATACCTGGCTAAAGAAAGGAGAATGCAGAGTAGCCCTAAATGCTCTTCTAGAAGGCTTAGGTGTCCCCGCTGAAGCACTGAGTTCCCCCTTCAGAATGCTCCTTTTTTTGTTTTTTCGTTTTAATATTTTGTTCTAAAAGAAGTGGAAGTGGACACAAATTTGACATTAGAGCTCTTTGTACTTCCAGCACTGTGTCCCCCAACTGATAGGCAAGGGGCACCCAGTTCACTGCCACCAGCCATGATGCTTCTTCCAACAATCCCTCCACCTCGGACTATGGTCCTGCTGCTGGAAGCATATCCCCCTCCGATACAAGGATCAGAATCATACACAGCTCCTCCCTGGGTCCGACACACTGCTGCAACAATAGCAAGGAAACACAACACAGGCTTCGTTAGTTCAAAACTCAAGAGAAATCCACAGGCGACCCATAACAAAAGTGAAAATATAGAAAGCAAAGTACGACTTACAAATATTCACGGGGCAGACTCCTTCACCACACAACCTGTTCAGAGAGAATGGGAAAGTCTCATATTTCCGTTGTATCATGGATGTTGAATTCTGAACTGAAGTGACCCCCCCCCCTTCTCTTGGTTCATGTGGCTCACCACATGTTGCAGTTGAAATCAGTTTCCAAATGGTGGCCCTCAAGGGTTGGGTCATGCTGAGATAAGATCAGAGGTAGCCAACATGGCATTCTCCAGATGTTGCTGCATTACAGCTTGCCACCATCCCTGATCATTGGCCAGGCTTGCTGGGGCTGGTGGATGTAGGAGCCCAGCAACATCCAGAGGGCACCATGTTGGCTAGTCTGGCATAGACCTCAGGAAATCTATGGGACTTGTTAGTCATGACTAGCAAAAGTCCCAGTGACGTCAACGGGTCTATTCTACATGTGACTATCTCTGGATCCAACCCGGTGTGTGCACCTTGCATCGAAACAATCAACCCACCTGCTCTCCTCTCCTTCCAACAGCTTCCTGTAGGTGGCAATCTCAATATCCAGGGCCAACTTGACATTCATGAGCTCTTGGTATTCCCGCAGCTGTCGGGCCATGTCTCCTTTGGCCTTCATCAGGGCTTCTTCTAGCTCTGTTAGCTTGCACTTAGCATCTTTGAGGGCCATCTCTCCATGATCTTCTGCTTCCGCAATGGCAGCCTCCAGTTTGCTGCGCTGTAGAGGCAAAACCCAGAGACATATTCCCGACACGTTCTCATCCATTGGGCTGAACAATTTAAGCTACTATGGATAAACTGGACATTAGGGCTAAAGTTCTAAAGGAGACATTTCCAGCCTGAGGACCACATTTCCTTCTGGGAAACAGTGGTGGATGGAGACAGAGGCAAAATAAAGGGTTGTGCAAGGAGCACAAATTTTATCTCTGTACAGTTGGGTAGTTTCTCTATGCACATTCACACACCCCTCTGTATTCTCCATCCAAGCAACCAAAAGTTCAAGGACACATTCAAGTCAGGCCAAAAATATCTTAAGCAGGATGCAAAGCATAGTCAGGGGGCAGATGTGGCCTGGGGAAAGTCCTGAGGGCCAGATGGAGAAGGCTGGAGGGTCACTTTTGCCCTCCACCCACCTGAGGTTCCTCATCCCTGCTCTAGAGGGACTGTAATGAGAGTGACTGACAGTGGAACCTAAACTCTTCACATTGAAGTATAGTTATCAAATGAGTTCTGGAGAACCCAGGGAGGCAGCTATTGTATCATCTTTGTGAGAATTACACAATTCAAGTCAAGACTCTCTGTTGCACCAGGCAGATTCCTCTTCATTGATAAACTTTATAGCTGGAAACATGAAGATGCCTCCAAATCTTGCCTAGAGCAAAACTGGAAATTAATTCCGAGGATTCTGCTCAGGTGAAATATCTGTGGGAGGTTTCGGGGTAGTTAACAGAAAGTTGATCAGGCTTTTGCTAGGGTTTTTATTTTTTATTTTAATTAATTATATTTCTTCTTTCTGTCAATATAGCCCCAAATGTGTGATCTGAAAGTACGTGAAGCTGCAACCTTGCTGAAGTTAGGCAGCTCTGGATCTGTCCGGTGCCTGCTTATTAGCTAATAGACACTATGGCTCCTACTCCTTCCAGTCAGGAATGCTTTGATGGTGTTTCCTGCTTGGCAGGGGGTTGGACTGGATGGCCCTTGTGGTCTCTTCCAACTCTATGATTCTATGATTCAGTCCTCTTGCCTTCACCCTTTGCTTTCATCAATGTAAACAAACAACGGAGTTTCTTCAACATTAAGAGCTAGCTAAAAAAATTCCAAGAGGATTATTTATTGAGAAACGAATATCACATCCCATGCCAACAATATTCAGCAAAGCACACCCCTCAATTTTCCTGCCCGCAAGTAGCATGGGGAATTGGAGGGTGAAGTTGCCCGGCCTTCATTTCTTCCCTCAGCTCGCTTAGCACATCAGGAGTTTCTTCCAGGCACAAAATGGTATAATTGTGCCAGACACCCACACAAAAGTGGCCCAGAGTTACCTGCCCTTTGGCACTGTCAATTTCAGCCTTCAGTCTCTGTATCACGCGGTTCAACTCCATAATCTCGTTCTTTGTGTCACGTAGGTTGTCACAGTGCTTGCCAGCTGTTGCCCTCATCTCTTCATACTTAGAAAGAAAACACGGCAGGTGAAATACCTTCTGGAACAGTCAGACCTCATAATTATCCAAGCAACTCTTCCCTCTTAGAAATCCATGGTTTACTAAAGTTCACCGAAGCTTCAGTAATTTTCATGTTTGACGACAATTTACCCTAGATTGCATCTCATTTTTAAACACACCAATATTCCTATACATCCTTTTTTTAAAAACAAACAAACAAACACCAAGCTTTATTAAAACATCATATTTTTTTTAAAAAAAGTTTTCATTTAAACATCAACAATGCTATCAGTATCTATCTGACTGTACCTGTGAACAGCATTCTCTTAGCCATCAAGACAGAAAATGTTTCAACAATGCTCCAGGAGCAGCTTGTGATTTCAGTTGTGAACTTTCTCTGCTAACACATACAGTATCAACTATCCTTTCCTCCCAGAGAAATCTAAATCTCACCTTGCACTGATACCATGACTCTGCCTCAAAGCGGCTCCTGTTTGCGATGTCTTCATACTGGGCCTTGACCTCAGCAATAATGTCGTCCAAATCTAGGGCTCGGCTGTTATCCATTTGCACAATAACAGAGGTATCTGAGATGCAGGCATGAAGCTCCTGGAGTTCCTGTAAGAACCTAGGTATGAGATTCCACTCCCACCTGTTATTACAGACTCTCCAAGTGCCCCTAATTTGCACATGCAAGAAAATGCATGTGAGTGTGCGATGGGTACACCTCCCTCTTGACCACACCAACTGCTGGCATGTGCCCATCCTGACTTACGTTTGGCCATGGGTGGATGTGCTTCTTGGTCCCAGTACATTTCTGAGCACAATTCAAAGTGTTGGTGCTGACCTTTAAATCCCTAAATGGCCTCAGCCCAATATACCTGAAGGAGCATCTCCACCCCCATCGTTCAGCCCAGACACTGAGGTCCAACCCCGAGGGCCTTCTGGCGGTTCCCTCATTGCGAGAAATGAGGTTACAGGGAACCAGGCAGAGGGCCTTCTCGGTAGTGGCGCCAACCCTGTGGAACACCCTCCCATCAGATGTCAAGGAAATAAACAACCATCTGACTTTTAGAAGACATCTGAAGGCAGCCCTGTTTAGGGAAGTTTTTAATGTTTGGTGTTTTGTTGTATTTTTAATATTCTGTTGGGAGCTGCCCAGAGTGTCTGGGAAAACCCAGCCAGATGGGTGGGGTATAAATAATAATAATTATTATTAAAAGGTTCGCCACTGTTAAGTTCCTGAAAGGCCCCAGAAATACAGTAGATTGGTAAAGAGATTCTTTGCCATTGGGAAAGAGAGAGTAATGCAACCAAGCTGATGTGGAATACACAACAAGGCACAGGGCTGCATGAGAAAGGGGGTGGGGTGGGGTGGGGAAGAACACACACAAAAAATCTTCATCACACCTGAATTAAAAAGTAATGAAGTGATCAGAGGCCAGATAAAGCTCCACACCAGAGACCCCTTGCAGTGGGGGAACTTAGGTCTGGTGATGCCTCCATCCTCTGTACATGAGGAGGTAACCCTATCTCTCTTCTGACTCACATTATTTGCCCACAGAATGTCCTGCAGCTCTGGAGCCACCCCTCCATAAGGAAATTTCCCAGCTCCATTGGAGGAAGCAGTGCCTATCAGTTTTCCCTCAGGAGATGGAGTGTGAGGTACTCTCGAGGCAGCAAGGCCACTTAAAGCTTGAATTTTGCTACAGATTTATGCTAGGGAGACATTCCAAGTGCTCTGAGTATCAATTTGCCGGCATCCAGTTTGAACTTGTAATCAGGTACTGCAGTGGGCAATCTATGGTCCTGGCTGGCCTATCTTGGACTTCTTCCATGCTTGCCTGGGAGACTCCAGTAAACATAAGTGTCAAACAAGACAGACTGGATCTGGCCTGTGAGTTGCCAATTTCTCTCTCTCTCTCTCTCTCTCTCTCTCTCTCTCTCTCTCTCTCTCTCTGTGTGTGTGTGTGTGTGTGTGTGTAATCAGCTCCAGCGGCATAAGGTTGAATACTATGCATTGACTTAACATACCTGAAGTTTGGTTGTGCTTCTGAAAAATCAAATGGGCTCATCGGACATATGTCAAAATGCCTCTGTATGCTAGCTAATCTTAGACTTTCCCCCTCTTTTATTACCATACATTCTCATTGTTGCTGTTGCTGTTTAAAGGAATATAGACTTTCCCAAATTAATCAATAAAAAGTGGGCTACAATGCGTATTGCAGATTAGGAAATGTCATTACCGCCTCGTACAAGCATCTCAGAAAGTTGATCTCCTCAATTAAGCTTTCCACTTTCGCTCCCAGGTCAGCCTTGTTCATGTAGATGCAGTCAACATCCTAGGGATCAGTTAAACATATGGTAAGACAGGGTGTTTTTAAATTACAATTTCCCAGAACACAACAGTGGGCCATTGGTAGAGTACTTCGATAATGGCCCATACCCAGCATTTCATTCAGCAGAGCAGGAAGCCTGTTTGAAGCAGATGTAAGTGGGACCTCCGACAGTGTAGAGTGCTTGCTTTTTAGGATTTCAGCCACTCCGTTCCATTTTCCCCCTTCAATACCCAATCAACATCCCATGGCCACTGAGCATGCTCAGTTCTCACTAGAGAAAAGACCCTTGTTGGATCAGATCATTTTATGCAATTCAGTCTCCTCTTGTGCCATGGAGGAGACTGTCCTTTCACCAGTGCTGAAGTCAAATACACCTGCCAATCTGGTTGGCTCCTTGGGGAAGAGCCATCTCATTCTTCATGCTCAGGAAAGAAGAAGCTTTGGTTCAGCCCTTGAGTATCATCTTCTGTCTGGAGAGGGCTAGAATTGTATTATCCTTCCATGTCTCAACATGGCTTCGGTACCTTATTGGTTCCTTATGGCCTAGCTATGAATCATCACAGGTCTGTTTTCTTTTTTTAACCTGGCCAGCAGCTAGATTCTTGACTGTGTATCTCTTTAGATACTTCCCCTTTACCTGCACTTACCATCTTATTCTCCAATCTATTCGCCTGCCTGTATACTCAACATGCAATTCTGCTTCCCCTCTGCTGTACCCCAGGACTGGTCCCACCATTAGACAGACCGAGGAAGTCACCTCACAAAGTAGGTGCTGAGCATCCCAACATGGCTGGGCCCACTGCTTTTTTTTTCTTTAAAAAAATGTTTAGGGGTACTCTCATTTTCCTACCCATATTGCAATACTGCCCCTCAGTGAGGCCAAACTTAGATTCACAAAATGTTTAGGGGTATGAGTACCCCCAGGGGGAAAAGCACTGGCTGTGCTTGACTTATTCTTTCTCAAAAGCCTGCAAACCAATCTTTACAATGTTGAAACTTGGAAAGAGGACCTCCGGTCATATCTCTGCCTTTAGATAAACAACTAGTAAATGGACACTTTTTATATCCAACACCAGAAAGAAGAGATGTCACTGGATAAGGTCCATAGCAGAGTGCTAGAGCATCTTCAGAAGGTCCCAGGTCCAATCTACGGCATGATCTCCAGGTGGAGTTGGAAATGTCCTCTGCCTGAAACCCAAGGGCAGCTGTTGCCAGTCAGTGTAGACGACATGGGCCAATGGTTTGACCTGGAACAAGGCAGCTTCCTCTGCCTCCATTCTCATTTATTTCAATCAAGCTGTGCATCACTTACCTTTTTAAGTGTTACAAATTCATTCTCAGCACGGGTTCGTCCATTGCACTCCTCTTCATACCTAGTGAGAAAGTGGATCAGTTCTAGACAAGGCAACGTGTATGGAGCATTCACCCTGATCTGATTGCACAAGATTTGTGCACAGCTTATACGATTCCCACTGCGTAGTGACATTCATTCTGAGTTGTTTGCACTGAGGGTATATGACATCACTCAACATCGTCTTTATCCCACCTTTCCCAGTGCATTTTCCCATCAGTTTCCTTACTACATATTTTGTGTGAAGCAGATCTGTTGCCCAAGAGCACCAAATCCACTTTATTTCTGCAGAGAGATACAGGCGTAGTTTGGAGATATTTGGGGGGGGGGGGGTTGGTTCCAGACCACTGCAATACAGTGAATATTGCAATAAAGTCACACATATATTTTTTGTTTCCCATTGCATATAAAAGTTATGTTTACACTATACTGTAGTCTATTAAGTGGGTGGGCTGCCTGCAGCTACACCAGTGTCCTTGTAAGGTGCAGCAGGAGTCTCTGTGCGACAGGTACAGGTTCCTGCAGCCTCGTCTCCAACTCGGCAGCGACAGCAACAGCTCTTCCAGTCCTTCAACTTGTAAAAGAACACAATTTCTGCAAGGCTAAATAAATCAAGATGTACCAGTACTATGTTCTTTGGCAGAGCTATCATCTAATTTCTTGCACGAGACTGGGGATGTAGCTTTGGCTAAGGGTCTAGTTCTTTTACCTAGCATGGGAATATGGATCCTTTTTAGACTGGGGTTAAGAACCTATGGACCTCCAGAAGTAGTTGGACCACAACTCTCATCATCACTGACCATCGTCCATGCTGGAGTGCAACAGCTCATGGAGGACCACTGGTTCTTGAGTCAAGCTATCCCTGTAGTAAAGACAGGAAGAGGACAAGGCATGGAAGCGGGGAATGGGCCTCCTGAACCTCTCATCAGCACACAGGAGCCAGGGAGAAGGATCTATCACACTTATGTATTTAGTTTTCTTATTATCTTGCTTTCCATAGGCAGCAGCGATATGGTTTCCAGGTGGTCACCCAGACAGGTCTTCAGACCTGCTCAGCTTCAGCAAGGTGGTAATCTCATGAACCTACAGACCACACCCTGGAACTAAAATCTACAGACCCAACAGATATCTATGCTGCACTGCATAAGTCTTGCGTTGTGCATCGAATGCAGAACATCATAGGTCTTTGCAGAATGGAGTCCTGGAGGGAAGGGTTAAGTCTTTGCAGGATAGCTTAGTGCGTTTAGCCTCAGTGCATGCGGATCAATCAACTTTGCATGCAGAAACAGCGGCAGGTGGGGCTTATCTGAGGCCTTGAAAATGGCTGCTTCTGAGGGAATACTTCACAGAAGCAACACCTTCAAACTTTGCATAAGCAAAATCTGTGTTGACTCAGACTGGCAATAAAGAGATTTAATTTATTTCAATCAGCTATGTGTCACTAAACTTTTGAAGAGCTGCATATATTAAGGGCCTGTTTGTATGGTGTTCATGTGTAATAGAATACCCCACAAAAAAGGCTTTTTCTTCTTCAAGTGAAGCTTAGGCAACTTCAGAAAACATGCTGTGTCACAGATAAATATATGCCACTTACTTTCTCCTGTAATCCTCCAGTACATCTCTTGAGTTGGTCAGGTCAGTCTCCAGCTTACTTCGGTCGCATCCGAGTGCCTCCAGGTGCCTCCTCAGGTTATTGATAAAGGCATCAAACAAGGGCTCTACATTGCTCCTAACTCGTTTCTGCTCTTGCAGTAAGCTCCATTTCGTCTCCAGCACCTTGTTTTGTTGCTCCAAGAACCGGACCTAGCTCCCCCCGCCCACAAAACAACTGTTGTTATGATGAAACTTAGTAGACAAAACCCTGTGTATTTATCTGCACATGTCCTGTTTCAACAGCCCTTCTCCTTCCTACCACCATAGGTATATCTTCCTCCAGGATGGAGACAGGATAATGGAGTATATGGAACACTCAGACCCTACCTATTCAAACTTGGCTTTGCAGCCACATCTCAAATAACTTACTGAAGTTTGGTGTGTTGAGATGCTGCTAGAGTGGTTTAAGAATAAATCCCTCTTATTGATGATTTTATCTTGCCTTAATCTTTCTCCCTGAAGATTTTCTTTCTTTGCCTCCTTTTTCTTTCTTTTTTCCTTTTCTTTCTTCTCTTTTCCCCTCCTAACTTCCCTTCTTTTCTTCTTTCTCTTCGTTCTTTCCTTTTTTTCTTTTTTGTATTCCTTATCAATTATGTTTATTTTTTCTTTCATTTCTTTTTTTTCTTATGTAAGATATATGTGATGTTTTTTCTTTATATATATATATGTGTGTGTGTGTGTGTGTGTGTGTGTGTGTGCATTTGTATATGCATATGCTTCCATGTAAATATATTTTAATTGAACAATAAAGGAATTTAATATATAAAAAAGAATAAATCCCTCTTCCCAGGGAACTCTGGGAAATGTGAAGGGGAATAGGATTCTCCTGACAACTCTCAGCACCCATAACAAACATTTTTAGAGGAAGCCATGACTGTTAAAGTGGTATAAAGGTAAAGGTAAAGAGACCCCTGACCATTAGGTCCAGTCGCGAATGACTCTGGGGTTGCGGTGCTCATCTCAGTTTATTGGCCGAGGGAGCGGGCGTAGAGCTCCCAGGTCATGTGGCCAGCATGACTAAACTGCTTCTGGCGAACCAGAGCAGCACATGTAAATGCCGTTTACCTTCCTGCTGGAGTGGTACCTATTTATCTACTTGCACTTTGACGTGCTTTTGAACTGCTAGTTTGGTAGGAGCAGGGACCGAGCAATGGGAGCTCACCCCGTCGCGGGGATTCGAACCGCCGACCTTGTGATTGGCAAGCCCAAGTGGCTCAGTGGTTTAGACCACAGTGTAGTGCCCTAAATATATGATGTGGCCACAATAATCTCTTTTCTAAGTTAAGCATACCTAACTCCTTCAACTTTTCCTCATAGGACTTGGTCTACAGGCCCCATCCAAATGTTTCTTGCCCTCCCTTGGACATGCTCCAGTCAATGTCCTTAAACTGTGGTGCCCAGAACTATGCTGCATCATAACTGAGTGGGAATTTAGACCCCGGTCTTTGAGATCCTAGCCTGACATTTTATCACCACCTTTACTATGTTTATAGTTTACTGCTTGGGCATATTGAATTGCTGCAAGCCATAAATAAATAAATATTTTTTTAAAAAAAACTACTCCCCCTCATTCCTGATCTCCATGCCCAAAGCAATAGTTGCATGAGAACATTTCCCCCCTCACAATACTCCCTACCCACCAATCATTTGGAAAAGCTCTGTGTCTACCCATGGACAAAGTTGTACAGAATACTGCAATGTGTCCTCCAAATGTGTCGATTTGGGTGAGAGATTTCCAGCTTTCTTCCAGTGCTGTAGGATCTAATATTTTGGTCAGTGTGTACAGAAATCCAGTATTCTGAAATTGGGAGTTGGATTTGTTTGGCACTAAGTAGTCGAACCCATTCTACTACTTTGCGTACTGAAGACTCAAAGTTCAAGTTCCTCACATCTCTACTCTTGTGAAAATGCCATAGCTTTATGCTAAGGTTGCGTTGCACCCTTTGGAGGGTGGATCAAGGAGCCCCCTGGAACCATGGTCACTGGGAATACAGGTGTTAATTGTTTAGGCTTAACCTTTAGCAACCACTTGCACCCTAAGGCAATTGGACTACAACTGTTGCCACATGCTAACCTACCGCCCTATCAGCACCAACATGGAATGGGTGTCAGAGAAGACCAAGAGGGCCATACTACAAAACTACAGAAAGTAGAGGAGAGAGACTCTAGAACAACAGAAAGTAACAGTGGACCATAGCTCTGTAGTAGAGCAAGTGTTTTGTATGTGGCAGGTTTCAGGCTCAATTCCTGACATATCAATTTAAAAGATCATCCTCAGGTAAGCAAAGTGGGTAAAGAATTCTATCTGAGACCCTGGCAACACAGCAGGAACCTGTGGCCCTCCCTCCAGTTGTTGTTGGACTACAACTCCCATCATCCTTGACAATTGGTCTTGCTGGCTGGGGTCCAGCAGCCTCTGTTGGGTTCCAAAGCCCTGATTTACATGGATGAGGCCACTTAATGTTCTTCCTCCCAAAGGTGCTTTGAGAGTTGTTGCAGGTCTCAAACCACTGGAAGCAATTGGGGGCGTCCAAGCAATGCGTTGCTCGATAGAACCACTGAGCTAAGCTGGCTCGCTTTGAGAGTTTTAAAATAACCATCAGTCCAAAAGTAACATCCAATGTGTTTCAAGTCAGCAAGGCTACTTACTAGGGAATTATGAATTACCCAAAATATTCCCATGTCAAAATGTTTCTGCTGTAAAACATGGTTTCATTCTCTTCTCCCCATTGGGACATGCCTTGATGGTATTCAGATAAGTTTTCCTCAGAGTAGACCTGCTGAAATCAATAAGTTAGGTCCATTAACTTCATTGGGTATACTCTGAGTAAAACTTAGTTGAATACCACCAACCCCATGCTTTCTTTCTGAAGATTTTGGTTAATGAATAACTTTAACTCCATCCACTGAAATATCTATGCGAGTTGTTTAGAGCGGAGATCGCCATCTGATGACTCACCTTGTCAATGAATGAAGCGAATTTGTTGTTGAGGGTCTTCAGCTGCTCTTTCTCCTGTTGTTTCACCATTTGGATGTTGGGGTCTATGTCCAGGTGGAGAGGCTGGAGGAGGTGAGGGTTGACCGTGACAGGCGCAATGCCTGGTGAGCAAGTCCCGCTGACTCCACCAACCCTGTAGCCAAAGCTGGAAGTACCATAGCCATATCCAAGACCAGGGGCCCCCAGACCGTATCCATATCTCACTGGGCGGTAGCTGCCAACAGCAATTCTGGGCCTGCAGGACGCAACACCAGAAAGACTTCTGCTACCAAATCCTAGCCCTCGGGGGCCCACACTGCTGCCCCCTTTGTATGAGACGGTGCTAACGGCACTGTAGCGTTTCACATTCCTTGGTACCACAGCTGAGGATGAGCTGTAATTCCTGACTGCGCCACCCCCTCTAGTACTAGCACGGAATGACTGGCAAGACATATCAGCTGATGGATAGCGGATTGAAGGATGTGCCTCGTGTTTCTGTGTACCGGAGCAGGCAGGGAAGTTATCCACAGGCGGTACCCTCACTCTGAAACCAGAATTGGAACTTTCCCCTCTTTTTATCTGCACGCTGAGCAGCTCTCATCAGCCCCAAATCGCCATTTACATCCCGTTTATTAGCTTGGGGTGTTGGTTAACCAGTTCGCTTGCCCATTTTGCTGAGCAGAGATCTGAGCTACACTTAAAAGCACATCTCCCATAACTTCTAATTTAATGGCAGGGAAATCCAGTTCCATAAAAACTAGACTTGAAGGCCTCCCCTTTTTATAGTGATGATGAAAAGAGAAAAGCAAGAGAAAAGGACTCTTTTGATGTCCTCAGCATGTTCAGAGTTAGGAAAGAGGCGCTTGATTCATTTTACAGGTGAGAAAAAGCAAATGTTGATACGTGAGCCTGTGAGAATGCTTAGCTGGTGGTGAACCGATGTGGTCAAAATCTGAATTCAGATTATGCCAGTGTAACTCTGGAGCTCCTTGTTGTTTTACCTTGGGTCCAGGGCTTTCCCCCCCAGGGGGAACTCACAGGAACTCAGTTCTGGCACCTCCCAGGTGGCTTCTGGCACCTCTCCATTGCCATTCTAAGAGAGGTATTCATGGAGAGTTCTGGCACCTATTTTTCTAGAAAAAAGTAGCACTGCTTGGTCCCATTGAGCAAAGGAAGTGTGGTTGGAACTAGATGTCTGGGTTGACAGCCCCACATGAACACTGGCCCCACTGCACATCCTTGTCCCATGTAATTTTTGATAGAGCCAAACACATGCTGTGCCATCAAGCTGAAATTCTGATCATCCCTGCAAACAGCAGCCAATGAAGTGGAAAGGGCACTGAAAACTCACATTGCGATGGCATCATATTCTGATGGCATCATATTCCGTTCATTTATTTATTGGAAATATCTGTAAATTGCCTTTGGACCAAATGTCTCCAAGGTAGCTAACTTTTCAACTTCCCTTTTTCCAGTCCCCCCCCCCTATTTATTTTGCCACATTTCTGCATTAGTTTGTGATTAAAAACCTCACCATAATTCATCAGAATTTTAGTGTTTATTTCTCCATCCTGAATCCCTGTTTTGCTATTAGTTACCAGCCATCACAGGGACGCGGGTGGTGCTGTGGGTTAAACCACAGAGCCTAGGGCTTGCCGAACAGAAGGTCGGTGGTTCGAATCCCCGCGACAGGGTGAGCTCCCGTTGCTCGGTCCCTGCTCCTGCCAACCTAGCAGTTCGAAAGCATGCAGTGCAAGTAGATAAATAGGTACCTCTCTGGCGGGAAGGTAAACAGCGTTTCCGTGTGCTGCTCTGGTTCGCCAGAAGTGGCTTAGTCATGCTGGCCACATGACCTGGAAGCTGTACACCGGCTCCCTCAGCCAGTAAAGCAAGATGAGTGCCGCAACTCCAGAGTCATCCGCGACTTTACCTTTACCCCAGAGTCATCCACATCGCTTTACCTTACCAGCCATCACAAGATGAAAATGCAAGAGACAGAATAATATGCCTCCCTCAATGTTCTTGACTGAGAAGTCTTAACAATCCAAAACTAGGCTGGAACGGTAGGGCATTTTAATGCTCCAGCTGGCAACAAAACTTTCTTCACCACCATCCATTTGCTCAGCAGCCAACCCCAACTCTGTGATGAGCATACTCATATGGTGCACATGTTGTCAAATGCCTATTTCTCATATTCACACTTCACATTTTTAGGTGGACACTTTAACAAGAATCCTACATGTACATGTACAAACGTATAAATCATAGAATCATAGAGTTGGAAGAGACCACAAGGGCCATCCAGTCCATCCCCCTGCCAAACAGGAAACACCATCAAAGCATTCCTGACAGATGGCTGTCAAGCCTCCGCTTAAAGACCTCCAAAGAAGGAGACTCCACCACACTCCTTGGCAGCAAATTCCACTGTCGAACAGCTCTTACTGTCAGGAAGTTCTTCCTAATGAAGAGGTCCTGAGTTTCATGGTTTGTAGAAAAGACAAATTCTGAAACACAAACATTTAAATTTATGATGAATGGTGCCAAAAAGATGTGC
This sequence comes from Lacerta agilis, assembly GCF_009819535.1. Lineage (NCBI taxonomy): Eukaryota > Metazoa > Chordata > Lepidosauria > Squamata > Lacertidae > Lacerta > Lacerta agilis. The sequence goes on along the minus strand of NC_046313.1, from coordinate 6,807,497 downwards.
AAACTGATATGGAAATGTGGTGAACTGAACTTAAGATTGGAAAAATGAGAAACGGAGAGAAATTGAAATTGACATTTCGCTCATCCTTACTGTCTGAGTGGCGTGTGTAATGACATGGTGCAGCTCTTGCAACTGAACCTTCCCACTTTATCAGAGGTAGATTTAGGGGAGCACTACCAGTTTGGTTGCACTGGGTGCAGAACCTCAGGGGCACTGCAATTATCCTTTGGAGTGGATTGTGAGAGCTTCCGGGTCATGTGGCCAGCATGACTAAGCCGCTTCTGGCGAACCAGAGCAGCGCACGGAAACGCCGTTTACCTTCCTGCTGGAGCGGTACCTATTGATCTACTTGCACTTCGTGCTTTCAAACTGCTAGGTTGGCAGGAGCAGGGACTGAGCAACGGGAGCTCACCCCCTCATGGGGATTTGAACCACCGACCTTCTGATCGGCAAGCCCTAGGCTCTGTGTTTTAACCCACAGCGCCACCCGCATCCCTGTGATGGCTGGTAACTAATAGCCAAACATGGATTCTGGATGGAGAAATAACACTAAAATTCTGATGAATTATGGCATTGTACAAGGCATTGTACACCGAATTTTGGCATTGTAAAAGGCGCTGCTGAAATTTGAGAGCCCAAGATCCGCCACTGTCTTTATTCCTTCTGTAGCTGGCAGTAGAATCAGAATTTGAGCTGCATTGTTTTAAAGGATTTCTTTGCACCAATTTTTCTCTGAGCATATCAAAGCACTTCCAACTGGAGGCATGGCAGGAAGCATTAAATGCCTGTTTGCATTCCATGTGCAGGTTTTGGAAATTGCATCAGGTGTAGGTGTGTGCATGTGTGATGATAACTAGTGTCATCAGAACAGGCACGGAGGGGAAATCAATTTTTTCCGCTGCTATCGACCAAAGGAAGGGCATTCTACACATTCTAAAAGACATGTTTGAATAAACAAAGCTTACTACTCCAGTTAGCACGCGGTCTATAGCTCTGCAGTAGAGGATCTGCTCTACATGCAGAAGATTCCAGGTTCAATTCTCAGCATCTTCCAGTAGGGCTGGGAAAGACTCCTGCCTGAAGCTCTGCACAGCTGCTGCCAGCCAATGACCTAGGTGAGGTATCTTCAGCCTTTTCAGACTCAGGACCAACATGCATTTGGGGACCCATATCTTTCACCAGAGGCAGATTTAGGAGAGCGCAGCTGGTTTGGTCTCACTGGACAAGGAACTGCAAGTATGATTTAGAATGGAGTGTGAGAGGCGGAGGGGCAGGAAAAAAAATGTCATTGAACATGGTACTGTTGAAATTTGAGACCCCAAGGCCCATCACTGACCATATATTTGCATGGTATTAGTGCTCCTGTTGCAATTCATCTTGGATCAGGCTGTACTCCACTAGTAGGTACTACCCCATCATTGAAAACCAGTGAGTTAGATGGACCAATGGTCTTAGTATAAGGCAATTTCCTTTGGATGGTATTCAACTAAGTTTTACTCAGAGTTGTTCAGTCGCCGCAACAAGGCAGTGATCCATGAAGGAGTTACTCAGAGTAGACCCAGTGAAATTAATAAGCATGACCAAGTTGGTTGAATAATATCTTATATTCATAGCAGTTCAGAGTTTAGCCTTCATGTTTCTTTTCCAAGGAGGTTGTAGAGCAGAACTTAGGGGAGCTCATAGACCGATTAAGGTCTCTTGTGCAAATGAAATTCTGCCTTAAAGCAAGTTGTATGAAGGGAGCCCCACACAGTCAGAATCGATGCACACAGCTTAGATCAACAGCAGTTTTATTTTGGAGATGGCATGAAATTGGAAAGATTCAACATAAACACAAAAGTCACAAGTGTTGTGGTAGTTTGATTACAATGCTGAGGCCTCCTCCGTAGCCAATGCTGAGGCCTCCTCAGTAGCCAAGGCCAACGCCACCTGCAAGGCCCATGGCACTTCCACCACCGTAGCTCATGCCTCCAGATGAATGGAACACAGCTGCAAAGGGACCAGAGGAGAAGCTCGGGATTCATGGATCAAAGCATTGAGGAACATCAAAGAAGGCATAAAGAATTCCACAACCTCATATTTCTGTATTGATACAATAACTATGCATTTCCCATGGATTGCAAGAAGATCAAAACTACCCATTCTTAAGGAAATCAGGCCTGAGTGCTCACTGGAAGGACAGATCCTGAAGCTGAGGCTCCAATACTTTGGCCACCTCATGAGAAGAGAAGACCCCCTCGAAAAGACCCTGGTGTTAGGAAAGATGGAGGGCACAAGGAGAAGGGAAGGACAGAGGATGAGATGGTTGGACAGTGTCCTCGAAGCTACTAACATGAGTTTGGCCAAACTGTGAGAGGCAGTGAAGGATAGGCGTGCCTGGAGTGCTCTGGTCTATGGGGTCACAAAGAGTCGGACACGGCTAAACGACTAAACAACAACAATGCATTTCCTTGGGTATTGTTGTGGTTGTTGTTGTTGCTGACAAAATATTTGATCCTTCATTTCTTTAGATCATTGGTGTGAGATAATTCATTAGAGGATTGTGAGTTTCTGTGATTCACCTGCTTATTACTTATGGATATTTATGGCGCCAACTCCCTCTTCAGCAAGCCTGTTAAATGAGAGAGAGAGCAAAGGAAGTTACTTTAATTGTTATGACCAGCAGCTTGGAAAAAAACAGCAGTGGTTCAAATGCAATTCTGCAGAGCTTAAGACTGCCAGTAAGGTCACTGTTCTACTCAAGAGCATTAAGGCATTGGCAAGGCTTTAGTTTTCTGTGCATAGAGAAATCCAATTGGAAGCTACAAACTTTTTCTCATTTACAAGTAGAATAAGGACAAGCATTCCTGTCTTTCCCCCATCACCACCACAACAAAGTGATAGAGCACAATGGTCATTGGAGCTGTGGTATCCCAAGGGTTGTGTCCAGAGTCAAGGGGCTATTTGGAAGAGAGTTGTTTGGTGGAGGCCCAGAAGCCACAGTTGCAGCTGCCACCTTCATTTTCCACACTACAGTGCCCAGGAAGTTCCATTTTCCAATGACGTGGGTTATGAGACCATGGTGGAGACCACAAACCCATGGCAGCATTCTTAGATTGCAGCTGCAAACTCCAGCTGGAACAGAGGCCTCAGCATCAGCAAGGGACACAGTGACAGTGGTAATGATAGGTCTTGGCACCCTCCTGCTAACTTCTCCTTTTCCCAGAAGGCTGGTCAAAAAGTTTGCTTTTTGACCAGCTTTTTGATCATAATAATGTAAATATTGTATCTGGGAGCACTGGTCAACAGAGGCCTATATTAGAAATGTGTGTTGTAGCAATGAATAGTTTTGACTGTTGTGGAGCGGTCCTCTAGATGTCATTGAACTAAAACTCCCATCATCCTTGACCACTAGTCAATCTGGTGGGGACTGATGGGAGTTAGAGTCCAATGACATCTGGAGGGCCACAGTTCCTCTATCCCTGGGCAATACCTTGGTAGGCAAGAAGCCTGGTGGAGATCAAAGAGGAGGATGGGGTCTGTCCACACCAAGACAGGGTCCTCTCAGCTCCGCGCCTTAGACCTACTCCCCGCGTGCACCTCGCACCACCCCGCCACCTCTTCCCTTCCCGGATGGTGAGCTGCGACTGCCTAGGCGCTGGAGTAGGGCCTAACGGCCCACTCATACAGGATCGAGGCCAGGGCCACGGGCTACTTGCAGCCTTCTCAGGGGTTGTACGTCGGAGTAAGGGTGTAGCTGGGGCCTCTCCTGTGTGGAACCGCTCAAGCTCCCCGGGCTGGGCTGCGCCGTCACGAGCACATCAAAGGCAGTGCTTCTGCTGCCTGAGCCGCCTGCTCTTCACGCCAGGAGCTGGGCTAGGCCGACCGGGCGGAGGAGGAGAAGAACTGGGCAAGGTGGAAAGGCGGCAGGTCTCTGGCATCCCTTCCCGCTGCAGTTGCCGCTCCTGCCACTGCCTATGATGCCTCCTCTGTTCGAGCTCCACGGTAAACTTGTGCTCCGGGCCGGGCCCAGACTTCTTCAACTCAGCGCTGGAGAGCGGAAGGGTGGTGACATAGGAGGAGGAGGAGGGGGCGTGGTGGGTGGGGTGTGGAGGTAAAATGACGTCCACTGAAGACCGCTATATTTTTTGCACAAAAACCACATTTTTACCTGTGAAAAATGTTTCATCTGTACAATGTAAGCATGTACAAACACTCCCATATGGCCATGGAAGGTTGTGTCCAAATTTGAACGGAATCGGTCAAGCGATTACGGAGAAGATCAATCGGTCACAAACATGCAGTTTTTACATTTTTATATACCGGTATATAGATTGTCTTAAGTTGGCCCTCTCTATGCCCTGCTCCCTCCCTCCATGAATCTACCTCCTCGTCATCTGTCAACACCTGCTCCTTCTGCCTCCCCATTGCTACCTACCACCCATTTGCTTTCCAGGCAAAGAGCCAATGAGCAAATAGACAGTGGCATCCACTGCTTCTCCCCTTCAGCATCACCACCACTGTTTGGTCCAGAGTGAAAGGTGGGTAAACGCTGGCAGGTTGCAATGCTGAGGAGGAGGAGGGGGGCTGCTGGAGTTTGGGTGCGCAGCAGATGCCCGGTAATATTTTTCATCTGACTGAGATTTTGCTTCATATTTAGAGCATCAGCAGTCAGCCAAGGAGATCGCTAGTAGGAGAAGACTGACAGACTCATTTTCATTTGTCCCTTTTACACTCTTTTGCCTTCAGTCAGATTGCTGCAGTATGTGCAAGTAACTTGAAGCAGGGGGTTTCAGTGTGGCTGCCCCTATTGTGGAACAGCTTCCCTCTTGAAAGACACCCACCACCTGCACTTTCCAGAAACAACTGTGTTCCAAGAGACTTCCCTAACTGGATAAACTGGTCTTTGTCCTGAGTGTCTAATTTGTATTGTCTTCTTTTAAATGTATCTCCTGTTTTTATGTTTTTAACTGGTTGGGGTTATTTTGTTTGCTCTTTTTAATTGCACCCCACCTTGAGACAATTGTGCAGAAGTTGATTTATAAATTAATTGTGGTTATCATAGAATTGTACATGAGGAAGGGATCACAAGGATTATCTAGTCTATCCCCCTACCATGCAATGATGATGATGATAATTTTACAGTACCCACCTCATCCTGAAGTCGTCTACAGTATCCTGCATGTTCTTCAGATCCGTGTCTAATTGTGGTCTCTGTCCCATAATATTATCCCGCTCTTTTCTTAGATTACTGATGTATGACTCAAATAATTCTTCAAGGTTAAGCCGGATGACCATTTGCTCCTGCAAGAGGCTCCATTTGGTCTCTAGCACTTGGTTCTGTTGCTCCAGGAAACGGACCTGAATCAATCCCATCCAGACAAAAATATGTTGAACGATGGCATCGTGTACAGACAAAACAGAATATGGGTTGGTAAGCTATACCACCATCGAAGGAGATGATCTTAACATCTTTTGCTTCTATTTTTAAATACATTGCAAGAAATTCTCACAGGAAATACCGTACTTTTCATAGAAAATGTTCCAGGGAGCTGGCAGGTTGTACCTAATGAGCTAGTATTAAGCGCAGCTCAAAGAGTGGTTAGTATCAAATGATTCAGAAGGTTCAGGAGCTTTGCAGATGGTGGACGAAAGGAAAGATATAGGAATGAAACCGGGAAGTGCTATCTTTTGACACATGCATCTAATTGTGTCTATTGGTTGCTTTAAAAAAAATAAAAGCATGGTGAATTTTCTATGGATAACAGGATCAATTGTGACTTTTATTTTTTAAAAGCAAGTTTAGGCTCTCAGTGTATGATCATAGTGGTCTTCACTTCTGCGTCCCTGAGGTCTACTTTCTACTTTTGGATGGAGAAAACCCAATGAGGAATTTCCTGGAAACCTTGTCGCTGAGGAAGCCCAATGGGAGAAACAAGGGTGTATCCTGAGAATTATTCTACCATTAGCTGTTAGGGAATCATGCATCTAATACTTAAATTTCTTCACAAATCAAATATATGTAAGGACATAAGAGGCTAACTCAAAAACACTCAAATGCAATTATTTGAGGGTGGTATGAATTCGCTAAAACCAGCCAATGAATGAAGGATAGCAATTTGGGGGGAAAGGGCCGATGTGGAGGAAATCCATGTTATTTATTTAAATTTAATTATAATAATATTTTTAATCATGTCATTCATAAAAAAATATCGAGGTGATGTACAATAAAATTATTAACACATCATACAACTATCACATTATCCAATTATAAATCTATTAAGTACAAAACAAATGATCAACACAGGAATGAGGGACTCTTGTCAATTTCAGCTTCTCTCCATTATTCCAAGCTTAAGTTCAAGTTGTACACATTTCTACATCATTTTGTGAATTTGTTTTTAAAATTGCCTCTTGAAAATCCATCAGCATATCAAAAAAAAAATTCTCTTTACGTATGCATTTTTTGTATGCTTGATAGACACATTTTGCAAATCCATATGTATTTAAGTGCACATTTTTGAACACATTTCAAAATGTGAAGGGCAACAGAGTTCCAGTTCATGTAACTGTTTCAGAAAGTGCAAATTAGGTACGTTTGCCATTAAATGCAAACTAAGTGGAAACACATAAGGAAACAAATGTAGAGGGGTACCTCGGTTTTTGAACATAATCTGTTATGCAAGACCATTTGAGTTCTGAAATGTTCAAAAACTGAAAAAGCAATATGATAGCCTCAATACGGAAAACTCAATACGGAAGGCGAGTGGCATGTTCAACTTCCAAGATGTGTTCGAAAACCGAAACATTTACTTACAGGTTTACGGCTTTCAAAAACTGAAATTTTCGTCAACAGAGATATTTGAAAACCGAGATAGCACCTTACCTATTTCTAGCAATGAAATGTTGGTAGGATATAGTAAGCAGGGAAAGAAAACAGCTGCCCTATATTGTCAGTAGAGCTTGTTTAAACAGTAGCAGGCAGGAACTTGTTTTAAAGTACTGTAGCTTAATGTTCTAAGGATGGCAGCCAGAGAGAATCTCACCTTATCAATGAAGGAGGCAAATTTGTTGTTGAGTGTCTTGATCTGCTCCTTCTCTTCCTTCCTCACCTTCTGGATGGTGGGGTCAATCTCCAAGTTCAGAGGCGCCAGGAGGTTTGGGTTGACGGTAACCTCATGGATGCCCCCAGCGCCCGCTCCATAGCCATAGCCGCCACCACCACCAATCCGGTACGCAACTCCTCCATGACCTAATCCATAACCATATCCAGATCTGGAAATAGTACGGTAGCCACCCATGGAGATTATTCTACTTGCTCCAAAGCCATGGAGGCTTCTGCTACCAATGGCACCACTGGCACGTCCAAATCCTGCACCACCTCCCCGGGAGACCGAAACCGTGCTGAAGCTAGTTCGGCCACCTGGGATAACAGCTGAAGAGGTGCTAAAATTCTTAGAGACTCTGACTGATTTTTGAGCCATTGTTCCTCCTCAGGGCAAGAAGGGGAAACAGAGAGAGACAGAGAGAGATGAGATGAGACTCCTGGACAGCTAAGGTGAAATGATCCTCCGGGAATCTCACGCGCTCCCCCTTTTTATCTCATTGGAGAGTTGGGTTTGGCAGCTGGAGATCACAGGTAATTGGCCTGAATTAATATCTTTGGTATGTCTGGCATGAGGCCTTTTCCATTATTTTCATCACTTTGTGTACCTAATGTAATGTCCTGATGACTTGTAAAAGCAAGTGGAATTTTCTAACCCTGTGTCTTGCCCAATGCAAGATGGTTCTTTTAAAATTAGATTCAGAAGCAATACAAATGCAAGTGGGTGAGAAGATTACAGCTTTTATTCTGAACAGTAAGTAAAATAAACATTACGAAGCAGCACTTAAATCTGCCAATGAAATGCCCTGAAGAAGTGCCAAAACGAACCCCAGGAAGCCTTTGATGCATAGCACTGTGTGCAACAGTCTAAGGTGAACTTCTGAATTTCTATGCTCCAAAACTAGATATAGATGCTGGCTCAGCTATGAGCCACCCTGCCCTACATCAAAGACACATACTGATCACTGCATGTTTTTAGCCATTTACCAACAGACCACACACCAAAGGCAACCATCAAAGACTTCTCACAAGGGATAGAATAGGGAGGTAATAAACATAGATAAAGGGACATGGGTGGTGCTGTCGTCCAAACCACTGAGACTCTTAGGCATGCCCATCAGAAGGTCAGCAGTTCAAATCCCCGTGACGGGGTGAGCTCCTCTTGCTCAGTCCCTGCTCCTGCCAACCTAGCAGTTCGAAATCAAGTCAAAGTGCAAGTAGATAAATAGGTACCGCTCCAGCGGGAAGGTAATAGGCGTTTCTGTGCGCTGCTCTGGTTCACCAAAAGCAGCTTGGTCATGCTGGCCACATGACCCAGAAGCTGTACGCCGGCTCCCTCGGCCAGTAAAATGAGATGAGGGCCACAACTCCAGAGTTGTCTGTGATTGGACCTTATGGTCAGGGGTCCCTTTACCTTTAAACATATATAAACAGAGCCAGGAAGAGATAGATAGGAAGAATTGACCATGTCGGATCATTATCTCCTCTGAATTCTTCCAGAATAATTTCCCCTCAGAAACCTGTAGTTTACAGTGCTGGAGTTTCCTAAAGGCATCGCTTTTAACTTCATATAAATTAACAAGTGACATTTTCGTCTTTGAACATGATGGGAATAGAGGCGGCTATCTGAAGCTTAGCGAGAGCTGCAGAGACAGTTCCCTTGAGAATGATTATCAACTAGTCACATTTTCTTTCTTTCTTTCTTTCTTACATTCCTGTGGTCTTCCTTCATCAGGTGCAACACCCATTGTGACATCAGTGATACCACAAGTGAGGACCCATATACTCAAGTTTGTCACTGGAGGAAACAGGAGGTGTTCATATTGCAATGTATTGATTACAGCAATGTGTTATACATAGGGCTCACTCTGAAGATGGTTTGGAAACTTTAGTTAGTGCAGAATTCAGCAGCCAGGTTGCACACTGGAGCAAGATGGTTCGAGCATATTCCACCGATCCTAGTCTGACTGCACTGGCTACCAATTAGTTTCCAGGCCCTGTTCAAACTGCTGGTATTAAGATATAGCATGTTCTCCTTCATGGAGAGCATGTGTTGTGGTCGGGGCTAGCAAGTCACCCCTCTGCTGCTGGGCGGGTTTGTATGGATGGCCACTACTGCGATTGGGCTCTGGCTGTCGTTGGGGAGATTTCTATGTTGCAACTTGTTGATGGACAGTCCAGAGCCTATAAATGACCCTGCACTCAGCATCGGAGCCCTCCTGGCTTCGTGCATCGGATCACCCACCCTCCCTCCCTGTTATTAGGCCTCTGCATTGACCTTGCTATGCCTGTCATGGGGTCGTCTGCTTTTGGAGCAGGGGCCTGGTAGGAATTTTTCCACTTGGCTGATTGGCTGGTGCCATTTGGTTTTCGCCTACTTCATAGCAATTAGTCACAACTTGTAAGGTTGGCGGTTAGGCATTGGTTATAAATTGGTTTAGGAGGGGCAGAGTTGGCTGTGGTTGCCCCTCCTATGCTGCGAAGGGGCAGGTTGGCTGTGGTTGCCCCTTCAAGGCTGCGGCGGCGAGGGGAATTCCGTTAAAGGAATCCAGGGGCTCACCATGCTTGTCCGTTTCCCCCCGGTCGGGGGACAGGGCCCACGCAAGAGCCCCTGGGAGCATTTGGGGAGAACGGGCGCACATTCTCTCCCCAAAGCGTTTTCCCCTATACTGACTCCACAGGCGGGTGGATGTCAGTTCTGTCCCCAGCGGGACAGATAGTCTTAACCAATGCCTAAGCAACCACTCACTTATTTTGTATTCAATAAAGTTGTGGCCAAATTAATGCCAAAACCTTAAAATTATATCTGGTGTGAAGTGTGTTTTACTTGAGGGGTGGATTGGGGACCTCGACACGCAAACTGCCTCTCTGCATTTGAACCTACCTGGGCCCTGAGATCATCCTCTGAGTCCCCTCTTCATGTGCCATTTCCATGAGAGGTTTGGAGGGTGGCAACACAAGAACGGTCCTTAAAGCAAGATGTATGAAAGGAGCCCCACACAGTCAGAATCAATGCACACAGCTTAGATCGACAGCGTTTTTATTATGGAGATGGCATGAAATTGGAAATACTTCAACATAAACACAAAAGTAACAAGTGTTGTGGTCATTTGATTACAATTATAGATGAGAAATACATCTCCTTTCCTTTCAAGGAGCCATCAGTCATGGAGCCAATAAACTGAAACGACCCTTTTGCTTATTCCAGGTGATTCTGCTGCATATTGATTATGCAAAGACCATTCTGGTGTTTACACTTGTTTCCAGGCTCTTATACATAATGGCATAACATTCTGGGGAAATTAATTCACCCAAGGCCAGGGTAAAGCTAGCTGAGCTGCAGATGTGTTATTGTTTTGAAAACAGCAACCAAGAACACAAAAGAATGCTACTATTTTTACTGCGAACACTGAAACAATGTCTTCGTTTTTTACTGATTTCTTATTCCTAATCCCAAAGGCTTGTTAGAAAACCCAGAATGTTTTCAGGGAACTGCTGAAAGACATTTGTCTTTTGAATAGGATTCAAATTTCCCAAATTGTATATAGATTGGGTTTGTGTTTTCTGCACTATACCACAGAAAAACCTTCCCCCAAAAATGTTCATGGACCCAATATGTTTTATGGAAACCAAAATTACAGATATTTCACATGGAAGATATTTCACATGGAAAGAATGACTGTCATCCCATGATGGTTGGCTTTTACGCAGCATTACCCAATCACTCTTAAGGGTAAAACCAAATATGGAAAGGGAAACCCACTACTTGATTTCTTGATTATATCTTTATGACTACATTGAGGGGGAACTGAATCAGGTTTACAGCGTTGAGGGAAGAGGTTTAAGCCTTTTGCCCTTAATATTTGCCCTGCAATTCCCCCCACCCCCCCCCCCGGCAAGAAAGTATTGTTAGCTATAGAAGGAAACACCACCACAGGTCCCCATCCCATTGAATTTGTGTGAAGAGACGTGCATAACGCTTTTGCAGAAACCAATGGTGCCAAAATGCCCTTAATTTTGGCTGGATTATGCCCATTATTTTCAGAAAGTAATGAATCGCTTTTCTTAGGGGACAATTAATGCATTTAAACTTCAATGTGTACTTTAGGGCAGATGTGAAAATTAAAAATGCACTTTAAAAAACATATGGTGAGCCAATGAAAAAGCATAGTAAGTGGTAATGGCAGAACTGCATGATGCACAGTGAAATATAGAATAGACAGCTGCCCTGTGTGTTTGTTCTCCAATCCTGATACCAATAGAGAACAGATCTCACATTTTTGATGGTCAGAATGGGAGGAAGAGTAAATGGCAGAGGTATTACATAACTATATCAGTGCAATGCATGAGTAGTGATGAAGTAACTAAGAATATCAGTTATATTTTCATATCGCAAATCTGAATTGACTACTGCATGGCAACCCTAGCAGATGCAGCCCCATCTGTTCTATTCATTTAATCAGTATTGTGCCACTGTAGATAGTCATGGCTTTCCACTCGAAACTGTGAGTTGTTAGGAGACACCTATTCTCCTCACATAGATACAATTACCAGAGGGTTTAACAAGCATTCCATCTTCCCAGGGAATTCAGGAAGTGACACAGCTCAGCGGTAGAGAGCAACGGCTTTCCATGCAGAAGATACCAGTTTCAACCCAGATAGGGCTGGGAATATCTCCTAACGGAAACTCTGGAACTGTGGATGTAAAATTTCCCATTGAGGAGCTGTAAATAAGCATTTTAGATCACCTGTAATGTCTGGTAAGAACTGCTGGATCAGGAAGATTCCACGATGAAAATGCAAGCGGTGTTCTCATTACTTTATCTCTCATGCACTGCATTGATACACTTGCGAAGATCTCTCTGTTTTCTCTCTGCATCCCACTCTGTATTTCTCCCTTCCAGCCTGTTCATGCTGTGCTTTAAACATGACTCTGCCCCAGACCCACACTTAACAGAATTGGAGTGGGAACAATCACTCTTATGTCTAGTTTTCTCCTGTGAGTCAGCCTTGCCTAATTTGACTTCATTCAGGGATGGGGAAACTGGTGGCCTTCCAGATGTTGTCAGCCTTCAACTCCCATCCACCCTCACTGGTGGCCATGCCGGATGGGAGTTGGAGTCTTACGACACCTGGAGGACCACAGGTATTTCCACCCCTGACTTAGCCATGGACGCCTTTAGTTCTGGTAGCTCTTTCTGGTTGTGGAGGTTTTTGACATAATCTTCATACTGGAACTGCTCCCCCGGGCTGAAGCCATGCTCCCAGATAGCGTCTTGCCACCAGCAGAGGTGAAGCTGCTTCCTCCAGTGCTGAGGCCTCCTCCGTAGCCAAGGCCAACGCCACCTGCAAGGCCCATGGCACTTCCACCGCCGTAGCTCATGCCTCCAGATGAATGGACCACAGCTGCAAAGGGAGCAGAGGAGAAGTTGAGGATTCATGGATCAAAACATCTGAGGAACATCAAAGAAGGCATCAAGAATTCGGCCAAGCTCATATTTCTGTTTTCATACAATAACTATGCATTTCCTTGGGTATTTGTTGTTGTTGTTGTTGTTGTTGCTGACAAAACATTTGATCCTTTATTTCTTTAGATCAGTGGTGTGAGATAATTCATTAGAGGACTGTGAGTTTCTGTGATTCACCTGCTTAGTACTTACAGATATTTACGGCGCCAACTCCCTCTCCAGCAAGCCTGTTAAATGAGAGAAAGAGCAAAGGAAGTTACTTTAATTGTTATGACCCAGCAGCTTGGAAAAAAATAGCAGTGGTTCAAATGCAATTCTGCAGAGCTTAAGACGGCCAGTAAGGTCACTGTTCTACTCAAGAGCATTAAGGCATTGGCAAGGCTTTAGTTTCCTGTGCATAGAGAAATCCAATTGGAAGCTACAAACCTTTTCTCATTTACAACTTGTTTTCCATGTGCAGGAAATGAACACTAGAATGAGGACAAGCATTCCTGTGTTCCCCCCATCATGACCACCACAACAACAAAGTGATAGATCAAAATGGACTTGGAGCTTTGGTATCCCAAGGGTTGTGCCCAGAGTCAAGGGGCTGCTTGGAAGAGAGTTGTCTGGTGGAGGCCCAGAAGCCACAGTTGCAGCTGCCATCTTCATCTGCAGTGCCCAGGAAGTTCCATTTTCCAATGACGTGGATTATAAGACCATGGTGGATACCACAAATCCATGGCAGCATTCTTAGATTGCAGCTGCAAACTCCAGCTGGAACGGAGGCCTCAGCATCAGAAAGGGACACAGTGAAACTGAGAAGATTCTAGGTGGTAATGATAGGCCTGGGTGCCCTCCTGCTAAACTTCTCCTCTTTCCAGAAGGCTGGTCAAAAAGTTTGCTTTAGCTTTCAGAGCCCATCATAATAATGTAAATATTGTATCTGGGAGCACTGGTCAACGGAAGCCTATATTAGATATGTGTATTGTAGCAATGAATAGTTTTGACTGCTGTGGAGTGGCCCTCTAGATCAGTGTTTTTCAGATGTTGCCTGCTGTGCCGTGGGAAAATTACTTTATATATAGTCAATATAGGCACAGAGTTAATTTTTTTAACATTTTCTAATGGTGGTGTGCCTCGTGATTTTTTTCATGAAACATGTGTGCCTTTGCCCCAAAAAGGTTGAAAAAAACTGCTCTAGATGTTGTTCAACTAAAACTCCATCATCCTTGACCACTAGTCAATCTGGTGGGGACAGATGTGAATTGGAGTCCAATGACATCTGGAGGACCACAGTTCCTCTATCCCTGGGCGATACCTTGGTAGGCAAGAAGCTTGGTGGAGATCAAAGAGGAGGATGGGGTCTGTCCACACCAAGACAGGGTCTAGCGGTGCATTTCACACATCACCCCAACCCACTTGAGTTCCACCAACCTGCTCTCCTCCCCTTCCAGCAGCTTCCTATAGGTGGCGATCTCAATATCCAGGGCCAGTTTGACGTTCATGAGCTCCTGGTAGTCCCGAAGCTGACGAGCCATGTCCGCCTTGGCCTTCATTAGAGCCTCCTCCAGTTCGGCCAACTTTATCCTGGCATCTTTAAGGGCAAGTTCTCCACGCTGCTCTGCATCAGCAATGGCTGCCTGCAGGCTGGCACACTAGGGGGGGGGGGAGAAAAGGCAATGTTCTCAGTTTGGAGCAACTTAGGATAATTCAATTAGAATTAAGTAAAATACTTACTTCAGCAAAACAAGGCATTTGAAGACTGGTACAAAATAAAGTTTATCTTTCTTCCCTCTAAGGCCCTCCCCCCATATAGCTCCCACTGCCCCTTGCCCCTTGCCAACTTTGCCATGTAATGCTCCTTTAGTTGAAATTTTCAACAGCCGTGCGTAACAGTACCTGTTTTTTCACATTGTCGATCTCAGAATGGAGTCGCTGGATCATGCGGTTCAGCTCAGAGATCTCAGTCTTTGTATTGCGCAGATCATCTCCGTGCCTTCCAGCGGAAAGCTGCAATTCTTCATACTGAGAGGCAAAAAAGGGGCAAATTTGTTTAGATTACTGAAGTGCAAACTTTGATGGAGGCAAACATAGGGGGCCACTTCTAAATTGCCAAAAAGAGAGGAAATGCATCACCCCTTCTTAAAAAAGAGAGAAAAAACTCCAAAGAGGAGAATGGAGGACACAGATTTGCATAAAATGTGCGCATGTATATTGATGTAAATTTAGAAATAATTTATACAGGTCAAATAGGCACACAATACATCTCCCCATATTGGGAAGGCTGTGAACAGGTGACCTTCATGTCTGCTCAGTCTGCTGCCCAGGTGCTCATTTTTCAATTCTTAGGGTTCTTTATCTTTAAATGGTCTTTCAAACAGTGGATGCCTTAAGGTATAGGAATATCCTCCAACAGCTCTTCAAATAGGGACACATCACTTAAGAACTGCTCACCTTGCTTTGATACCACGATTCTGCCTCAGCCCTGCTTCTGTTGGCAATGTCTTCATACTGAGCCTTGACCTCGGCAATGATGCTGTTCAGGTCCAGGTTTCGGTTGTTGTCCATTTGGAGAACGACAGAGGTGTCAGAAATGTGGGCCTGCAACTGGGCTAATTCCTACCGGGGGGGGGGGGGAGAGAGTTGACGAAAGAGAGCTTACTGAGATGAAAGACACCCACATCTCGACTTCCGGTTAGGTGCCGGTCAATGGCGGACGGGAGTCCGACGGCTCCGTCCTCCGACAGGCTTTAGGGACTTCCGTGCCTGCGCCACGGGTCCCTTAAAGCCACGGGAAGAGCGTCCCGTGGACCTGAGCTTCGTGGGTCCCAGACGTGCCGTCTCCGTTCCCGATTTACCCTCGTAAGGGGGAGAATCGGGCGAGCGGAGCGCCGGCACGGGACTGAAGAAGCGTCTGCCTGCGGAGGATCAAAGCAGCGATCCCGCCAGACTCGAGCACCCGGCACTTCCTGCATAGAGACTTCCAAAGAAACTCTGTAAGTTAAAAATTGGATCATTTTTACAAGATTTAAGAGCACTGCTTGCAGAGGAATTGTGAAAGGAAGCCTGTTCCCTTTAAACTGTTTGCGCGAGCTTGGTAGCGCTAAAAGATCAAAGCCGCGACTAACGGAAAAGTTTTGCGAACTTTTTAAAAGTTGATTAAAAGTTATTTAAAGGATGCTTAAAGACTTAAAAACAGTTGATATGGCAAAAGAAGATGCCCCTCACCCTCTGGATTAGGATTCCGGGTCAGTAGCGGGCTGTAATACATTGTTGCCATTTTTTCTTTGTTGGTGTTTCAGTGACTGTTTACCAGTGGAGACATTTGGACTTTTTTGTAACCAGTTACAAGCTACTTTGTGGACTTTGGTGGTAACACTGCAAGCTAGGAACTGTGACTGGCTTGGGCTATCTGAAAATAGACTCTTCTTGGCTTTAAGGAATTTATATTTTGGAAAATCAAAACTCTTTGCCTAAAAGTTGGACTTTCAGGACTGGTGTGGGCTCCTGGCTCAGCAGCCTCTTTGTTCTCAGGACTGAGCTGCTGGCCACCTGGTGTTTATCTTTGGGACTGTTGGCCTTCTGCTGTGAATGTCTGAGATTGTTACTACAGAAACTGGAGTGACCTTGAGATTACAGCTGCAGAGCCCACAAGGAATGGAACTTAGATCTAAAGGAACTGGCTCTGAAAAAAGAAAAGGCTCTGTTTCCCTTACTCTACAGGAACAAATGGAGAAACTAGTTGTCAGCGTTGCAGAGATTGCAGCAGGATTGAAAAGCGTGACTGATGGATTGAAGCAAACACAAGACCAAGTTTCTTCAGGAAATACAGCAGTGAATTCAGCAATAGAAAAATTACAAGCTGATATAAAAGCTGATATTAAAAATTCTACGCAGACCCTAGAAAAATCTATTGGACAAATTGAGGAGAACGTAAGGAAGAACAGAGAAGAGATTAATAGGATTGGGCAAGAGGTGGCCACCCTGAAAAAGGACTCAGAGGAAATTAAAGTGGTCAAGGAAAAAATAAAAAAGGTGGAGGAAAAACTAGACAACTTAGATTTGGAACAGATAGAGAATATTGGAACACGACAGAGGTCTGTGGAAGAGTCCCTTGCGTTTCTGCAACTACATCAAAGAGAGGGCAACATCCGCCTAAGAAATCTTCCAGAAGTGGAAGGGGAAGACTTAAAAGACTACATAGTGAAGCTATTCTCAGGATTTTGGGAGATAGAAGAAATTAACGTCTCAGCGCGCATAGTGAAGGCCTTCAGATTTGGTCCAAGAGGTTCCAGAGGAAAGAAAAGTAACAAAACAGTCAGTGACTGTTTGATTGTGTGCCACGATCGACACGATAGAGATTTCTTTCTGGATTGCCATTACAGAAATAACCTGGTGGTAGAGCAGAATAAAGTAATTTTTTATAAGGACATCCCCAGATTTTTCCTCGACAAAAGAATTCCTTACAACGACTTGACAACTGAGCTTAGAAAAAGGAAAATCCCCTTCAGTTGGGAATTCCCAGAAGGCCTGGCATTCACGTTTGAAGGAAAAAAGATAAGAATAAGGTCCCTGGCGGAGAAACAGAAGTTTTTGGACAAGCACCTGGAACAATTTAAAGGCACACCACTCGACCCAGCACAATTCTACAGGTTCCCAGAGGTACTTCCACCACCGCCGGGACCACCACCAAGTCTACCAAGTCCAGGCAAGGATCCAGAGGAAGGCAAGAAAGGAGAAGCAACTGGAGGAGAAGATTAGAGAAAGGAAAATGGCGCTCAAGTTGATGACATGGAATGTCCGGGGATTGAACCAGAGACCAAAGAGACGCAGAGTGTTTTATAGCATAGAAAAGAAGAATTTGGACATAATATGTTTACAGGAAACCCACATAGTTCGGCGTCACAGAAGATTGTTACAGAACAAAAAATTAGGCCAAGAATTTATATCATCGGACAAGGTCAAGAAGAGAGGAGTAGTGATTTATGCAAAGGAGAAATATAGCCCAAGACAGCTATTTAAAGATGAAGAAGGGAGATATATCGCAATTGAAATTAACGTACAAGGCGAAAAATTTTTAATTCTGGGACTCTATGCACCAAATGATGGAAAGTCAATTTTTTACAAAAAAATCCATGACTTGCTGTTGGATTATTTGGACTATAAGGTAGTTTGCCTTGGAGACTTTAATGGGGCAGTTTCCACATTAATGGACAGATCTCAAAGAACAAAATTAACAAATGATGGGAAACTCCCAAAGACTTTTTTTGAAATGGTGGACAATTTGAATCTGTTAGATGCTTGGAGATTAAAAAACCCCACAGAAACAGAGGCAACGTACTTTAGTGAATCTCAGCAGTCATGGTCGAGGATAGACTACGTCTGGATCTCGAATGAATTGGCTCCAAAATTACAAAAAGCAGAAATCGGTCCTAAAACGCTTTCAGATCACAATCCGGTACAGGTAAACCTAAAAATGATTTCCAAGGACTCTTTTAGGTGGAGAATGGATGATGCTTTGATGAGAGATACCAAGCTAGTAGAAAGAGCGGCGAAAAAGATGAAAGAATATTTTCAAATTAATTGGAACTCAGATGTGGAGAAAAGGACTGCCTGGGATGCAAGTAAGGCGGTAATGAGAGGATTCCTCATTAGTGAAAAGGTAAAAAAGAAGAAACAACAAAGTGTAGAGATGGAGAGATTGTTGAAATTAATCAAAGAAAAGGAAAAAGAACTAAGAGGACATCCTAGATGTGTTAAAATTCAAAAAGAAATCAAATATTTGCAATCCCAATATGCCAATATTATGAATCAAGATATCGAATGGAAAGTGAAAATGATGAAACAAAGAACATTTGAATCTGCAAATAAATGCGGAAAACTACTAGCTTGGCAATTAAAGAAAAGACAAAAGGCAAATGTCATCAGCAAATTGGTAGTAAATGGAAAAAATGTAGAGAAACCGGAGGAAATCAGATGGTGTTTTCAGAGATTCTATAAACAACTGTACAAGGAGGAGAAGATAGATGACGCAGAGATAGACCGATTCCTGGAGAAGAATGGATTGCAAAAGGTCCCAGAGGAAAAACTAACAACTCTCAACCACCCAATAACGACACAAGAAATAGAAGATGCAATAAACAACATGCAACTGGGGAAGGCTCCAGGACCGGACGGATTAACAGCAAAATATTACAAGACATTGAAAGACTGGCTATCACAGCCGTTAAGAGAAACTTGCAATAGAATACTAGAAGGAGATAGGGCACCAGAGACGTGGAAAGAAGCCTTTATCACACTGATCTTAAAACCAGATACTGATAAGACTTTAATGAAAAACTATCGTCCAATATCCCTCTTGAATGTGGATTATAAAATCTTTGCAAATGTTTTGGCTACAAGGTTGAAAAGAGTGTTGAAAGATTATATACACAGAGACCAAGCAGGTTTCTTGCCAGGAAGGCAAATAAGTAATAATACGAGAATTATTGTGGACATTCTAGAAAAACTGGAGAGAGACATAAACACAGATGCAGCACTATTGTTTGTTGATGCAGAGAAAGCTTTTGACAAAGTATCTTGGACATTCATGAAAAAGAATTTGGAAAAGATGGGAGTTGGAGAAAAATTTTTAAATGGCATAAAGGCCATTTATACAGAACAAAGAGCTAAAGTTATTGTAAACAGTGTGATATCGGAGGAGATTGAAGTAGAGAAAGGAACAAGACAAGGGTGCCCTATCTCCCCTTTACTTTTTATCACGGTCCTGGAAGTCCTTCTAAATATGATTCGGAAAGATAAACAGACAAAAGGAATCAAAGTGGGAGAGAAGGAATACAAATTACGTGCCTTCGCGGATGATTTGATGCTATCCCTGCAAGAACCAGAAGGCAGTGTCCCCAGAGCCTTGGAACTAATTGAACAATTCGGACTTGTAGCTGGCTTCAAATTAAATAAGCAGAAAACCAAAGTTCTAGGTAAAAATATGAGTGCAGAACAGATCCAAAGAATTCAAGAAGCCACTGGCCTCAATTTTGTTAAATCCGTAAAATATCTAGGTATCAATCTCACAAGTAAGAACTTGAACCTGTATAGGGACAATTATGAAAAACTGTGGATGGAGATAAAAAAAGACATGGAGATTTGGACAAGACTCAAACTGTCGTTAATGGGAAGAATAGCAGTGGTTAAAATGAATGTCCTACCAAGGATGCTGTTCTTATTCCAAGCCATACCAATTTTGGATAAATTAGACTGTTTCAAAAAATGGCAAAAGGACCTATCGAAATTTATATGGCAGGGAAAAAAGCCTAGAATAAAATTTAAGATTTTAACAGACTCAAAAGACAGAGGAGGCTTTGCCCTGCCGGACTTAAGGCTTTACTTTGAAGCTGCGGCCTTTTGCTGGTTAAAGGATTGGTTTAAACTAGACAATGTTGATGTGTTGGACTTGGAGGGACACGATAATATGTTTGGTTGGCACGCATACCTTTGGTATGACAAAGCTAAAATCCACAGAACTTTTAAGTCGCATATTGTGAGAAAATCCTTATATCAGGTTTGGACTAGATACAAAGACCTGTTTGAGAGAAAGACTCCTAGATGGATCTCCCCAGTGGAGGCCAAGGCATATAAGAGACCGAACATGTCTGCAAACTGGTTAAGATATATGGACATACTGCAGCAGGAAGGGGACTCTTTAAAGCTAAAAAGCTATGATCAAGTAAAAAGCCAGGTCCCCGACTGGCTGCACTATTATCAGGTTTATGAAACATTTAAAATGGACAAAAAAATTGGTTTTCAAGTAGAAAAATCAAAACTGGAAACAGAACTGATAGAATCGAACTTTAAAAACCTTTCCAAAATGTATAATCTTTTGCTAGAGTGGCATACAAAAGATGAACTGGTTAAATCTTCAATGATAGATTGGGCAAAAGATGTCGGACATAATATCATGATGGATGACTGGGAGAGATTGTGGCAAAAAGGTATTAAATTTACTGCTTGTCATGGATTAAGAGAAAATATAATGAAAATGGTTTATAGATGGTACTTGACACCAGTTAAGATTGCTAAGATGAATACCAAAATGTCAGATGTATGTTGGAAATGTAAACATGCGAAAGGTACCTTTTTTCATATGTGGTGGTTGTGCCCAGTGGTAAGTGCCTTCTGGGACAAGATTTATAATGAGCTTAAGAAGGTAATGAAAGTTACCTTTTGTAAGAAACCAGAGGCATTTCTCCTGAGCATAACCAATGAAGAGATACCCAGTCAGGATAGAGTGTTTTTTATGTATGCCACAACAGCAGCTAGAATTTTATTGGCAAGAACATGGAAAGGTGAAGAGATACCAACGGTGGAGGAATGGCAGATGAAGATGATGGAATATATGGAACTCGCTGAACTGACCGTCAGAGTCCGAGACCAGAGGGAGGGGAAGGCGTCGCAGGAGTGGAAAAAATTCAAAGACTATTTGGTTAAATCAGTTAAACTGAATATTTGAGCAGAATTAAATAGAATGTCGGCTTTGGTAGATATGTATTAGATATGAATGGTAAGAGGAATTGTTGTTATGTGAAAGATGTATGTGTCAAAATATGTTAAGATAGGTCGTTAAGATAAGATACATAGCTATTGAGATATTTGACTAAAAGAAAGCTAAGTATATTAAAATTTGGGTAAAAGTGAAGTGAACAATATATAAAGCTACCTTGAAGAAGTATATGTTTTTTGAAGACAGTGGAGGGAATGGGGGAAGTCCCCAAACAGAGAAGTTAGAAACAAGAAATATATAAAGAAAGATAATGGTTAAGGTTTGTATATGTTTATTTTTATGTTTTTATTGTTGTTATCGTTTTGAATGTTGATTATGTTTATTGTTGATTAGGTTTAATGTTTATTGTGTTTTTATTGATGTTTATGTTATGTGTTGTTTTTGTATTTTGTTCTCCTTTTTCTATTGGAAAATAATAAAATCTTATAAAAAAAAAAGAAAGACACCCACATCTCTACCACATTCAAGCACTGGACCACACTGAGCAAGGAAAATTTGTAACATGAAGCTTATTTCAGAGATGGGGAACCTTTGGCTCTTCAGCTGCTGCTGGACTCCAACTGCTTGGTTGGTTAGATCTCAGGCCTAACTCTTTGTATTTTGTCTATCCATTCACCTTTCAGTCCTGATTGTACTTTATCATGGCATCTGAGCAACATATTAAGTAAGAAACAGTTGGAATTAAGCTGGATTCGGTTAACAGGTGCCAAGATTTCAGTAGTGAGCAACAGGTATACCTCTAGGGCAGCTTCTCTAGCAGAACAGCGAAGACGCTGCTGGAAAAATTGCTGAAATGGCAAAACTGATTGAGCTGTTCTAGATTAAGCCCTGTGGAGGGCGGATGGCAGTGGAAATTGCTGCCCACCCCCGTTGTGTGCGTGCTCTAGTGGAATAGCATTGAACTAAGAAAGCTCTATTGCAATTTTCTTTCAAGATCAAGTCAAGATTATTTTGATTCATTGTCTCAGGGCCCATACACTGATGCCTACACCAGTGTTTTTCAACCTTTTTTGGGCAAAGGCACACTTGTTTCATGAAAAAAATCACAAGGCGCACCACCATTAGAAAATGTTAAAAAAATTAACTCTGTGCCTATATTGACTATATATAAAGTAATTCTCAAGTATATATAAAGTAATTTTTCAATTTTTCCCACGGAACACCAGGCAACATCTCGCGGCACACTAGTGTGCCGCAGAACAGTGGTTGAAAAACACTGGCCTACACAGCCTATTTGGTACTCCAGCACTGTCATACAAAATAATAAAAGTCAGCAAAATACAGTGGTACCTCGGGTTAAGTACTTAATTCGTTCCGGAGGTCCATTCTTTACCTGAAGCATACTTAACCTGAAGCACCACTTTAGCTAATGGGACCTCCTGCTGCCACTGCACCACCAGATCACGATATCTGTTCTTAAGCAGACTTCTTAACCTGAAGCGTACTTAACCCGAAGTACCACTGTACTGGGTATTTTGAAAGCCTATGGTTTCCTTCTATTCACTACCGTATTGGCATTCTTTTAAAAACTGCATTCATAGAAAGAATGTTGGTGGAATTGCCTGGCTTTTGCTTGATGGATTACTGCTTTTCTTTAAATCATATTTGACAAGTGTGTCTTTTTGTGATAATATTTCAATATTAATAACTTGAGATGTATATTATTTTTACTTTTGTTCTTTTCAAAAATTGGAACATTTTCTAATAAGGAAGAAAAATCAGAATTCAGACCTGATCCACATGTTTGGACTGATTCATTGTGTTCTAGTTTCAAGGCTTCTCAGTAATATAGGGACAGAAGACCCATGCTAGTTGGACAAATTATGCAATTCCTTCAAAGGCTAGTATAGTCATGTGATGTTTGCATTGACTCTGCTGCACAGCTGCTTCCCTCTAGGATCAGGGCTGGGGAATCCTGTGGCTTTCCAGATAATGCTAGACTCCAGATGACATCAGCCACAGCCAGCATGGCCGATGGTGAGGGATGATGGGAGCTGTAGTCCAACAATATCTGGAACACCAGAGGTTTCCCATCCCTGATTTAGACTTCAGCAGAGTAGTGTGGAATTGAGCCACAAAGAGCTGGTTTCCTCTGTGATAGGATGCCATCTGAGTAGAGCCCTAGAGAGTGAGAGTCTTGGTAGCAACCAAGATGCGAAGTGTCAACCAGAGCTGGTTTTGGCTCATGTTGCTAGACTCTTCTTTCTTTCTCCCTGAAAAGACTAGAAGAAGGTGTTCTTACTTCTTCATAGAAAGCTCTCAAGAAGTTGATTTCATCAGCCAAGGAATCCACTCTGGCTTGCAGCTCAACCTTGTTCATAAAGGAAGCATCCACATCCTGGAAAGAGGGGGGAAAGATCAAAGGGCTGAACAGCCAAAACGAAACCACAAGTTTCCCCTTAAAGTACAAAGGTTAAAGCATGCATTCATTTAAAGGGGTGGCCCCCAGGGACGTCTTAGCCATGGAGGCTACTGGCGCAAGGCGCCACGGCCTGAGAAGGGCACCTGCGCCAACCAGCCCCGCCGGCAGTGCCGCTTTCACTCACCTCTTCTCAGGCTGCGGACGTGGGGAGGCCGTTGGCAAGCCTCCCGTCGGCGCTGCAGCCAGGGCTCCCTGGACTGCAGTGCTGCATGGCCGCTTTGCCTAAGCAAAGCTGACAGCGTCCCCACCCGCCCCTCCGCGCCCTCCGGCTACCTGCCGTGCCTGGCCCTGCCCGGTGGAGCGTGAGGGGCGCCGGAGGGATCTTCACGCCAGATTTACTTAAGACAGCCCTGGTAGCCGTATCACTCTGTGCCGAATGTGCTGAAGTTACTGTTATGTACGTATTCAGTGGTCTGTGTTTGCCTGACCTTGAGTCTGGACTAAGGATACTGAGCTCCTTTGTCCTGATTCGATACAGGATGTCCAATCACAGAACATTTCATGATTGAGGCCTCTGCCATTGGCCCTTGAACTCTTGAGTTGTGATTCGCAGCTTGGAAGTTTAGACAGCCAATTACGTTGGGAGTGGGAGTGGCCCAAGCTTTCAGAAATGTATATAAGCATTTGCTTTGCTCCGGTTTCCCAGTTATGTAGTTCAATAAAGGTTCTTGCTGTTATCTCTGCGTTTTGCCTCATGGAAACCCACCTGCACTCCATTACTTACCTTCTTGAGCATCACAAAATCATTTTCTGCACCTGTGCGCTTGTTGATTTCCTCTTCATACCTGTCGGAGGAAGGGGGAAATTGAGCGACTCATTACCACTTGAGGAGTGGGGGGCATGGAAGACCTTCCCACCTATTTCACAGAATTCTTTTAAAGTCTCCCATTGCCATCTGTCACCTGCCACAATAATCTTTGGGTCTTTCACCAGACTAAAGTGGAAGGATGGAACTTCTCAGGGAACTGCCCTCGGCACAGTGCAGTGGGGGTGACAGGGGTTTGGGATGTTACAGAGTGCCCCGACAACACCCAAGGAGCAGCACTTCTTCATCCAGTGGCAGCAGCAATGAGACCTCAAGCGGGGAAGGGGAGGTTTCTTAGGGAACGGGCAGCGAAGGCTCTAGGGACGTGAGAGAGTCCTTGCACCCTGCGGGCACAGAGGGTGGCACGTCACTTCCGTCACCCCAATTGCACAGAGGGGTGCCACGTAGGGCAAGGAGGAAGAGATTCCGCATCCCGCGTCTTTTTTGCGGGGGGGGGGGGTAACCGGAAAGGGGCACTCCCGGATTCTGCTGATGGATGATACAGACGTGTATTTGTTTGCTCTGCACTGTAAATAGTTTTGCACAATAAAACTATAAAAAGAAGCAACGGAATCGGCTGGTTAATCATGAGCAACGAACTGGAGATCTTACAGAACCCATGTGCAAAAAAGGAGGGACACCCCTGTTTGAAGATTGATATTTGCTGAAGCTGAGAGGGAAGTTTACACAAATTCCAAATTCAGCATAAGTACTTAAGATCCTTACTTGACTAGTGTCCATATAGCACAGCATATGACTCCAGCAAGCCCACAAGAGCCCCCCTCATTTTCTTTGTCTCAAGCATTTCTGCTATATAAGATACACTGCCTCTGAATGTGAAGGTTCCATTTAGGTATCCTGGCTAATGACATTTCATAAACTAATCTTCCTGTGCATTTGTTCACATCCTTTCAAAACATTTGAAGCTAGCAGCCGGGGGGATAATGCTTAACTGTCATTCATGAGCTTTAAGGCAATAATGTTAAGTATCAATTTGTTGACATAGTCATAGGGGTGTTTTTTTTTGGTGCTCTCTAAAACCCCAGATCCAACAGTTGGGAATGCAGGCTGGTGCAACTTCTCAAGCCCCATAACCTAGAGAAAGGGGCTACTGGAGTGCCCCAGGGCTCAGAGGCAAGCGAGGCCCTATCCCCAACCCACCAATGACACAGGGACCAGGCTGAACTCTGAGCATCTATGGCGGCTTTTTGTAAAGAGCAAATTCAGAAAGAAGGCTTTGGGAAGGACACAGGACATGCTGGATGGTGGTGGTTTAGACCTGCAATGCCTGAGGAAGGGAGTAGAAGGCTATAAGAGCTAACACGGCAATAAACCAGAATAATCGTCCTCTCAGAATTACTGTCCTTGGTGGAATTTGCTGCCAAGGAGTGTGGTGGAGTCTCCTCCTTTGGAGGTCTTTAAGCAGAGGCTTGACAGCCATCTGTCAGGAATGCTTTGATAGTGTTTCCTGCTTGGCAGGGGGTTGGACTGGATGGCCCTTGTGGTCTCTTCCAACTCTATGATTCTATGATTCATCAGTCCTGGTGATAAGTGCAGCACATGTTCTGTCCTATTCTCCATGCAACCCCAGATACAAGCCCACAAATATCACCAAGACTCGGCCTTAAAAGCAGAGCATTGTGAGCCCTGAAGTGTCCTGGTGTTTTGGCTTCTGGCCTTGGTTGATGTTACGTATCTCTGAAGGAATTCAAAAATGAAAATGCCCGGACTAGTTTTATTGACTTTACTTTGAGGAGAGGCCAAGACCAGTCTGCCCTCACCTTTCTTTTCTTGAAACATTGCCAAATATGAAGTGGCCAGAAGGTGCAGCAGAAACAGTCCCTTTTGGGGAATGTAGTTCTGGCATGTGGGTGGCTGCCATGAAAACAGGACGAGATGGGCAGTGGGCCTGATCCAGCAGGCTCGTCTTACGCCATTAGCTCCCTGGAGCCAAGCAACCTCCAAACGCCCATGAAAGAGGGTGTGTGTGTGTGTGTGTTCAGTCCATATTCATCTGAATACAGGCTGCACATTTCCAACTAATCTGGCCTGTATATGTGCTCTTGCAAGTCTTGCAAGTGCATTAGGGACATAGAGCTACAGTGTCACATGAGCAAAATGGAAAAACATACCTCAATAAGAGACTTCGGGAGAGGGTTTTCACCCGCAGACTATCTGACCAAACTACAAATACCTAAGTATAGACATTCCTTCACTTTGGTCAGATTCAACGTGTTGCCCTCTGCCCTGTTACTAGGCAGGTATGAAGGCAAACCGTATGAGTCACGTGTTTGCCCATGTGGCTCCTTGGAGGTGGAAACAAACCTGCATATACTGCTGCATTGCAGTTTCTACGAGGATTTACAACAGACTTTTATTACCCCAGTTCTTCACAAGTTTAAAAATGAATCAGAATCCCAACGCTTGAGAGCCCTAGTAGAAGACAAGGTCCCTGAGACTACGATTAATGTTGCCAAATTCTGCGTTTCTGCTATTAGACACAGGAAATATGAGTTATCCACTGACAATGCGTGGGCAAAGGCAAACGTTTAATTTTATTTAAGATCTTAATTTTGAAATGTTTTTTCGTGTTGTTTGTCTTGTGTGTGCTTCGTTGTCCAGTTGAAGAGGACGATTTGGTCTGTGACCGTTCAATAAAATTTGATTTGATTTGAGTCTTGCAAGTGTGGCCCATATGTGCTCTTGCAAGTCGAGAAGCTGTGATTTAAGATGGGACCTCTGGAACCATGGTGTACCTTCGTGTTTTATTGTGGAAGAATCGCTCACTAAGTCCATTGTGAAACAAGTGTAAAGTTTGCATTTGATTTTCAGATTGTAAAAACAAAAAACAAAAATACATTGGATGGTGCTGGAGATATAGGGGATGCCTTTCAAAACAATCTCATTTTAAGTGTACGACGTATATTTGGGGGCAGCTTATATATGAACCAATATTTGTGTGCGCGCTCTCTCTCGTGATTATAATTCCTTTTATGGTTTGCAATAAGCATATGTTTTTTGTTTGTTTAAAACATTATTTTACTGGATAGTTAGTATTATTTTTTATTTTGAATTGCACATTGATCTATTCTAAAGGTCTTAAGTTGGCCCTCTCCATGCCCTGCTCCCCCCCCCTCCGTGAATCTACCTCCTCGCCATCTGTCACCACCTGCTCCTTCTTCCTCCCCATTGCAACCTACCACCCACTTGCTTTTCAGGCCAAGAGCCAATGAGCAAATAGACAGTGGCATCCACTGCTTCTCTCCTTCAGCATCACCACCACTGTTTGGTCCAGAGTGAAAGGTGGGTAAACGCTGGCAGGTTGCAATGCTGGGGGGGGGGGCTGCTGGAGTTTGGGCGCGCATCAGATGTCCAGCCAGACTGTCTTTTGACATGTGACCAAAAATAGATAAGATTTTTCATCTGACTGAGATTTTGCTTCATATTTAGAGCATCAGCAGTCAGCCAAGGAGATCGCTAGAAGGAGAAGACTGACAGACTCATTTTGATTTGTCCCTTTTACACTCTTTTGCTTCAGTCAGATTGCTGCAGTATGTGCAAGTAACTTGAAGCAGGGGGTTTCAGTGTGGCTGCCCCTATTGTGGAACAGCTTCCCTCTTGAAAGACACCCACCACCTGCACTTTCCAGAAACAACTGTGTTCCAAGAGACTTCCCTAACTGGATAAACTGGTCATTGCCCTGAGTTTCTACCGGTAATTTGTATTGTCTTCTTTTAAATGTATCTCCTGTTTTTATGTTTTTAACTGGTTGGGTTTTTTTTGTTAGCTCTTTTTAACAGCACCCCGCCTTGAGAAAATTGTGCAGAAGTTGATTTATAAATTAATTGTGGTTATCATAGAATTGTAAATGTGGAAGGGACCCCAAGGATCATCTAGTGAAGTCTAACCCCCTACCATACAACAACAATGATGATGATCATCACAATAATTTTACAGTACCCACCTTATCCTGAATTCCTCCACGGTATCCTGCATGTTTTTCAATTCCATTTCTAATTGTGGTCTCTGTCCCGTAATATTATCCAGCTGATTTCTTAGATTACTGATGTATGACTCAAACAAAGGTTCAAGGTTGCGCCGGGTGATCTTTTGCTCCTGCAAGAGGCTCCATTTGGTCTCTAGCACTTTGTTCTGTTGCTCCAGGAAACGGACCTGAATGAATCCCACCCAGACAAAAATATGTTGAATGTTGGCATCGCGTACAGACGAAACAGAATTTGGGTTGGTAAGCTATACCACCATCGAAGGAGATGATATCTTAACTTCTTTTGCATCTGATTTTAAACAGATTGCAAGAAATTGTCACAGCAAATACCGGTACTTTCCCTAAAAAAATGTTCCAGGAAGCTGGCAGGTTGTACCTAATGAGCTAGTATT
Source organism: Lacerta agilis (assembly GCF_009819535.1). NCBI lineage: Eukaryota > Metazoa > Chordata > Lepidosauria > Squamata > Lacertidae > Lacerta > Lacerta agilis. The sequence continues at coordinate 6,778,781 of NC_046313.1, read as the reverse complement.
AAGCGCAGCTCAAAGAGTGGTTAGTATCAAATGATTCAGAAGGTCCAGGAGCTTTGCAGATGGTGGACAAAAGGAAAGATATAGGAATGAAACCGGGAAGTGCTATCTTTTGACACATGCATCTAATTGTGTCTATTGGTTGCTTAAAAAAAAAAGCATGGTGAATTTTCTATGGATTCTGATAACAGGATCAATTGTGACTTTTATTTTTCAAAAGCAAGTTTAGGACCTCAGCTGGCGGTAGATACCAAGAAATGGAGTCTGATATCTTCCACGGCTACCTGGTCTTCCAACTACAACCTCCATCTCTATTCATGTTCTCATTTCTTCCTAGCAATCCCGTGCTAAATTCTCCTTGACTCTCACATATTGCATAAGTGGGTACAGCTATTTAAGAGCTTGAGCTATGAACTGGAGAAGCACCTTGTTCAAATTTCATCATCTCCAGGTCTTTCTCGCAAGACAAGCAAAAGCTGGACTCTATGCAAGGTACACAAAGCTATCTAAACATTTTCCATTGACACAATGTGTTTTAGCTGAAGAACCAGACCTTCAATATTAGATAATTTGATCTTGCATCATGTGCCAATGCACTGCAGCAGGAGAATGAAACTGGATCCAGCTACAGCAGGTGCAAGGAGCCTATAGCATTTTGGGTGTTGCTGAAATACAATTCCTATGATCTGTTGCCATGAGCCGGGCTTTCAGGGGCTGATGAGGGTTCAGCAACATCCAGAAGGCCAAAGGTTCTCCACACTTGAGCTACAGCAGACCCCTGAGAGTTAGGGAATCATGCATCTAGCATTTAAATTTAAATTGTCCCAGGAAGTGTTGTTCCAATTCTACAGGGGCATCATTGAAACTGTTCTCTATAATTCTATAACAGCTTGGTACGGTACAGCCTCCAAGAGAGACAAGAAAAGGCTCCAACGAGCTGTAAGAATTGCAGAAAGGGTAATTGGTGTTAGCTTGCCTTCAATAGAGACAATTTATGCTACCCGAGTTAGGAAGAGAGCAGAGAGAATTGTAGCAGATCCTTTACATCCCGGTCATCATCTGCTTGATTTACTTCCATCTGGACGTCGCTACAGGAGTTCATATACAAAATCGGCCAGGCACAAGAATAGTTTTTTCCCTTGTGCCATTAAATTGTTAAATTCATAGTATAGCTGAAGGGGGGGGGGTAAATTATGGGTGGGGTTTCCTTGCTTCTTTGTATTGTGAGAGGAACGTTTACATTGCAATGTAGCTGAAACAAATTCCAAGTATGTTGGAAAATGTACTTGGCCAATAATAAATTATTCCTATTCCTATTCCTATTCCTATTCCTAGTACTTAAATGTCACCACAAATCAAATATATGCAAGGACATAGGAGGCTAACTCAAAAACACTCAAATGCAATTATTTGAGGGTGGTATGAATTCCCTCAATGAATGAAGGATAGCAATTGGGGGGAAAGGGCTGATGTGGAGCCAATCCGTGTTATTTGTTTAAATTTAATTATAATAATATTTTAAGCATGTCATTCATAAAAATATCTCTTTACGTACACCTTTTTATATGCAATTTCCCTTAACAGACACATTTTGAAAATCAATATGCATTGAAGTGCACATTTTTGTACACATTGCAGAATTGCACTGCAAAATGTGAAGGGCAACAGCACTTCAGTTCATGTAACTGCTTCAGAAAGTGCAAATTAGGTACGTTAGCCAATAAATCCAAACTAAACTGAATTTCTCCCCCTATTCCTATCAATTCTTTGGAAACACATAATGAAATAAATGTGCGTAGAGCAGGTGATGAAATATCAAGGTTGTAGCTGCCTGTCCGATTTCAAAAGGAACAGTGTACCAAATTACTCGTGCCACTATCAGGGCCGGCACGTCCATTTAGGCGAACTAGGCAATTGCCTAAGGCGCCAAAATGGAGGGGGCGCTGGCCAGGCTTGGGCGGGGGGGGGGGCGGGCTAGCAGCAGCTTCTCCGCTGTAGCGGAGAGGTGCTGTTTGCCGCCTACACCACCCCCGGCTCCCGCTAAAGCAGGCTTTGGCGGGGGGTGGGCGGTGTGACGGGCAAACAGCAGCTTCTCTGCTACAGCAGAGAAACTGCTGCTTGCCTCTCCACCCACCCACCTCCCGCTAAAGCAGGCTTTGGCGGGGGGGGGGGCAGGGGGCACCAGAAGGTGGTTTGCCTAGGGTGTAAGAAGCCCTAGCACCGGTCCTGGCCACTATGCTACCAACCTTGGTTCATACTGAAACTAAATGAGTCTTTCTGAGAATATCTGGCTTGTAACACCAGAGAGGCAAGGATCTCACCTTTGAAAATACTCTACATTTTTTTTTTTACTGATTCTAAGACACTGAGGATCATAAGCGACTTTGGGCAGAAACCTTGGTTTCTTTAGTCACACATTTTTAAGGTCAGTAAAATATAAACAAGTGGAATTTCTATCCATGACCTAATGTTCTACCCCCTGATTTAGCTCCAGCTATTGACTGGTCTTGGGATCCGGGTGGCGCTGTGGTCTAAACCACAGAGCCTAGGGTGACGGGGTGAGCTCCTGTTGCTTGGTCCATGCTCCTGCCCACCTAGCAGTTCGAAGGCACGTCAAAGTGCAAGTAGATAAATAGGTACTGCTCCAGCGGGAAGGTAAACGGCATTTCCGTGCGCTGCTCTGGTTCGCCAGAAGCGGCTTAGTCATGCTGGCCACATGACCCGGAATCTGTCTGCGGACAAACGCCGGCTCCCTCGGCCAGTAAAGCGAGATGAGCGCCACAACCCCAGAGTGGTCAGGGGTACATTTACCTTTACCTATTGACTGGTCTTAAGCACCCTTACTGGAAAACACATTCTCATCAATCACAGAGGATTTACTTCTTTTTTAAGATGGTTAGTCATGCTGTTAAGTTGCACAAAACATCTGAAATATGAATGCAGCCTGTGAGCTTCCCTGCAATTTCCACACAGGTAAGACGTATAGTCCTATCATGCCTATTATCTAGGAGATGCCTTTTCAAAATGTCTCTATAGAGTTCACACATGCACTTGTACCCTTTTTGCTCTCTCCGCCAGGTCTCTTGAAGTTTAGTCTCTGGTCACAAGGAGGAGGTGTTCCTTTCCTAGCCTGGTGTCCTCCTGATGTTTTGGACTACAGTTTCCATTAGACCCAGTTGCCATTGTTCATAACCAGGGATAATGGGAGTTGCAGTTCTCTCCCATCTCTGATCAGCCATCAGGAAGTGATCAATGATGTGAGAGCAAGGATGCTCTACAAATACAGTGGTACCTTGGTTTTTGAACATAATCCATTCCGGAAGATGGTTCGAGTCTTGGAACGTTCAAAAACCGAAAAATCAATATGGAAGCCTCAATATGGAAAACTCAATACGGAAGCCACATGGCATGTTCGACTTCCAAGACGTGTTCAAAAACCAAAGCATTTACTACTGTGTTTACGGCGTCCGAAATTTTCATCAACAGAGACGTTCGAAAACCAAGGTACCACTGTACATGGCTGTGTCTCTTTCTAGCAATGAAATGTTGGTAGGATATAGTAAGCAGGGAAAGAAAACAGCTGCCCTATATTGTCAGTAGAGCTTGTTTAAACAGTAGCAGGCGGGAACTTGCTTAAAGGTAGCGTAAAGTTCTAAGGATGGCATCCAGAGAGAAACTCACCTTATCAATGAAGGAGGCAAATTTGTTGTTGAGTGTCTTGATCTGCTCCTTCTCTTCCTTCCTCACCTTCTGGATGGTGGGGTCAATCTCCAAGTTCAGAGGCGCCAGGAGGTTTGGGTTGACGGTAACCTCATGGATGCCCCCAGCGCCCGCTCCATAGCCATAGCCACCACCACCACCAATCCGGTACGCAACTCCTCCATGACCTAATCCATAACCATATCCAGATCTGGAAATAGTACGGTAGCCACCCATGGAGATTCTTTTACTTGCTCCAAAGCCATGGAGGCTTCTGCTGCCAAAGCCACCACTGGCACGTCCAAATCCTGCACCACCTCCCCGGGAGACCGAAACCGTGCTGAAGCTACTTCGGCTACCTGGGATAACAGCTGAAGAGGTGCTAAAATTCTTAGAGACTCTGACTGATTTTTGAGCCATTGTTCCTCCTCGGAGCAAGAAGGGGAAACAGAGAGAGACAGAGAGAGATGAGACGAGACTCCTGGACAGCCAAGGTGAAAGGATCCTCCAGGAAGCTCACGCGTTTCCCCTTTTTATCTCATTGGAGAGCTGGGTTTGGCAGGGGGAGATCACAGGTAATTGGCCTGAATTAATCTCTTTGGTATGTCTGGCATGAGGCCTTTTCCATTATGTTGTACCTAACGTAATGTCCTGACAACTTGTAAAACCAAAAGGACTTGTAAAACCAAGTGGAATTTTCTAACCCTGTAGTTTACAGTGCTGGAGTTTCCTAGAGGCATTGCTTTTAACTTCATATAAATTAACAAGTGACTTTTTCTTCTTTGAACATGATGGGAATAGAGGCGGCTATCTGAAGCTCAGCGAGAGCTGCAGAGGCAGCTCCCTTGAGAATGATTCTCAACTAGGAACATTTTCTTTCTTTCTTTCTTTTTGACATTCCTGTTGTCTTTCTTCATCAGGTGCAACACCCATTGTGAAGTCAGTGATACCACAAGTGAGGACCCATATACTCAGGTTTGTCATTGAGAGAAACAGGAGGTGTTCATATTGCAACGCATTGATTACTGCAATGCGTTATACGTAGGGCTCCCTCTGAAGATGGTTTGGAATTCAGCAGCCAGGTTGCTCACTGGGGAAAGAGAGTTTGAGCATATTCCACCAATCCTGGTCTGACTGCACTGGCTACCAATTAGTTTCCAGGCCCAGTTCAAATTGCTGGTTTTGACCTTGTTGTTGTTCAGTCATTCAGTCGTGTCCGACTCTTCGTGACCCCATGGACCAGAGCACGCCAGGCACGCCTATCCTCCACTGCCTCCCGCAGTTTGGCCAAACTCATGCTAGTCGCTTCAAGAACACTGTCCAACCATCTCATCCTCTGTCGTCCCCTTCTCCTTGTGCCCTCAAGTTCCTGCAAGATCTGGAAAGAACTTCCCAGACCCAGCACGCAGAGAGGAACTGGAGAGCTTAAAAGCTATTTTTGCACCAAGTTTCTTGACACAAAATGAGCTTTAAAGCTCCCCAACTTGCTTGCATTCAACCACGCATAATTGAAAGCACACAAGTTAAATGCATGCAACATGCTATCTTGCTGTATTTTTAAATACTTGTGAGAGTGGGAGACCTCAGAAGAAAGGGGGTCCCATTTAATTCAGCCACTGCTAGACGTTCCTAACCTGCTGTCTTTTTACGGATGCATATACATGCTACTGTGCATTGGTCAAACTTCACACAAAGAGAATAACGGGGGTTGCTTTTTTGGGGCAGTGTTAATTACTGCACACAACAAATACATGGCAACGTTTTGAGTGGGGTGGGGGCACAAATGAACCCAGAGCTGTACAAATTACACTTGCGCAGATACTCTGCAGCAAATCTAGAAATCCCTGAAGTATCAATCCCACTTCAGAATTGGGGGAAGTTCACCAGGAACTCCAAATGCTGGAGATCAGTTTGGATGAGAATTTCGGACACATCCCCAATACTGTTTCACCAAACCACCATCAGGGGACTCTGTTCTTCTTTGGATAGAATGAATGCTGTCATTTAACAGAACATTTCCATTTCTTATTATGATGATCTTGTTGCTTTATATTTTATTAGCCCCTGCAGCAACTGTCTTTACAGAACAAAGAGAACAAGAACGGTTTCCAGGAGGAAACACCTCTGTTTCCCAGGATATAAGATTACTTTAATGGGACACTCCCATACATGTCTACTCAGAAGCAAGTCCCATTGAGCTCCATGAGGCCAACTCTTACAAAACTAGGTATAGGATTCTTTTAAAAACAGAAACCAAGATTATGGGTGGACTCCAGGAGCTCCTACATTTTGCTTATACATATACCGTACCTGCATATAGGGACACCCCCGCCCCCCCCGAAAAAAACCCTGGAAATTAATAAATGGTAGGTTTTAGATTATTTGGAGTATTGAGGGGAAGACTGGAGGCCAGTTCAGGATAAGCTTCTTTTCCAAGCCAGGGCCTCACCTGGGATAGACACATTAGCATGACAAAAGGTTTTGATGGCCCATCTAGAGGGAATTTTGGACCTGGGCAGACAGAAGTTGCCAGGCTGATGGGGTATATGTGAGAGGTTACAGGAAAATACTCTTTTTAGCTCACAGAAGTGCAAGCTGGATTTCGAAGGGGCAGAGGAACCAGAGACCAAATTGCAAACATGCACTGGATTATGGAGAAAGCTAGAGAGTTCCAGAAAAACATTTACTTCTGCTTCATTGACTATGCAAAAGCATTTGACTGTGTCGACCACAGCAAACTATGGCAAGTGCTTCAAGAAATGGGAGTGCCTGATCACCTCATCCGTCTCCTGAGAAATCTCTATGTGGGACAAGAAGCTACAGTTAGAACTGGATATGGAATAAATGATTGGTTCAAAATTGGGAAGGGAGTACGACAAGGCTGTATATTGTCTCCCTGCTTATTTAACTTATATGCAGAATTCATCATGCGAAAGGCTGGGCTGGATGAATCCCAAACCGGAATTAAGATTGCCGGGAAAAAATATCAACAACCTCAGATATGCTGATGATACTACCTTGATGGCAGAAAGTGAGGAAGAATTAAAGAACCTTTTAATGAGGGTGAAAGAGGAGAGTGCAAAATATAGTCTGAAGCGCAACATCAAAAAAACTAAGATCATGGCCACTGGTCCCATCACCTCCTGGCAAATAGAAGGGGAAGAAATGGAGGCAGTGAGAGATTTCACTTTCTTGGGTTCCATGATCACTGCAGATGGTGACAGCAGTCACGAAATTAGAAGACGCCTGCTTCTTGGGCGAAAAGCAATGACAAACCTAGACAGCATCTAAAAAGCAAAGACATCACCTTGCCGACAAAGATCCGTATAGTTAAAGCTATGGTTTTCCCAGTAGTAATGTACGGAAGTGAGAGCTGGACCATCAAGAAGGCTGATCGCCAAAGAATTGATGCTTTTGAATTATGGTGCTGGAGGAGACACTTGAGAGTCCCATGGACTGCAAGAAGATCAAACCTATCCATTCTCAAAGAAATCAGCCCTGAGTGCTCACTAGAAGGACAGATCCTGAAGTTGAGGCTCCAGTACTTTGGCCACCTCATGAGAAGAGAAGACTCCCTGGAAAAGACCCTGATGTTGGGAAAGATGGAGGGCACAAGGAGAAGGGGACGACAGAGGACAAGATGGTTGGACAGTGTTCTCGAAGCTACTAACATGAGTTTGGCCAAACTGCGGGAAGCAGTGAAGGATAGGCGTGCCTGGTGTGCTCTGGTCCATGGGGTCACGAAGAGTCGGACAAGACTGAACGACTGAACAACAACAAGGTTTTTGATTATTTGGAGTATTGAGGGGAAGCCGGGAGGCCAGTTCAGGCTAAGCTTTGTTCCCAAGCCAGGGCCTCACCTGAGATAGACGCATTAGCATGACAAAAGGTTTTGATGGCCCATCTAGAGGGAATTTTGGACCTGGGCAGACAGAGGTTGCCAAACTGATGGGGTGTATGTGAGAGGTTACAGGAAAAGAGTGTTTTTAGCAAGGTGTGCTGGTAAGAAGGAGAGATCAAATAAACTTTCATCACCCAGGCTTCTAAGAGACATTTAAAAAGGTGGTTATTCCAATTAATGTCTTTTTGGGGCAGCCAGATGGTGAGGTCAAGTATCATATACATACACAGACCAGAAGAAGCAAGAGATCACCCAAGAATTCTCTGGAAAACTGTACACATTTTCACAGTGGTGCTGTAATGATCCATCTTCACGAAATACTTCAGACACTTAACTGCAAAATTAGCAGGTTTTTTCTCCACTTCTGAGGGCAATGGATATATTTCAGTCACATTTTGGTATCACATTATGCATTTCCTGTACCCGTTAACCTGCTGTCTGCAGGGCAATCTGTAAAAATTAACTGCCTCCTTCCGCGTTTAGGAGTAATAAAAGAAATTTTGAAAATCATGTCATTAACTGGAATTTTACACCGTGCTAGTAAAAGTAATCATAGGAGGAGCTTTATGAGCCCAGTGGTTATTTTAAATTCCTCCTGTATGTAGCCTTAGAGATGACAAATGAAATTTATCGAGGGTCATTGCCCCTTGCTATTATGGTGGTCAGGACAGGGAGGGGCGTTTCTAGCCCTTTGGCTGCCCGGGGCGGGAAGCCAAGAGTCACCCCTGGGGGTGGGGCATCACGGCGCGTGCATGCGTCATGACATCATGACACACGCACCGCAACGCCCCGCCCCGCCCCCGGGGGTGCCGGGCAGCGGCTTCGGGGCACACGAAGGGGTGCCGGGCGGCGGATTCGGGAGTCTCTGCGGGCTGCAAAGACTCCCAAAGCCGCCACCCAGCGGCGACACCCCTTCCTGCCGCGGCTGCTCGTGCAGCCCGCAGAGACACCCTAAGCCGCCGCCTGGGCTCCCTTTGCAGAGCGCAAGTCGGGGCAGGGCGAGGAACGGGCCAGCGCTGGCCCGCCCCTCTCCATGCCCCAGCTCCACAAGCCAGCCAGCGGCGGAGCTCGGCATAGAGGCAAGGGGCGGGTCAGTGAGGAGGGGGTGGCACCCCTCCTCGCTGGCCCGCCCCTTGCCTCCATGCCGCGGTGAAAAAAGCCGCTGGAAGGGGGGGACTATCTTCGGTGCTGCCGGGGTGGAGCCGCAGGGGCGGCCATCGAGAGGGGGGGGTGACACCCCTCCTGGCTTGCCGCCTCTGTGGCTCCACCCCGGCAGCGCCAAAAATAGCCTTAATTTTTTTTTTTAGCCCAGGGGGTGGGGCCACTGCCCGTAGTGTCACCCCTAGCAGGGTGCTGCAGGCCCCCCCCCGTCCCCCGCGCTACGCCCCTGAGGACAGGGCCCTGTGCCTTTAATACAGGGATGGGTCTCTAAGGTGCTACTGAAAGGAATTTTTTTATTATTATTTTGTTTTTACTAAGTCTCTCCAGTGTTTGGGCAATGTCAATCTGGCTGCAATGAACAAGTGGCTAATTAATTGTTTAGCTTTTATTTTTTATTTCAACATCCAAGTGCTTTTAGCTTGCTTGGAGAAAGAGAAGCGAATGCTGCAGTAAATGGAAATAAGAGGCGAAGGGAACATCAGGAAAAGGGGTGGGAAGAGAAAGATAGACGTTGGGATCTGCAGCCCCCGTCGCCTCTCCTGGCCTCAGGGGTGGGCCAGCCCTGCTTGTTATTCACCTGGACATAGAATCATAGAATTGTAAAGTTGGAAGGGACTCCAAGAGTCATTTAGTCGAACCACTTGCAGTGCAAGGATCTCAATATGTGGTCCCCCATTCAGTGTGAAACCATACTCACTCTGCTTCGTTTAGAAAATGTAGTACAGTAGAGCAGTACATGTGAAAAGGAGAGAGCAGTACATGTGAAAAGGAGAGAGCAGTACATGTGAAAAGTATCTAGGAGTCTTGGTAGACCACAAACTTGACATGAGTCAACAGTGTGATGCAGCAGCTTAAAAAGCCAATGCAATTCTGGACTGCATCAATAGGAGTATAGCATCTAGATCAAGGGAAGTAATAGTACCACTATATTCTGCTCTGGTCAGACCTCACCTGGAATACTGTGTCCAGTTCTGGGCACCACAGTTCAAGAAGGATATTGACAAGCTGGAACGTGTCCAGAGGAGGGCAACCAAAATGGTCAAAGGCCTGGAAACGATGCCTTATGAGGAACGGCTTAGGGAGCTGGGTATGTTTAGCCTGGAGAAGAGAAGGTTAAGGAGTGATATGATAGCCATGTTCAAATATCTAAAAGGATGTCATATAGAGGAGGGTGAAAGGTTGTTTTCTGCTGCTCCAGAGAAGCGGACACGGGGCAATGGATTCAAACTACAAGAAAGAAGATTCCACCTAAACATTAGGAAGAACTTCCTGACAGTGAGAGCTGTTCAGCAGTGGAATTTGCTACCAAGGAGTGTGGTGGAGTCTCCTTCTTTGGAGGTCTTTAAGCAGAGGCTTGACAGCCATCTGTCAGGAATGCTTTGATGGTGTTTCCTGCTTGGCAGGGGGTTGGACTGGATGGCCCTTGTGGTCTCTTCCAACTCTATGATTCTATGTACTAGCAGTTTCATTGCTGCACCACCAGGAGGGCACGGTACACTGCAGCTGCACATGGAAGCTCCACTCCAAGAAAGACCTGGCACCTATTAACCTGTGCCTGAGTCCCTCCCTTAAAGCCTTTTAGACTGTCCCCACCCAACAACCCGCAGGGTTCAGTGAGAGGAGCGTAGCCCCTTTTAAAAAAATAGAGCAGGCTCCTTACTGGACGCGACACTCGCACATCCGAACGCTCGCTCGTTCGCTCCTCTTCCTCCAATCACCTTACTTTAAGTCCTGACCAATTGGAGGCTCCTGGAGAGCCGGCTTCGGCCAATCAGCGCCGGCTTGTGACGCCGGCCAAAATGGCGCCTCCTTGAGTTTGGGCGCGCTTCGCGGGGGGGAAGCGCCTCCGCCGCCGCCGGGATCTTATATGGCGGCTAAGCGGCGGAAGGCGGCGGCCAGAGCGGGAGGGGGAGGGGAGGATTTTCGCCTCCGGAGCCCCGTGAAGCGGAGCAGCAGCAGGCGGCAGAGACCCGCCGAGGGCGCTCAGGATGGAGAGAGTCCCCGCGGCCAGCGCGGCTCCGAGGGTGAGGCTCCGTGGGGGGGAGGAGCGCCTCTTGTCCCCTGCGGGTCCCCCGAAGCACCGGCCTCCTCGGCGTCTGGGGGCGGCGGGTCCCGCCTTCCGCGCCCTCGCATAAACGCCAGCCGCCTCTGGTGGGCGCGCGAGCCGCCCTTGGCTGAGCGAGACTTTACTCCCGAGTAAGCAGCACGTAGGCAGAGCACCCCCCCCCCCCAAGGGTCCCTTACTCTTCCCCCGCCATAGCCCCCGGTGCCATCCTGGCACGTGCGTTCCTCACGGACTGGGGGGGGGGGGAGAGAGAGGGAATAATATTAGCCTCGTATAATTCGGTGAGGGACAGCCCTGTGTGTTGTTTAAGGCGAAACCTACATATATACGTGTGTGGGTATGTATGTATGTATGTGTAAACACACGCACATACACATATATACATACATTATACACCCATATATATATATATATATATATATATATATATATATATATACACACACACACACACATACATACACGAGCGCGCGCACACACACACATAAATAGATATATATATATATATACATAGACACACATATACTGTACATATGCAGTCACACACACACATATACATACATACACTCACCCACTCACTCTCAGGGCGGTTCACAGAACAAATTTGCTATGGCACCTGCTAGCCTTCACCAGCCGGGTGCCCTCCAGATGTTTTGGATTATACAAGGCCCCCAGTTTGCTTTCTGGTTGTAACGGAAGCAGGAGTCTGAAGCCAATGGAGTTCACCTGGTTGTAAAAGGCCGGCCTGCACTGCAGTAGTTTTGTTGTAAGTTTTAAGAGGCTGCAGCAATCTTTGTCTGTTAATACGTAGAAACCATGCAGAAGAGCCAAAGTGCCCGACTCGTGCAAATGCTAAGGGACACTCGAAGATCAGTTTTAATTCGAAATTCATAGTTGCTTGTTGCTGCCCTTGACTGAAAGGTGCCCATTGGCCCACAAATGCCTTTCTTGGGAAAGCGGCAGACCCTCCCAAGCTAAAGTTCGTAAACATCTTGGTTATTAAAAACTCAAGCCAGCGCTGAAGAACAAAACGTTATAAAAATAGGGAGTTGAATATGTGCTTTGATATGCTGAGCAACAACAACAAAAAGACCCCCAGCAATTTTCAAGTGATTCATGAAAAGCTTGAGATCCATTGTTTTAAAAAGCAAGTATTGCAATATGCTACAGTAAGAGAGGAGAGAAAAGGGAAGAATAGTTGGTGTCATATTGATTGATTGTGGCAGCTGTGTCAGTATATTGCCATTAGAACCCCCCCCCCCACCGGTGCAATATTTGTCGATATTGCCATAGAGGTAGAAACCAGTGTACTTCTCAAGAGACTACTACTCTCTTCACATCCTGCTAAGGTTGAGCCTCACTCCATCAGTTATCTTCCAATAATTTTACCAGACCTGCAGGATAATTCACTGGTTTTATGTGAATAGATTGCAGCCCTCTGTACAAGCTTGCATATATTTTTGCCCCTGACCTAGCTTTCCGATGCCATGTGGCCCTTGGAAGGCTGCCCATCCTCGGGCTGAAAAAAGTCCATCCACTCCCCACTGCCTGGTCTGCATTTTAGAATCATAAAATTGTAGAGCTGGAACTGTAGTATTCCTGGACTTGGGCCTAGAAAGTTAACATCGTCTTAGAATCTGGGCTGCACTTTTGTTCTTTCAAAATGACAGATAGCTTCTGCAATTCTGTATAGCTCCAGGGAAGCCAAATGTGACTGCTCCTCAATCAAACATTTAGGATTGGGCAGAAGAAAACTGATTGAACCCTACTGTAGCTCAGTGGTAGAACACCTGTGTTGCTGAGCAAGAGATCCCAGGTTCAATCCCAGTGTCTTCAGGTAGAGCTGGGAAAAACTTGTTTCTGAAACCCTGGAGAGCTGGTGCTACTCAGTGTAGTCAGTACTTGGCTAGATGGACCAGTGTCTGACTTTATCTAAGACAATTTCCTGTGTTGGTAAATATTGCCTGTATTGGTAAATCTGCTCCAATCAGTTTCACATCTTGAACTGCTTCTTTTTTTATATATAAAAGAATTTATTGGTTTTTCAAGAAAATTAACAAACAAATAAAAACAATACGAATATACAAATTACAAAAAAGTATACAAACTACAAAAAATAAAACAAAGAAAAAACTCATACAAAAACATAAAAATACATAAAACACCGAATTAACTATCTTAATCTTATTTTATATCTTAACTGGGGGGACTTCCTCACGCCCTCTCTTCTGCGTTCATTTCAAATATACTTTAGTAACTTTGTAACTACTTCAAATTACTTTACAACTTATCTTAAACCTTATCTAACAACTTATATATAGTACCTTATTCTTACCAAAATACATAAAAAAATTCAAATATGTCACTAACTTAACTTCTTATACACTCTATTAAACTAACATTGTAATGCTGTTGCCTATAATGTCCACTGATTTCAATTTCAAATATCTAACTTTTCACGTTGTTTCAAATATTCTTTAAATTTCTTCCAATCTTCTTGCACCTTCTCCTCCCTCTGATCTCGGAGTTTCGCGGTCAGCTCAGCGAGTTCCATGTAGTCAATCAACTTCATCTGCCATTCTTCCACTGTAGGTAATTCTTCTGCTTTCCAGTTTTTAGCTATTAAGATTCTAGCAGCTGTTGTGGCATACATAAAAAATGTTCTATCTTTGCTGGGGATATAATTGGTCATGCCCAAGAGAAAGGCCTCTGGTTTCTTAATATTGAACTGCTTCATTAGGGTGCAGAAATCACATGTAACGGTTTTGCTTATTTCTACAGAAGTGTTTTTGTTCATGTGTTCACACAGAAACAAGTTCATATAAGACTCCGACAAGAAAGCTGCCTGCCAGTTCACGTTTGCCTACTTTTAGTTCTCCTTTAAATGAAACTGATGTACAGCAAGAAATCTTCTGGGATCCTCAGTCACCAAGTGCATATAAGCTAGGTATCTACTTATTATCCTTCTTATTTCATGCCTCCCTTATTTATATCAGTATTTAATCATTTGGGAATATACTGTATGGTGAGAGACCTAAATGGTCTAGTACCGGTTTGCCTGAAGGGTCACTGCTTATGCACTTGTCTAATCATTAAAAACTTCAGCCGAGGGCCTGCTGTTGTGAGTAGCATCAAGGAGTTGGGCTATCTTTGTGCTGGTTCTCTGGTTGTAGAATTCACTCTGTAGGTTCTTTCACTAGGGTCCTATATGGCTGGTAAAGGTAAAGGGACCCCTGACCATTAGGTCCAGTCGTGTCCGACTCTGGGGTTGCGGCGCTCATCTCACGTTACTGGCCAAGGGAGCCAGTGTACAGCTTCTGGGTCATGTGACCAGCATGACAAAGCCACTTCTGGCGAACCAGAGCAATGCATGGAAACGCTGTTTACCTTCCCGCTGGAGCGGTAGCTATTTATATACCTGCACTTTGACGTGCTTTCGAACAGCTAGGTGGGCAGGAGCTGGTACCGAGCAACGGGAGCTCACCCCGTCGCGGGGATTCGAACCTAGTTGGTACCTGGGTGTTAATTAAAAATAAAGAAAACATGTATCTTTCCCTCTTCAAGTATCTAGATACTTAAGTAACTAGGCACTTGATTTTTAGGAGATGCAAGTGGGACTGCAACAAAATGTTGTAGTGTATCCTCCCTAAGAATGTCTGTTGGTCTCCAGTGTACCTTCCAAACAGGACATTCCACTCTCTCAATGCTGATTCTTGTCAAATGGCATTTTAATTGTGGATTGGATTGATACTTTGTATAGTATCTGGTCCATGGGGTCACGAAGAGTCGGACACGACTGAACGACTGAACAACAACAACAACATAGTATTTGTAGGCTGCCTTAGAGATCTTGTGACTGAAAAATGGGAGGGAAAATTTAACAACTTTGATTTCCTATTCCAACTCTGGAGCACATTGTTTTAAATTTTTTACTGCCTTTACACTATAAATTCTGTTATGCAGGAAGTCACACACCTAAATATTTGCAGGGGCGAGTCTGCTTCTAAGTTATGGAAATCTCCATCATCTAGTGATTAGCAGCTGCTAGAAAGGTTTTTGTTTTGTTTTTCAGGCAATGGACAAAAGAAACAGCTGGTTAGTGGGCATACGGTTGAGATTTCAGAAATTGTTAATCGGATTGCTCCCCATGTAAGTATTACTTCCCAAGGTAAAACTGCATAGTCCGAACCCATTTTCTTTCTTTTGCAGAAACAGCCTTCATTGTGAAATTAGTTTCTTCTTGAGAAATTCTAATGTCTTTATAGTTAGAAAGGAAACTTGGATAAAAGTAAACCATATCTACAAATTCAAGTGGTGTAGAGTTAACTGATGTTATCATTATTATTAGCATGTACCTTTTCACTTTAGGAGATACAGTGGAACCCCGGGTTATGCACACGATCCGTTCCGGGTTGCCGTGCATAATGCGGGCGTGCGTAACTCGAATGCACGTAAAAAACCCCGGAAAACTGAAAGTCGCGCAATTTGAGCGCTTCTGCATATGCGCGAAGTGCGTAGAAGCGTTCTGCACATCCAGCACTCGTGAGCGCTCCGGAAAACTCTTCCGGGGTGCGGGAGTGTGTATCCCAAACGTATGCAACACGGAGCATACGCAACACGAGTTATGACTGTACAAGTGAGACCTGCAACCAACCATTGCCGTGCTTTCTCTTTCTTAACAAGGGGGACTCTTGTTCGGAGTTCTAGCCAGCTATTCCCTCAAAACAGGTTGTTCAACTCCTCACCTTGGCTTTCTGATTAACCGTTGGCATTTCAGCTTTCTGATTTGTGGTTACTGCTCATGCTTGGTTCTCTATTGGGCTTGTGATGCAGGGTGCCCTCTTTGGTTTGTTTTTTCACCTTTGTTTCGCCCCTAAGCATAGTGTTTCTTTAATCCTGTCAGCAGCCACAACCTGACTTAAGTATTAAAGGCAGTGGGTTGTATCCAGCATTGGTCATAGTCAGAGTAAAGCCATTGGAATTAATGGAAATCGCTAACTTGGATCCATTAATTTCATTGGGTTTACTCTGAGCAGAACTTAGCGGGATACAACCCAATAGTACCAGCAGACTACAAGTCAAGAGTTCCAGGGGCCATGAAACATGACTGCCCTCTCTTCAAACTCAAATCTGCAGAATTACCCAGAACAAGAGTACAAGGCAAGCAGATGATGCTGTTCCATCTCCTCACTCTTGTCATTCCTTGCATGCTTACAGAAACGGGACGTGAACAGGCAGTAACAGCAAGGAGGAGAAGGACCAGAAGGCTCCAGAGAGCGGCACAAAGCCCTTTGCAGCGTTGTAGACCTTGGCATCAATGCCTACTCACAACACTTTGTGTTCAACAACTGGTGGCATTCTCTTCCTTCTCATCTACGCCAGTTTCAGCCTGAAGTATAACAATATTTATTTTTTTCAACTATGGCTCCTAAGTTGTGCAGCACCCTCCAAAGAGAGACCTACCTGTTTGTCCACGTCATTGCTTGGTTTTCAGCTGGCAGCAGGGATGTGGCTTTCTAAGGAGGATTTGAGTGGGGTAGTTGAATCTCTGTTTTATAGACGTACCCTGCAGTCATTTTGAAATATTGTTGGCTGTGTCTCTTGGACTAGGATATTATTTAGAGCAGTGTTCCTCAACCTTGGGTCCCCAGATGTTTTCGGCCTACAACTCCCATCATCCATAGCTAGCAGGACCAGTGGCCATGGATGATGGGAGTTGTAGGCCAAAAACATCTGGGGAGGTTGAGGAACACTGATTTAGAGGGTTTTGTTGGGGTTGTTGCTGTTGTCAATATTAAATTTTGTATCTTTATTTTAGATCTTATGATTTAAGTGGAATTGTTTAATTTAGTTGTGTACCTTTGATGTTTTGATTATTTGTGACTACTTTTGTTATGTTTATAACTATGTAATTTCCCCCCCCTTGTAAGCCACCTTGAGCATGGTTTGAACTGTGAAAAGAAGGCGTACAAATAAAATTACGTTTTTATTAACGGTATTGGTGGTAATGCCTGGATTATGTTAATAGTATTGGTATTATTATTACTACTGTTTGATGAGAAAAGCAGAATATGAATGTTGTAATAAATAAATGCTTTTTAAAATAGTTTTGAAAACTGGTACAATTGATTGATGCTCACGTTTAATAACATCCAGGTTGTTCACATATTTGATTCCTACTGCAGGATGAAAAACCTGCCTGCTCTGAAGGATCTCTTCTTGGGTTTTGGATTGGTGATGATGCAATTCCATGTACTCCTGGAATGCCAAAAGTACGATGTAGAACAAAAGTAAATGGTGCAAGGTGTGTTTTATTCCAAAATGAATTCTTTCAGACTGGTAATTAAATCGAAGAAACTTGTAGATACAAAGTTTGTAACCTAAAAGAGATTGCTTTCCCTCTTCACAAGGGTAGCTCCATGATTATGAAACACTCTGCTGGTGAAGATCTACTGTCCTTCCTTTATATCTGCTGTTAGACTGCAATACAGTACATGCTTAGTTAGGAGTAAGTCACATTGAACTTTATTGAACTTCAGGCTGTTGGACAGTTAGTGAAAACCTTATAGTTTGAGGCCATTTTTAAGATAGAATGTAGGCTTGAAATTATATTCTATTGGCTTTTAATTGTCGTTGCTGTGTTGTTTTAATTACTTTCATTTGCTTATCTGATACTGTGGTTTTAGGTTGTTTGATGGTGATTAGTTGTTTGATTTCATTTTGTAATCCTGTGGTTTTATATGCAAGCTGCTTTGAATACCCTTAGAAAAGTGGGGTAAAGTAATGAACTGAAGAGTAAAAAAAAAAAATGTGCCTCATTTGAGTTACACTGTATGTATGCTTTCTAATAGCTATAAAACAAGTAAGCCATTTCAAAATGAATTGTGTTCCTAATGCATTTCACCTGCTCATTCTCCTAGAGGACTTCGGTTGAGAAACAGAGAAGAGGAGCTTATGAAGTTGGCAAAGCAATTTGACAAAAGCATGACTGATGCAATCTGGGATCAAAGTGCTCCATGCCATAATAGCCACATTATATCAGAGGCAATGCTATCAGTTGAAGATCAAGATGAAGCACAGGTGGAAAATCAGCAGCATTTCCTTGGAGAGCATCCCCAAACTGATGATGCCTTGCCCTTTGGAGAAGTTAAGAAGAGTGCCGGGACAGCTGAGCACTGTGAAAACAGCAGCCAGAAGTCCATAGATCTTGATGCTGAAGGAGCACTCAATGCCCTCTTTGATGGCCCTACCCAGCAATGTAGTGGTCAGCTGAGCGAAGGCCTGTCAGATTGTTCCTTGAACGATAGTTTGCTGGAGGAAGGGTGCCCTCCAGATGAATTCACAGCTGCTACTGAATTTGTGGTTGAGGATGCACATCAGAGACAAGATTCATCACCTACAAAATCTATGGAACACTTCCCTGCTGAAAAAGCTAGAATGGCGTCTGAACAAACGGTTCCAAGTGCAGTCTCTTCTGAGATAGAATCTGTTGTCTCAAATAACCTCGATGGGATGGTTGGTGATGATTTTGATGACTGGGGTGCCGATTTGCTGCCAGATGATTCATTTCTAATGCAAATTACTCAGAACCCTGAAGTGATCAATGTTCCACAAAATACTTTAGCTCATACCTCTAACGAAACCAGTGAAACAAAGGAAGGAACTATAGATTCTGAGAAACCTTACGGTGCCCACTGCACAGTTTTAAATTCCTCTAACAGTGTTCCAGCATCACATGCTGTTGAAAAGCAAAGTGTTAAGCTAGGAAAGGCAAAGGGTGTCCTGCATGACGATTGTAATTCAAAACCCAATAAACTAAATTCCGTTTCTAAAAGTCAAAACAAAATTTCTGCTTCAGTGAAACCTGAAACGGAGAGTATATGGGAAGGCTTTACTCAACTAAAATCTGCCACTGGCATCGGTTCTTCTGAAAAGAAATCTGCTTTTTCAGTACATTCTGATGTCCCTGTATTACGGACTGAAAAATACAGAAAGGGTATGCACAGTATATGCCATCAGTCATCCACGGTTTCTGCCAATACAAGGCCTCACGACCTAAAGAAAGTGGCTAAGCAAGCCAGCGCAGGTCATCTAAAGCAGATGGAAGTGCCAAAGAAGAGTGCGTTTTCATTTGATGACTGGAACGAGCCTAGGTTCTCGGATCAAGTTTTAGAATTGTTTTGTGAATCCAATAGTCTTTGGGGCACAAGTTGTGATGATGCCGATGACGACGACTTGCTTTATCAAGTCTGCGGGGATGTGGAAAAAACAAGTCAGAGCCAAGTTGCGGTGAAAGAGAATGAAGAAGCTAAATTGGTGATAGGAAATGCTTCCAAGTTAGAGGTTGGTCCTTGCCTCTCAGGGCACACACAAGAACTTTCTAATGCCCCACCTCCTCAAAAGAGCCATATAGGTAGGAAAACCTTCTCATTCCATGCTCCTGTTACAGCTACAACACTACGTATGAACGAGAGCTGCTCAAATACTTCTGACAAGCACAGATGGGCACAGTTTAACAGCGTTCCAGGGAAACTCAATAGGTCAAGTTCAGTGCCTGGAGACTGTTTCACTTCTGCAACTGACTCAACTACTCTCTCGAATACGTGTCTGAGTGTTAATAGTATACAGTGGCAGAAGGACCTGTGCCGTGTAAGCAAAGTACAAAATAGTGGCAGTATTAATCAAGTGCCAGCTGAGAAATCTAAGTATGCGTTCAGGAAGACCAATAGTTCCCAAGACCCAGGGATGGACCATAAAAATGTAAATGCAGGCAACCTTTCAAGAACAAATGTAGCATTGGGGGAAAGCAAGAATCCACCAAACGTCCTGCTGCAGACAGCAAAGCAGCTGAACGCAAAGCCAGTCTTTAAGAGGCACCTCTCTGAGTGTTTCTCCCAGTCCGAAACAGGTAGGTTTTCAGAATAGCAAACTGTCTGTTAATTTAGACTTCATTTTAAGCATAAATGACTGGAAAGGTTTTCAGGGTCGGCTGATGTCTTTTTAGGCAGTCCTGAAAAACAAGATCTCAAAATTATATCCTTGTTCCCTTGCTCACGTGTCAACACGTGATATCCATCAATGGGACGTACTGTAAGATTTCTGAAATTCCTTGGTTTTTGAAACTCAGTGGCTTGGTTCACACAAAACATTAAGCCAACTATGGTTTGTTTGTGTATCGAAACCTATCCCAGGCAACTTAACTATGCTTTATATCTAGACGACAGATCAGAATATGAAGCAATAGTTTAAGTTGGTATACAGATCTCTGCTTGTGTTAACCATGGCTTCTCAGTAGGTCCAAACCTGCTCTCCTGACTTAATCCTGTGTTGTTGCAGAGCCACGCTCTGGATATTTCCCCAGCTACAGAAATGCAAGGCAAGAGCAGTTAAATAATAAAATCAACATTTGGTGAAATACCAATTGCTGGACTTCCAACACCGATCCTAGTTTGTTCGGTAAACCATGGCTTAGTATTTTGTGTGAATGTAGTGTTGGAATCGGTGTTGGAAGTCCAGCAATGTAACCATGGCGTATTTCACCAAATGTTGATTTAACTGCTCTTGCCTTGCATTTCTGTAGTTGTGGCTGTGCAACAACACAGGATTAAGTCAGGAGAGCTGACTTACAAATGTATTAGAACCATCAACCTTCACTTTGCTTGATGGACATTGATGCAATGCGTTTTGTATTTGTTGCATTAATGCATTGAAAGACAAGCCTTACTACCTTCAGATCATGACACTTAATAATTTAGTTAACTAATGCATGTCTACTTTTGCAGAACAGAAAAGCAGAAAGTGTTCTCAAGAAGAAATTGCAAGGAAAAAGCAAGAAGCTCTTGAGCGGAGAAAATGTAAAATGCAAGCATTGGCTCAGAAATAAAGCACCTACCTGAGTTGGCAGATTTGGAAATGGAGGCGTTGTCAAAAGATGGGCAGCAGAACAATCAGAGATACTAAGCAGACATTATTATTCTGTCCTTCTACCCGTTTTTTTTTTTCACCTTGCTCTGTCTAGATTCTTAAATGAAATACTGATACTGACAAGCAAGGAGCTGCTCTATTTTGTTTTGAGTTTTGAAACACTATTGTTTACCGCTGTGAATGGTTGTTTTTTTTCCTGGTAACTCAGTTACTTTGCTTAACAAGAAGTTTGGCATCAGCTGTGCCATGTCAAAGATGTGACAGTTTTTATCTGGGAATATGTGAAAAGTCCAGTGTCTCAAGGTATTTGAATTTAATAGCCATCTTCCCAATACAAAGCAACTCCTATGCCATTTATTCTAGGATTTTGGTTGGCATTGTTTCAAACAGAGCAGTTAGTGGCATGTAGCCATAGAGTAAATACAAAACTGCCATGTTTAGCCTAGACATCTATTCACAGCTCAAGACCATTTTTATTTTTGAGTTGCCACTGCAGTATAGTGGGAAAGTGTTGTTTTTTTAATTTTGTGAACAGACAGTACAACGAAGGAAAGTTTTCTATAATTTATTCATCTTTGTAAATTACGTGTACTTTGTAAAATGTGATTAAAAACTGCAACTGCTTCTGTCACATTGCTCTTTTCGGATCCATAAGTGGGAAACGCTTCATATGTAGAAGAAGCAGCATGCTCCCCACCCCAGCCTTCTAGAGCAGATTCTAGAGCAGATTTATGGTGCTCATGGGGAAAGGAGACAGAAGGGATGTCTTGTGCAGGTAGAAGCCCTTGTGCGAATGGAACAACTTAGTTTGGATACAACCCTAGTTTTTAACAATCTGTTGGCCAACTTGTATTCAAGAATTTAATTTAATAATGAATTAATTTTAAGGAATATAATTTCTGTGGCATTGTGAATAAGCCGTCTGCTGCCTCAATCATTTTGCTCCTTATGGTAGTCCAGGTGTAAATCTAAAAGATTTGGGTTGAAATGTGATAGCCCTCCCTATCTATTTTATTACTGAGCTGGTTAGCCTAGCCTTTGCCAATTTTGTGACCTCCAGATGTTTTAGAGTAGACTTAACTCCTATCAACCTCAGCCTGCATGGCCAAAAGTCAGGAATGATGGGAGATGTAATCCAACAGCATCTGGAGGGCACCACGTTGCAGAACGTTAGCAGCCAAGAGGAGCTGAAAACAGGGATGTAAGAACTCCCAAGGAAAATAGGAAAGGAAGTGGAAATTGTTGCAGTTCATGTATTTGTGGTCAGGAAAAGAAAAGTGAATACGATTGTTATTCATTCACATCCTTTTTCTAAGCCCACAAATGATACATTGACTTTTTAATGTTGTTTTTAACATTTTCTTTACATTGGAGTATGTTACATAACTTACATTAAATAGAAGACAGTGACAATGTAGCATTTAGTGGGAATTTAACTGCACGGGACTAGAAACTGCCGATTGTGATGAATACAGGTCAGAATGGAAATTGCATTCATTCTAGGAAGCACCTAGTTAATATTTTTTTTTTATAAAGTCATCCAACAGATAGTCTTAGGTAAGCCACTTTTGCCTCAACCTTAACCCGCCCCCCAAACCTGCAACATCTCTAATAGTGGCATCTTTCCTAGAACTGTTGTCCGGAATAGTGAGATGGAAAGCACTTTAGAAACTATTAACCTGCTGTGCAAGTGCTAAGTTATTTGGGATAAATGGTGTATATTCAAAAGGACTAGAAAATTTTATAAATTACAATATGCATTTTATTGAACACTAACACACACACAAACACACAAAAAGTGAAGTCAGGCATCAAAGAAAGCAAGAACCAACAAACGGTGATCTGGTTTATACAAAATTTGAAACCTTAGAATTCTGATTTGAAAGGATCAACAATTAAGTGGAGAGGTGAAGCAAGATTAAAAATTGGTGCAAACTCTATCGATGGCAGAGAGCCCATTACAACACAGATCATCTGAAAAGTAGAGTTTTACATTTCCCCCAAATGTGATCAAACAAAGGGATGGTATTGAACAAGCCACTCACAATAAGAGTGTGTACTGTAGAGGGAGGCCTAGGTGAGACATGGTTCACAAGTTACATTTTTGTTTTCCAAGGCTGCAAGGAAGTCTGAGCTTTAGCATCTGTAGGATTTTTGAGAAGAGGAAACAAATTTCATGCTAGAGCTGCTGCCGCCTCCGAGATTCACTCCTCCGATGCCTCTTCCACTCCCAGAGCTGAAGCTGCTTCCTCCAGCACCAAGTCCACTCCCAAGGCCCACACAGCCTCCTCCTACTCCGAAACCGCTACCTCCTCCCAGGCTGAGGCTGCTTCCGCCTCCATAGCCAACGCTGCATGCGCCTCCATAGCCAAGACCGCTGCCAACAGCGCCCACACCGCTACATCCGACGGTTGAAGAGACGACAGCTATGAAAGGGAAAGGACACGTGATCAAGACTCATTGAGAGCACATCAGTTTGTCAGTGTCTGGGTTGGTTGAATGAATGAATGGGTAGGAATGGGAAAATCTGTCCGTTCTGGCTCTCTCATTCTTCCAATTTTAAATTCACTACTCCACATTTCCGCATCAGTTTGCATTTTAAAAAAAAAAAGTGCTAGAGAAAATGCACCAGCATTTCATTGTGAATTTCTCCACTTTTGCATGCAATTTTGCCTAATACTGACATTTTTTGCAAAACATATTTGCGCAATGGGATGCATTTCTGCATGCTACTTTTACTAGTATGTATACGCATTTCTGTGCACACTTTCCCCCGGAATACGCACTTCTGCACATGTTACTTGGCTGGACATTTTACTTTTCTGCACATGTTGCTTTTGCAACTGCATTGCAAAAGTAGGAAAAGTACAGATTTTGAAAGATGACTTGTGTTTTGCTTTGGCTATTGTTCATAAAGTGTGAATTGGGTAGCTTCACCTTTAAATATTAATTGAATCAGTTTCTTATCTATCCCTATGAATGGC
Source organism: Lacerta agilis (assembly GCF_009819535.1). Taxonomy (NCBI): domain Eukaryota; kingdom Metazoa; phylum Chordata; class Lepidosauria; order Squamata; family Lacertidae; genus Lacerta; species Lacerta agilis. The sequence continues at coordinate 6,755,050 of NC_046313.1, read as the reverse complement.
TAACTTTCAGATGCACAAAATGAATAGGGCAAAAAAAAAAAAACCAACAACAACACTGAGTTGTATGCAATGTTTGAAAACAACCCGTTAAAACAAAGCAACTTGAGAGCTGCAGCATTGCACCAGCACAGAAAACCCAAAATGTTGCATCAGAACAGCAACTGTGCAAATGGTCAGGCACAACTATTCAGGGCTTTACAGTATACAAATGTGGACACAGAGGAGGCATGGTGGGATGGGTGAGTGGAAGCATTATGTGCAGCCCTTTGAATGTGAAGTGAAACAAGGCATCATTTATTTCATCCCTTCCCAAAAGTGCAAAGCTATAAACACTCCCCAGGATACTTACAGATGTTCACTGTCCCTGCTCCATCACTAGCCAGGCTGTCAGAAAACAAAAAGAGAGTGGTAAGGATTCGAGCCCAGACTGGAGCTAGTTTGAAAAGCAGCAGAATTGTGCAGTTCATTGTGATAAAAACCTGCAAGCCCCCTTAGGTGGCATGTAAAGCAGTGTGCACAACTTCCTCTGGTCTTCTACGACCGGTTTTCAGCCTTTTTGAGTCCACAGCTCCCTTGACCAACTACATTCTTTCTGCGGCTCCCCTGTGGTGGGGCTCTGGAGCCCAGCTATGTCACCCCTTGCCTGTATCCCCTCACCCCTTTTCTAGCATCCTCCCTTGTGGAGTGTTCCCTTAGCCTCCTCTCCCATCTCCCCTTCTACCCAAGAAGCAGCTGCCACAACCCCTGGTCTCTGAGCTGCTGCTGTTGCTGCCCCAAAGAGAAGTGACTTCTCTTGCTGCCCCACAGGGACCTGGGAAGAGGATGCCCCCAGCCTTAGCAGTGAACATGAGGCCAGCACCTTTCTCACGCTGGGAGGAAGCAGTGGCAGGATCAGGCACAGCCAGGCCTGCATGGCAGAAAGGCTCCCCTTTGATGCCAGGTACCCAGTTTCCAGGCAGGCCTTGCACACAGGAAGCACAACAAAGGCCAGCACAGCCTCCCATTTGTCCATCCATTTGCAACAGCAAGGGCCTGCAGACTGGCTGGATGGGCTCCCTCGCCCACTTGCTTGCTTGCTTATCCTGGGGCCACCTCAGCTCCTGGCAACCAGCACCCCCTGGCCAGCCCCAGAGGCACCATTCGCCTGGGGAGCTTGTATCCAGGGTCGCTGCGCAAGACTTTTGGAGGTAGAGATGCGAGAGGGCAGGAAGGAAAGGGGGACAGAGGCCACTGTTGCCCACAGCACCCCTGACCATCATTCAAGGCACCCCAGGGTGCCAAGGCACACTGGTTGAAAAGTACTGTTCTATGAAATTCCCACCAAACAGTAAAATTTGAAAGTTTGACTATTCCATGTGACTTTGGTAGCTGTACATGGGAAAACATTACTTGACTGGGGACAAGTTATCCCTCATTTGGGCTCCATGATAGGCAGTTAAGATTACTCAAGGAGGATATATTTTATAACCTTATCTCACAACCAGAATGTTATAATGGTAGATCTGAAGTAGGAATTCCAATTTGCACTAGGGAACAACTATCAGCTCTGTGTTCTGACAGAGGTGGTAGTTCTTCATTGAGACGAGGTGTAGGGAACCCTTGGCCCTCCAGATGTTGCTGAACTACTACCACACACACCCATCATGGCCAATGAGAAGGAATAATGGGAGTTCAGCAACATCTGGATGGCCTAAGGTCCCCCACACTTGGTCTAGATCAGGGTTTCCCAAACCTAGGTCTCCAGCTGTTTTTGGACTACACTCCCACAATCCCTAGCTAGCAGGACCAGTGGTGAAGGATGATGGGAACTGTATTCCAAAAACAGCTGGAGACTCAAGTTTGGGAAGCCCTGGTTTAGATGAAGAGCCATCACCTCTCCCTTCTGTATGCAATGATTGTTAGCAGAGGTAGCCAGCGTGGTGCCCTTTCGATGTTGTCCAATTCCCATTAGTCCCTGCCTGCATGGCCGATGGTCAGGCTTGATGGGAGTTGGAGTCCAGCAGCATCTGGAATGCCCCACATTGGATATCTCATCTTAGATTTATCAACATCGGAGAAAGGATGGGATGTGTACAAGGTCTCACTGACCGGCATTCCTCTCCTTCCAGAAGCTTCCTGTAGGTGGCAATCTCAATATCTAGGGCTAGCTTGACACTCATCAGTTCCTGGTAGTCCTTCAGCTGCCGAGCCATGTCTTGTTTGGCTCTCTGAAGAGCATCCTCAAGCTCAGCAAGCTTTTGCCTTGCATCCTTGAGAGCCAGCTCGCCACGCTCTTCTGCTTCCGCAATGGCTGCCTGAAGTTTGGCACACTGTTTTCAGGTAGGGAGAGAAAAGACTGGTTAGCTTAAACGGTAAGCTCCTTGGAGCAAGAAAGAAGAAGAAGAAGAGTTTGGATTTGATATCCCGCTTTATCACTACCCGAAGGAGTCTCAAAGCGGCTCACATTCTCCTTTCCCTTCCTCCCCCACAACAAACACTCTGTGAGGTGAGTGGGGCTGAGAGACTTCAGAGAAGTGTGAGTAGCCCAAGGTCACCCAGCAGCTGCATGTGGAGGAGCGGAGATGCGAACCCGGTTCACCAGATTATGAGTCTACCGCTCTACACCACACTGGCTCCCAAGACCTATTGTTTCCTTATGTTACTCCATAAACCACCATTGATACCGACTGCACAATATAAATAATCAGCCATTTTGCATGACCCTATGCTGGGATGTTGGTTGCAGGTATGAAGGGGCTGGCAGTGAGCCGTTTGGGGTTGAGTGGTGGTTAGGCATTGGGTAAGCCTTTGTTTAAGGGAGGGGAGGTTATAGCCTCCTCCTGCCCCTCCTCGATAAGGGTATCCTGTTAAAGGGATTTGGGGGTGTGGATCCTGTTCAAAGCCCAGGCGTGAGCTAGGACCATGCCATGACCCCAAAGGGGACCACTCGGGGTGCCCCTATTTGATGTAAGTCTTTCATCTTTTCCAGCAAGACCATACCTGCTTCTTCACATTGTCAATTTCAGCGCGCAGCCTCTGGATTTGTCGGTTGAGTTCAGAAATCTCTTGCTTGGTGTTGCGAAGGTCATCCCCGTGTCTTCCGGCAGTAGCCTGGAGTTCCTCATACTAATATAGGCAGAAAGCAAACACAGCAAAGTTATGTTAATTCCATTTGGAGCAACCATTCTTATTTTCTATACATATGGGGTGCTTTTTTATTAAAATAATAATAATCAGGTGCCGGTACTCAAATATTGTTAAAAATGCTCTGAGTTCCAGCATAAAATGGCTGCGATGGGCAGCAAAATAGTGGTGTTGGTACCTTGCAATGGTACTCCTGAGAACCTAGCAGTTCGAAAGCACGAAGTGCAAGTAGATAAATAGGTACCACTCCAGTGGGAAGGTAAACGGTGTTTCTGTGCACTGCTCTGGTTCACCAGAAGCAGCTTAGTCATGCTGGCCACATGACCTGGAAAAACTGTCTGCGGACAAACGTCGGCTCCCTCGGCCAGTAAAGTGAGATGAGCACCTCAACCCCAGAGTCGTTCATGACTGGACTTAATTGTCAAGAGTCCTTTACCTTTAATGGTGAGTACTGTCTCCCTCCTTCCCATTTCCTAAAGCCTGAGTATGCTGTTGGTTCCCAAGCCAAGTAAATCTAGCTTAAAGGAAAGGGGAGGAGTTTGGGAGACTAGTGGGGAAGAAGGGGTGGCTAGGAAGCAATTTTTCAGTGGCTTTTGATAATAAACCAAGTCATTTCAGAAATGAGAGGAAGGAGCAACTTGACTTGTTTTCTCAGCCATGAACCAACAGGAAAGCCACCCTTCTCTAGTTCCTTTATGATATTTTACCTTGCTTTGGTACCAGGATTCGGCCTCCACCCTGCTCCTGTTTGCAATGTCTTCATACTGAGCTTTGACTTCAGCAATGATGCTGCCGAGGTCCAGGCTGCGGTTGTTGTCCATTGAAAGAATCACGGAAGTGTCAGAGACTTGTGTCTGCATCTGTGCAAGTTCCTGTAGTTGATGCAGCAACATCTCAATCAAAGCCATAATAATACTCAATTCTGCATCTTCTGCAAATCCCCAGCCCAAACTGTGCGCCAAGCGAATCCTTCAAGTGTAAGGAGTTATGCGAGCAAGCAAGCTTGTGTACACGTAACTCATTCTGCTTCCAAAACACCTGTTTTCTTTTTCTTTTTCTTTTAAATGAAAATAGGTTTTTAAAACTTTAGAAGATAGAACACACATGAATTGCAGGGATCGGAACAAAACACCACCACCACAAACTGGCTAGTGATCATCTTTTCTTTTTGAAACTTGTAATTTTCCAGAAAAATACCATCAGGGGTTTATTTTATTTTTTACCTTAGCAGTTGAAGCCTAATAGCAAGTTATGGATGTAAAGGTAAATCTCATTCCTTCTAGTTACAGGTGGGTAGCCGTGTTGGTCTGCCATAGTCGAAACAAAATAGAAAATTCTTTCCAGTAGCACCTTAGAGACCAACCAAGAACAAACTCAGTTGGTCTCTAAGGTGCTACTGGAAAGAATTTTCTATTTTGTTTCTCATTCCTTCTGATAAACTTTGCTGGTATTCCCTTTCTCTCTCTTTTTGCTTCCTTTGAAATTGCATTTTTTCCCCAAAGTTGTTTTTCACCCAACCAGAATCTTTAGAGTTTGCTTCAAAATTACACTTTAGGCAAAATTGATGGCAGCTCTAGTTGAAGCCCATGGATAAACCTTCATTTTGTCCTTATTATCCATGGGAGATTCTGAAACGGGGCTCTTTTTCTAGCTGAATAGCAAGGCAGATGGCTAGATGGCCTCTTTGGCAGTCCATGTTTAATAACCGAACACTTCAGCTAAAGTGAATAGGTGTGATCCTTACCGCTTCATACAGTGCTCTGAGGAAGTTGAGTTCGTCATTGAGGGAATCTGCCTTGGCTTGCAGCTCTACTTTGTTCATGTAGGCGGTATCCACATCCTGAAAGAAAGAAGATATTGTTGAACTAGACAAAGTTATAGAATAAGAGAGGGCGATCCAGCTCCTAAATTGATTACTTACTACCTTGAGTGTGCTCTGTGGGGGTACAGATGCATGACTGTGGCAGGCACCTATTGGCTAATGCCAGTTACATCACTAATAATGAGTGATATATCCATTTTGTGAACAACAACAACAACACACTCACACACACTCACATGTGTCTTTTAAAAACAGAGGACTGTGGCCCAGCAACTGTGAATGATTACCGCTTTCTTTGTAGAAATATATTTTAAACTAAGTTGTCTGCAGGGTTTTTGGGACACGATACCAAAGGATTACTACCCCACACAGCAAAACTATTTCCCCATGGGCTATCTACAGACACTCACCTTCTTGAGGGTTACAAAGTCATTTTCTGCAGTTGTACGCCTGTTGATCTCATCTTCAAATCTGTTTGGGCAGGGCAGAGAGGAAAAACAATTGAGAAATGGCTGCAATGCTTAAAGAAGTTTGGAACGGCACTGATGGAATCTAAGAGGTTATTCTTGGTCACAAAGGGCCAATCTGCATCACAAATGGCAAAGAAAAGACCTGCATGGCCTGTAAACCAAGCCTGTTGAAATCCACCATGTGGTCAAACCACATGGCAGATGTTACGCTGTGCATGCACAGACTGCCACATGGTGCGTGTTACATTAGAAGTTGCTGTTAAGCTGTTTGCTTGTGTGAATCATGGCTTTAGCAGAAAGGGGAGGAGTTGTAGAAGAGAAGGGAGACATAGAAAACAAACTGAGAGGAAGAGAGAGGTTTACTTGCGCTTGAAGTCCTCAACTAGGTTCTGCATGTTGCCCAGTTCTCCAGTCAGTCTTGCTTTGTCATTGTCCAGGCAGTTCAGCTGTTTCCTCAGATTGTTGATGTAAGCTTCGAAAAGGGGCTCAATGTTGTTTCTGATCGTTTTCTGGCCCTGCTCCTGAAGCAAAGTCCATTTTGTTTCCAGAACTTTGTTCTGTTGTTCAAGGAAACGCACCTGGAAGCAGAAAGACCTGTGGTGTCACATTAACCATTTCTAAAAGTCACACTCGGATGGGGATGCTAAGCAAGTGCTTCACAAACCGGCAAGGGCCATCGCTCCGTGGCTGAGTAACTGCTCTGCATGCAGATGGTTGCTGGTTCAATCCCTGGCATCCTAAGGTAGGAATGGGCATGCCCCTCATCTGATACCCCAGGGAGCCACTGCCAGTCAGTGTAGACAATACTAAGCTAGATGGGCCACTGGCAGCTTCCTATTTTCCTAAGTGTGAGTCTTTCCTTACAGGTGAGTCCTGACATATTATTGGGTTAGTCCAGGCATAGGCAAACTTGGCCCTCCAGCTGTTTTGGGACTACAACTCCCATCATCCCTAGCTAACAGGACCAGTGGTCAGGGATGATGGGAACTGTAGTCTCAAAACATTCGGAGGGCCGAGTTTGCCCATGCCTGGGTTAGTCTCATAATGAGGACCTTCCTTCCTTCTTTCCTTTTACCAAGCCAGCAACAAACCATTGAAGGACCCTCGAAGGAACAGATTCCCACATTGCCCCTTCTAAATGCCTGCGTTCCCTTCCTGTACCTCATGTTTAAATTCTATTATTGCCTAGGTATATTAACATTAAGAATGGAAAATAAAACATATGTTTGTTCAGTGTTGGTATTTGTGTGTTTCTGCTGCTGAGGAGGAAAGAAGGGCTGGGAAGGTGAAATTAATTTGGGCCATTAATTTTAACAGTTTGGGTCCCACTTGAAAAGCATTATTCTAAGCCTAAATACTGGAGGTATTTATTGCAGTTGATTGGAAGGACATCCTAGATCATGCACAACAGCAGGAGTTACAGGCTAGTTTCCTGCAAACTGTTCAGGTAACAAGACCTACATTCTATTTTACTTATATTGTTCATTTGTCGGTTTCTTAAGTTGCCTTACAGGATGATGCAATTTCTAGGAAGCTTACAAACATATGGCAGATAAAACAACCAATTCCAAAATAGAAACAACAAAAAGCCAGTTAAGTACAAATTAGGTAGCTCTTAAAGGATGTTTAAGAGTTACCCACAGCGGGTGGCGCTGTGGGTTAAACCACAGAGCCTAGGGCTTGCTGATCAGAAGGTTGGCAGTTCAATTTCCCATGACGGGGTGAGCTCCCGTTGCTCGGTCCCAGCTCCTGCCCACCCAGCAGTTCGAAAGCACGACAAAGTGCAAGTAGATAAATAGGTACCACTCCGGCGGGAAGGTAAACGGCGTTTCCGTGAGCTGCTCTGGTTCACCAGAAGCAGCTTTGTCATGCCGGCCACATGACCCGGAAGCTGTACGCCGGCTCCCTCGGCCAGTAACGGGAGATGAGCGCCGCAACCCCAGAGTCGGACAGAACTGGACCTAATGGTCAGGGGTCCCTTTACCTTTACCTAAAGAATCTTTAGCCTAGTATAAAAATAACCACAAAGTTCTGTAAACTAAAACCAATGCTCTAGAACCCATCAGTGGCATGAATGAAGCTATATTAGTTTATCCTCAATGCCTTTTTGAAGACTGGCACAGAGAAGGCCAATCATACATGCATTAGAAATAAATTCCATAAGCCAGGGCTGAACTGACCCTGTGTTTGGTGCCTGCCAGTCTATTTATCTTAATGGCAAGTCTTCTAAAGCCGATCTTAGGCCACAGTTAATATGACCACTAGTTGTATGAAGGGTTATTTTAGCAATACGCAGTCATGTGTTAACAAGACACACAGGGAAATTCCACACTGAGTGGAGTCTAACCCTAAGTAGACATATAGGCTGCGTTGAAATATCAAGAAAGTAATGGAGAGGTAACTCAGATTTTGCATCAATTTCTGTAATACAAATTAAGAAAGCCTTTTGAGTTTTGAGTTATTTGAGGCCTCCAACACAGCTATGGAACATTTTCCCGTCCCTCATCGAACTTCATCTGTGCTCAGAATTTTGAGCATCTTTTAATGGAGCTTGGTTGTTGCCATTGGGATATGTACTAAGGCTGGAAATTCAAATCCCTTCTCAGCCATGAAGCTCACTGGGTGACCATGGATCCAATCTCTCCCTCTCTCTCTCTCTCTCTCTCTCTCTCTCTCTCTCTCTCTCTCTCTCTCTCTCTGTTACAGGTGGGTAGCCGTGTTGGTCTGCCATAGTCGAAACAAAATAGAAAAGAAAGCTCATACCAAGAACAAACTCAGTTGGTCTCTAAGGTGCTACTGGAAAGAATTTTCTATTTTGTTTCTCTCTCTCTCAGTCTGACCTACCTCAAAGGGCTGTTGTGAAGATAAAAGGGGATTGCTGGGCTATACATTTCACCTAGAGCTACTTGGAGGAAAAGTGGGGTAAAATTGCAAGGATGTAAAACAAATAACATTACTTTTGCATTGTTTTTTAATTGATTTGATTTAACTTTTGATGAGGCTTTTAAGGCTGCAGTGCTGAGCACATTTACCCGTGAGTCCCACTGAACACTGAGATTTATTTCAAAGCAAGCTTGCACAGGATCAGGCTGTTAATACAATCACTCTTAATATATTATTACCTGCAAAATATGAATGTGAGCAAATGAATGAATGAATTATTACTGAGGCAAATTATGAATGTGAGCAAATGAATGAATGAATGAATGAATGAATGAATGAATGAATGAGCGAGCCCCGTGAACCATTCAATGCTCATTTTGCATGCATCTTCAGTGCTGCTATTTGACTCTCCCCTATCCATCACTGCTATTCACCATGAGTCACCTCTCCCTCCAGCCCTGCTTTCTGCATCAAATGCAAACCCTCTGGGGTAGAATTGCTTCACCCCTCCATGTTTCTGGACTGTGCTTACCAACTTATTTTACCAACCCTGGACAAGTGCCTAACGGCAACTTGAAGCTGTTATCCAAGTAAAGGGGTTGTGTGGGACTCCCTTGGAATTTCAGCAATCTTACTGAAATTACTGAATGCTCAGATGTTCCTCCTGAGAAAGGACCTGCAAATTTGCCTTGAAGCCACGTTAATTTCAGGCATAATACAATAGCAGCTCTAGAAGGTTTCCTGATCACTTTAGGTCCATGGCAAAAAGAAGGAGGAGGAGGAGGAGCAGGAGGAGGAGGAGGAGGACTGTCTGCAAAAATTTTGCGGAAAGTGCTGCTCTCAGAATCAAAAGCATGGCCAATAAAAAGTTGACAGCTCTGTGCCACTGAGCACATGGCTGGTAGTGCCTGGGTTAAACGGTGACAGTGGCCTGAGCTAGAATGAAGTAGAGTAGCAGGAATAAAGCGAATGAATGGTTTGAAACAACTCAAGGGTCGCAGGATAAGGCATTCATGAAATCTGACTTTCTCACCTTATCAATGAAGGATGCAAATTTGTTGTTGAGGGTCTTGATCTGCTCCCCCTCCTCTCTGCGGACTCTCTGTATGTTGGGGTCAATCTCCAAGTTGAGAGGTGCCAGCAGGTGCTGATTGACGGTCACTTCTTGGATCCCGCCAGGTGGGCAAACAGGGAAGCCAGGACCGCCTCTCCCACCGCCAAAGCCAGCTCCAACCAGCCCATAGCTGCCACCTGCGCCGCCACCAAGCCCAAATCCACTGCCAAGGCCACCACCGTAACCACAACCGTAACCGTAACCCACGCTGGAAGCACCACCAGCCGCTGCGACCCTATTAAATCCACCAAGGTTGCAGAGGCTTATGCTGCCAAAGCCGCCCCCGCCGCCCCCGACCCTACCAAAACCAGCACCACCGACACCACAGCTTCCACCTCTGGTTACAGTGCGCGAAGTGAAGCTTTTGCGGCTGCATCCAGGGACGATGGCAGAGGAGTTGCTGAAGCCTCTCCTCTGGACCTTTACTGAAGTCTGGTGAGACATTTTGACTGGCGTGGCGAGAGCGAGAGAGAGCACAGATGGTCGATGAGACAGAGGCGGGTGCACTTGCTTTGCCTTGGGACTTAAGGGCTCTTCGTTTTATTTATATTCTGGAGGAAGTGGGAAAGGCTGCATGATTTAAGATGGATCATCTTTCTGATTAATGGGGCTGGGCATGCCCTGCGGCTTTTCTGGGTGGTGACATCACCCTGCCATGCCACACACACCCATACACAAAAGGATGGATGGAAGTACAAGAGTCTCAGCAAGGCTTGCTTGTCATTTGAAGATAATGATCTGTTGGAGACTGGCAGCGTTAATGAGTTCAATTTGTACTTGAGCTGGGGAACGAGAAGAAAGCATATCTCATGGCAAAACCACTTACTCAGTTCTGTGAAGATGATGGCCTATTCTTCACTGTCCTCCCTAAATTGAAGGCAGGGATGGGCACACCTAAGCATCAGAAAGTGTGGCCAAGAGCTGGTAACTTTCTCAAGCACCAGCAATTCTGCAGAGCTTGAATGCATGAATTTTTGTGCAGCCTGGCAGGGATAGATAAACTGACCATTGTAAGACCCATTACTAAAAGAGAACTGGTGAGGAGAGCTGCATCCATAAGACTGATCTTATCTCCGGTGGCTCTCCTGGAAACTCAAGATTCTGGGGTTCTGGGGGATGAGAGCCAGTATGGTGTAGTGGTTAAGAGCGGTAGACTCGTAATCTGGGGAACCGGGTTCGCGTCCCCGCTCCTCCACATGCAGCTACTGGGTAACCTTGGGCTAGTCACACTTCTCTGAAGTCTCTCAGCCCCACTCACCTCACAGAGTGTTTGTTGTGGGGGAGGGAGGGAAAGGAGAATGTTAGCTGCTTTGAGACTCCTTCGGGTAGTGATAAAGTGGGATATCAAATCCAAACGCCTCCTCCTCTTCCTCCTCCTCCTCCTCCTCCTCTCCTCTTCTTCTTCTTCAATGGTAGATGAGGGAAAACTTATGCTAAAGCCCTATGAACAGCTGTTCCTTGCCCTGTTCTCCACATATACGAAGCTGAGGAATTTACTTCTTAGTTTTAAACATTTTAAATTGCACCTTTGGGGTCCAGGCCCCACAATACCTGTGGTCCCTCAGGTAACTTTTCCCAAGATCAGTCCACCAGCAAAATGTTGTTCAGGGTAACGTTCTGGCAATATGACAGTTAGCTAAATCCCGAACTGCATCTGGCTGACTTGTGGTGGAGATCGGGCTTCGCCTGAGTCAGGGGGATTCAGTTGCAGGTGGTCTTGGGTTGGTTCTGGCCACCCATAGCAATCTGGGAATGTCGAGGGGTGGGAAGTTAGTTGGGCAGGAAGCTGGAACAAAGGTTGGTTGGGGGAAGAAGGGCAGGATGGTTAGGCAGGAAGAGATCTGCTTCACAAGGGTCTTCCCTGAATCTTATGCCATAATGAATGTGAAACTAACTAGGTGTTGGCTTGATCAGGGCCAGGACTGATTTCTTTTTTTGCTGGGATTTGTAGACAGCTTAGAGCAGGGGTCAGCAAACTTTTTTCAGCAGGGGGCCGCTCCACTGTCCCTCAGACCTTGTGGGGGGCCGGACTGTATTTTGGAAAAAAAAAAACAACCAACCAATTCCTATGCCCCACAAATAACCCAGAAATGCATTTTAAATAAAAGCACACATTCTACTCATGTAAAAACACCAGGCAGGCCCCACAAACAACCCAGAGATGCATTTAAAATAAAAGGACACATTCTACTCATGTGAAAACACTCTGATTCCCGGACCATCCGCGGGGCGGATTTAGAAGGCGATTGGGTCAGATCTGGCCCCCGGGCCTTAGTTTGCCTACCCATGGCTTAGAGGTTTCTGTTAAATGATAAAGTGGTAAAGGTAAAGGGACCCCTGACCATCAGGTCCAGTCGTGTCCGACTCTGGGGTTGCGGCGCTCATCTCGCTCTATAGGCCGAGGGAGCCAGCGTTTGTCCGTAGACAGCTTCCGGGTCATGTGGCCAGCATGACAAAGCTGCTTCTGGCGAACCAGGGCAGCGCACGGAAACGCCGTTTACCTTCCCGCTGGAGCGGTCCCTATTTATCTACTTGCACTTTGACATGCTTTCGAACTGCTAGGTGGGCAGGAGCTGGGACCGAGCAACGGGAGCTCACCCCGTGGCAGGGATTCGAACTGCCGACCTTCTGATCAGCAAGCCCTAGGCTCAGTGGTTTAACCCACAGCGCCACCTGGGTCCTTGATAAAGTGGTACATACATTAATTAAATAGGTAAAATAAATAGTATAACTTGATAGTTCTTAATGATAATGGGGGGGGTTGCGAGGGGGGGGGAAGGTGGAATTCAGCAAGGTGTGATTGGCACACCAAATCATGTGTCAGAGTTGGAGTCAATGACAGTGTGTTTCAGCAATGAATCCTGGTGCAGAGCAACGGTGGTACCAGCAATCAGGGAGCAGAAGGGGCAAGCGATAGAAAACGACCCATTTTGCTACCCAGAGTGCTAGCCATGCACAGCCCTGGTTGGCAGTCGCCCGCATTTCAATCTCAAGACTCACCGGGATGATAATTCCTCCCCAGTTTTTTGTGTTTTGTTTATTTTTAAAGCAGGTTTGATCACAAGTTCCAGCATGCAGTTCCTTAGAACCCTCCAGAATGGAAGAACAATATACAAAAGGGGGGAGGGGAATGACCACAGTGAGAATGTTCAATTATGCAATTTTTATCTGAAAGAAGCAAAGTGTGTCGTAGGGAGGCCCTAGCAGAAGGGTGGGAACCCCAGATCCTTCATGCCTAGGGACAGCTCAGTTCACCTTAACCACAAAGGCATGCATGTGCAAGAAAGGACTCTAGTTTTTTTATGGTATGGAAAAACAACACCGCCACCACAGATACTTAGAAAGCTCAGAGTGGCTTATATGGAAAACCCAGTGGTTTCTCATCCTCCCCCCCAATCAATTCCACACCTAGGTAGTTTCGAGAAAGCTACACCATTGTCTGCTCCCTCACAAGCAGAGTTGAGAGACACATTTCACCGGACTCATGTCGTCTCAGAACTGGGCCACAAACAAAAAAGTAGAAATGGTTTTATGTCTGCACAGGTCCAATAGAGCCCCAAAGGGCCATTGGACACTTCATGATATGAGAGTTTCTGGTTTCCCACTGTGCGAGGTCAGCAGTGCCAAAATCATGAATACCGTATTTTTTGCTCCATAAGATGAACTTTTTCCCTCCTAAAAAGTAAGGGGAAATACCTGTGCGTCTTATGGAGTGAATGGTGGTCCCTGGAGCTGAATTGCCCAGGGGCCAAAAGCAGATTGTGCTTTTTATTTTACAAAGAGAAAAGGGGGTGTTGAAAGGACCCCGCTCAGCAGCTGATCAGCAACAGATTGGGGGAGAGATAAGAGTCCCGGCTCCCTTTCAGCCCCGCCCTCCTTTGTTGAATGTGCTGCAGAGGGAGGTTGTTTGTTTCCCCAGGACATGTGACTGGCTGATTAGATTATCTGTCTGCAAACAGTAGAAACTGCTCCCTTTCCTTGATTTTTCAGAAATGTGAGTTGAACCCCATAAAAATGTGTCTTTTCCTCTTTGGTTTTCCCCCTTTGCAAAAAAAGCTGCAAAACTTTTAGCTGATCCTCAAAAAACCAGGGCTTTTCCCTTTGCAAAAAAGCTGCAAAACCTTTAGCTGATCCTCAAAAAAAACCAGGGCTTTTCTCTTTGCAAAAAAAGCTGCAAAACCTGTAGCTGATCCTCAAAAAAACAGGGCTTTTAGAGGAGGAAAACCACAAAAAAAATTTTTTCCTTGTTTCCTCCTCTAAAAATGAGGTGCGCCCTATGGTCCAGTGCATCCTATGGAGCGAAAAATACGGTATGTCTTCTTATACCATTAATAGGGAAACTATGCCCCTCCATGTGTTGGACCACAATGCCTATCAGTCCTAGCCAGCATAGCTGATGGTCAGAAATGATGAGAACTGCTGTCCAGTATAAGGTAAAGTAAAAAGGTAAAGGAGCCCTGGACAGTTAAGCCCAGTCAAAGGCAACTATGGGGTTGCGGTGCTCATCTCACTTTCAGGCTGAGGGAACTGGTGTTTGTCCACAGACAGCTTTCCGGGTCATGTGGCCAGCATGACTAAACTGCTTCTGGTGCAATGGAACACCGTGACGGAAACCAGAGTGCACAGAAACGCTGTTTACCTTCCTGCCACAGCAGTACCTATTTATCTACTTGCATTGGTATGCTTTCAGACTGCTAGGTTGGCAAGAGCAGGGACAGAGCAATGGGAGCTCACCCCGTCGCGGGGATTCGAACCGCCAACCTTCTGATCAGCAAGCCCAAGAGGCTCAATGGTTTAGACCACAGTGCCACCCGTGTCCCCATGCTGTCCAGTGTAGTGCAAAGTCCACTACCATATGATGCCAGTTCAGAACACTGATCCAACTAGTCCAGTGCTGTGATCTCTGATTAATGTGTCTCTTATATCTTAGGCAGAGGTCTTCCTCCAGTCCTCCTGGTATCTGAAGAAGTGTGCATGCACACAAAAGCTCATACCAATAACAAACTTAGTTGGTCTCTAAGGGGCTACTGGAAGGAATTTGTTTGTTTGTTTGTTTCGACTACGGCAGACCAACACGGCTACCTACCTGTAACTATTACAGCTACAGTGATGCACGGCACATTCTGAAAGCAGAAGACACTTATTTTCTCTTATTCTCTATCCTGGTCAGACTAAGTAAGGAACAATGTGTGACATGATGCATATATCAAAGAAAAGCATCTATAAAATGCATATGTTAGTGAAAATAGCATACAAAAATGCATTATGGTTGGTCGCCGTTGAGGGGCCTGGTAGGAATTTTCCCACTTGGCAAATTGGCTTTGGCCTGGTGGTTTTCGCCTACCTCGTAGCAATTCGTCACAACTTTGGTCTTGGCGGTTAGGCATTGGATTATCTCGGGAAGGCTGAAGGTGGGGGGGGGGGAGGTTGGGCCGCCCCCAAATACTGAAGGGTACTCCTTTAAATGAGTCCGGGGGGCGTGTCCCTGTCCGAAGCCGTGGTAGGTGAGGGCCAATGGCACGCCCCATATCAGTGACCACAGGGTGAGTCCCTAGCTGATGTGCAGCAGCAGGGCTCTCCCATCGGTGGTTAACCCTTCCCAGACTGCCAGCACGACGTACTGGAGTCGGATATAGTTGGTTAGTTCCAATGCCTAAGCCAATACCGCTCAACATCCGTAACCAATAAAGTTGTGGCCTTTTCATGCCCATTAACCTTACTTGCTGAGTCCTGTGTCTTTATTTCACCGTGGGAGGGGTCGGGATATTGACATGCAATGTGTGACATGATGCATATATCAAAGAAAAGCATCTATAAAATGCATATGTTAGTGAAAAGAACATACAAAAATGCATTATACTACTGAAAATTGTGAATGTGCATACCTGGGCTTCTTTGGGCTCATTTCTTTACTGCAAAATGTCTGATAATCATTTTTTTAAAAAAAATTGGAATTGTTGTTGTGCCAGGGCACATCAATCCACTCTTAATTGTGTAAACCTAAATTTTCTGGTTTGTGATCTAATCACTCCCACAAAATGGACTCCCACAAAATGGAATCTGGGGGGCACCGAGGTAAACTTATGGTCCTGATCCATGCGTAACATGAAACTATGGCTTGGCATTACATGAATGAGTCTCACAGGCTCCTTCTTCTCCCTCAGCCCTCCCAAGAGCAATTAAAGTTGCACTGAGTTTGGCCTCGAGATGATACCTCTTACCTAATGTTTTTACGTACTTTTTATAACTGTTCCCTGATTAACAGTAGGGAGCATTCTTTTTTCTTAATCGGCATATTCTCAATCCATTGAAATTTACAGCCAAGTAAGTGTGGTAGTTCTCGTCCTTAGACACTTTGTCTATAGGCGCAGGAAATACAAACAGTACACATAACCGCGGTTGCTTGACTTCCTTTTATCCTTAGTCCTTTTAAAAGGTTTCTGTGGGTTAAACCACAGAGTCTAGGGCTTGCCGATCAGAAGGTCGGCAGTTCGAATCCCTGCCATGGGGTGAGCTCCCGTTGCTCGGTCCCAGCTCCTGCCCACCTAGCAGTTCGGAAGCACGTCAAAGTGCAAGTAGATAAATAGGGACCGCTCCAGCGGGAAGGTAAAACAGCGTTTCCGTGCACTGCTCTGGGTTGCCAGAAGCGGCTTAGTCATGCTGGCCACATGACCCGGAAGCTGTCTGTGGACAAACGCTGGCTCCCTCGGCCTATAGAGCGAGATGAGCGCCACAACCCCAGAGTCGGACACGACTGGACCTGATGGTCAGGGGTCCCTTTACCTTTTACATTTACCTTTGGATTCTAGGCAATCTGGAAACTGAAATACCTAAAGAACAGATAATTCAGGATATATTTAGAGGGTGGGTCTTCTTTTAGCTTGCATCTTCCGCTCTACATCTTCCCACACTATTCAGGGAAGAGGTGATTCATGCCAAAATCTGTTTATACAAGCAGTCTCTCAGACACATACCGCACTGCAATCCCTATTGTTCAAATATATGAGTGTCTGCAGGTTGCAAGAATGGGATGGTGTAATGTTGAGGGTGCTTTCTTATGCTCCTTTGTCTGCTGTTGCCTGAAGACTTTGACCTAACCCTTTAGCCTTCTCCATCCCCAGGTGCAACAAAGCCTAGGTACCTGTGATTCTGCTCATATCCATCTACTTGTTACCCTTCCCTCTGCTGCTGTCTCTTAATTGTGACAGGTAGGTAGCCGTGTTGGTCTGCCATAGTAAAATAATAATAATAATAATAAAAATCCTTCCAGTAGCACCTTAGAGACCAACTAAGTTTGTTCTTGGTATAAAGCTCATACCAAGAACAAACTTAGTTGGTCTCTAAGGTGCTTGTTGTTGTTCAGTCATTCAGTCGTGTCCGACTCTTCGTGACCCTATGGACCAGAGCACGCCAGGCACACCTATCCTTCACTGCCTCTGTCCAGGGGACATCAGGGCGGCTGATTGACTCCTCCCAGCAGCTGTCTCTGGTGTTCATCCTTGTCTGTCCCACAAACGTGGCTCTGGTACAGGGCTGCCTGCAAGGGTGCAGGGAGATAGTCGAACCAGAACCTATGCAACCACTCACTTGGTTGTAATCAATAAAGTTGTGGCCTAAATTCTGCCAAACCAAATATCTGACTCTTGTGTGAATTTATTTGGGGAAAGGTAAAAGGTCTAAAGGCTGGACTGGATGAATCCCAAACCGGAATTAAGATTGCCGGAAGAAATATCAACAACCTCAGATATGCTGATGTCACAACCTTGATGGCAGAAAGTGAGGAGGAATTAAAGAACCTTTTAATGTGGTTGAAAGAGGAGAGCGCAAAATATGGTCTGAAGCTCAACATCAAAAATACTAAGATCATGGCCACTGGTCCCATCACCTCCTGGCAAATAGAAGGGGAAGAAATGGAGGCAGTGAGAGATTTCACTTTCTTGGGTTCCATGATCACTGCAGATGGTGACAGCAGTTGTTGATATTTCTTCCGGCAATCTTAATTCCGGTTTGGGATTCATCCAGTCCAGCCTTTCGCATGATGAATTCTGCATATAAGTTAAATAAGAAACATACAGAAGCCAATTGGATTGGTAGCTGAATCTCACTCCACTGCTGGTGAAGTGACAATGTCTACCACTGCACTTGAGGGCAGCAGGCTAATGTAAGGGGCACAGAGAAGTCCACATGGTACTCATCACTGCTTGAGGCAGCTGCCTCATTCTGCCTCATTGCAGGGCTGGCCCTGCTGTGAACTGAGCTGATTCATTTTGTAAAGGGATAGATGCAATGCAAAATAAGTTCCTTTGAGGACATGTTGAACATAAACTAGCTTCCCTTTAAAATGTACTTTGCAAGCTCTGGAATGTAGTGGAATACCCTGGCAGAGACTGACTGACTGGCACTGGACTGGAACATCCGACAGCGTACACTTTTGCCACAGGTGCCATTTGTCAATGTACTATGGCAAAAATCTCCTGGTCACACCAAAATTGTCTGGCCTCGTTACTCTAAAGTATCAAGTGGCACACGTCCTCCTGTCTTGCAGCCTCTACAAGGATCTGAGGAATGAGACCATCACCCCACTCCTATTAACCATCCCAGGGCGCCGATCCACAGGCATAATGTCCTTTCTTCTATCAGACCAAAATGAGCAGATAACGGCTAAGGTTGCAGGGGCGATTAGAATAAGGGCCACTAACTGATTGATGATTCAGGATTTAAAAATGTGCTTTTAGATCAATTTTTTCCCCTGTATGCATTGTGCTGTTTTGTTGTTGCTGTGGCCATTGGCTAATGCGAATAAAGAATAATTAGAAGAATAATTATTGGCTCAATAATTAGAGTGTAAAATTATAGAAACTAAAGAAACTGATTAAAAAATATATATTATATTATATATATATTATAGGATTAAAAGACCACAACCCAGGAACTCTTAAAAATGGACTTCTTTTATACTATGTGCAGGTCAGGCATTCTTATCATAAGCATGAAATATTGAATATATATTTCTGCAAGCTATAGATGTGATAATGAAGAAACTACAGCAAGGAATTTGTTTTTGAAGAAAGAAAGCAGACTCTTCATTCTGCACTGAACGGAGGGCGTGCATGGCACAGGTCTTACTCATCAGAAAGGAAAACGTAATGACACAAGGCAAAACTATGCATAAGGAGATGTACTTACAGGTTTGGGAGTGACTGATGATGACAGCAGAGCTCCCACCCTCAAGTTCCTTTTAGAGACAATTGAGTTCTTAACACTATGCCCATTTGCTATATACACACACAGAGGGTGTGTGTGTGTGTGTGTGTGTGGTCAGATTGTGGGGGACCCTTCGTTTCCCACCAAGAGCCCTCACACTGTAAAACGTTTCCCCTGTGTCTCTCCCTAGGTTTCACCGACGACTAAAATGAATCCTAAAATGATGTTATGAGAGAAGTCCTCGGGGTACCTCAGTGCTCCACGTTCTTAAAATGAAACTCCTGCCACCTTGGGATCTCCCACCCTGGGTTCCCAAACTGCTGCAGCTTGCCTTTCCTTCTGGCAACTGTGTGGCACCTTTGGCTTCACTGCCCAGTCCTCTGTGTGTTAGGAAAATAAGCCACCCGTCCCCTTTTCCTCAGGAAACCTCTAGTGCTTTTCCCCTCAACCACACCTCTAGAGGTACTGACGCACTGCCAGAGTCCACGAACGTTCGAAAAACAAAATATGTTTATTGAGGTAACATAAATATCATGGATGTTAAGGTAGAATGCGGTTACAATGTTCTTCAATTAGGTATGTAAGCTTGGTTACAGCATTAAACAGGATAAAAGCTTTCCTTTCCTAGCCTAAGCCTAACCTCCAACCCGCTCACCCTCTCACCCTCAATCCCTGACCCACAACAACCGCCCAACTGCCATTCTCTCCCTTTTAAAAGGTCGAAAAGACCCGCCTCTGCGATTGAGCTGCCAGTCATCTAGAGTGGGTGTTAACTCTTCGAGTGCTGGGCACCTGCTCACACCCAGGCTCAGGGTTGGTCCGTTACACAGATACACTAGGCACTATAGGCAGGCATCAACACCTGCTGGTACCCTCGCAGCCCCTCAGCATCTGAGGGTATCTGAAGAAGTGTGCATGCACACGAAAGCTCATACTAAGAACAAACACAGTTGGTCTCTAAGGTGCTACTGAAAAGAATTTTCTATTTTGTTTCGAGCCCCTCAGCAGTTTTGCATTTAATCCTGAAAAGAACACATAATTCAACTCCCTTGCATTCTGCCATTGTGCATGGTACTTGTGACTAATGCTTCACCTAGTGGTTTAGGTTAGCATTTGCAGTTGATGGACTCAGAATTTTCCATCCACATACTCATGGAAGTCTCTCTCATCCCAACCTGTCCCTGCCACAATTCCCTCATGAACTTCCTAGGATTTGGAAGTTTCTGATAGCTGCTGGGACTTCTGAAGAGCCTACCTGTGTAACTTATGAATCAGAATGAAACCATGTCAGAGTGTTGGAGAAACTTGGATTCAAATCCCCCAATCAGCCACGAGACTTATGGAGTGATCCTGGGACAGTAGCTGCCACCTCTCAGCCTAACCTACCCCTGTCAGAGGTGCCACGTTGCCCCCCAAGATTGAGGGGCCCCGGTGTGACATCACACACGTGTGTCATCATAAGCATCATGTGTGCGATGTCATGTCATCTAGAGGAGGCCAAGAGCTCTGGAGGAGCCCGCCACTGAAACTGCACCACATGCTTCACCACAACATTGAGAGGGTTGGAGTTGGCACGCCTGCTGCCTGTCATTGGCTCTTGTGCCACCTACTGTTGCTTTCCTTGGTTGCTTTGCTTTCAGTTCCAATGGGCACCAACAGCCATGATTCTCTTAGTCCAGAAAACGTGTCTCTGAGAGAGAGGCTATTGGGCTACTAATCCTCTCAGCACGCTTGCTAACTCCAGGTACCACCTGGTATTTGGGATTTGAGTCCCTGAAGGGTCATATATCTTTCATCTCACAAAATAGCCCATCACCGACAACCAAGCTCAGTGTGTCACTATAAACCAAGCTAATGTATTTTATGTTTTTTTTAATAAGAATTTATTGGATTTTAACAATAAAAATACACAAAATACAAACACTACAAAAAAACTACAAAACAATACAAAAATACAAAAGAAAAGAAAACTTACACACAC
Source organism: Lacerta agilis (assembly GCF_009819535.1). Classification (NCBI taxonomy): domain Eukaryota; kingdom Metazoa; phylum Chordata; class Lepidosauria; order Squamata; family Lacertidae; genus Lacerta; species Lacerta agilis. The sequence goes on along the minus strand of NC_046313.1, from coordinate 6,734,453 downwards.
TTATCTATCCTTATCCTCTTTAAAATCATTATTTGGGGACTTCCCCACATCCTCTCTTCTGCGTTCATTTCTAATCTTCTTTAGTAACTTTATAACAATGTAAAATCTTCCTTCTCACAACTAATCTTAATCTCACAAATCATAATCCTCATATACCTAAAATCTTATTCCTAATCAAATAAACATTACACAACTCCAACTTCTTATATCCTCTCTTAACTTAACTTCTGATTACTGTGGCCTAAATCTCTTCTGATTCCGATTTCCGATATTAATTAATCACATCCTATCAAATAATTAAATGTTTCTTCCAGTTCTTATACACCGTTTTCCCCCTCTGGTTCCGGAGTTCCGTGGTCAGCCTTTTTTATATCCCCTTTAAAAATCTTCCTTTACCCCATACCTTTCCTAACCATCCTAACCCTTCCCCTTTTCCTTCCCTTCCTCTGAAAATATGCCTCTCTCTCTCTCTGACACATTTCTTATTGCTTTCCCACGACCTGGGCAGTGAAGAACATCTTGCTAGCCTGGGGGCCTGTCAGTCACACACAAACACACACACACACACACACACACACAGTGCTTTGAACTGAAGGCGAGACTAGCTTTGAACCATCAGGCACTTCAGGAGATCTTTCTGCTCTGCCAGGTAAATACATTTCCCCTAAATGCATATTGTATACTGCTCTATGTCGAATCACAGGTGTCTCCCTGGGCTGCTCAGAAAACAACCACAGGCAGCTCTGCTGTCAGTCCGAACTGTCTGCACTGACAGCTCCCCTTTGTGACACTTGTAATTTTTAAATCTTGTTTCATTATCACATTACTTCCACCACCACCGCCAAGCCAATTCTTCCTTTGAACTCGCGAAAGGAGTGGCCCTAATGCTCACATTAAACTTTCCATGTCAGATTAAACTGTCTGGTTCCCTTGAGGCTGTGAAATGCAAATGGGATGCCATTCTGAGTCTCGAGGGATTTCAATAACATTTCAGTGCCTGCAACTGAAGCTCCAGGTCTCTCTGCTAAAAGATACACCACTCCCAGGGCCGGCGCGTCCATTAAGGCGAACTAGGCAATTGCCTAGGGTGCCAAAATGGAGGGGGCGCTGGCCAGGCTTGGGCAGGGGGGCGGGCTAGCAGCAGCTTCTCCGCTGTAGCGGAGAGGTGCTGCTTGCCCCCTAGACCATCACCTCGGCTCCCGCTAAAGCAGGCTTGGGCGGGGGGCGGGCGGCGGGACGGGTGAGCAGCAGCTTCTCTGCTACAGCAGAGAAACTGCTGCTTGCCTCTCCACCACCCCCGGCTCCCGCTAAAGCAGGCTTTGGTGGTGGTGGGGGAACGCCAGAAGGTGGTCTCGCCTAGGGCACAAGAAGCCCTAGCACCGGTCCTGACCACTCCTTTCAGGCAACTACAAGTTATCAAGGTTATTATTGGGGTTCCTGGACCCAAAACCGCTTTCAGAGTGAGTTTTTTGACTTGTTCCAAGAAAGACAGCTATAAGGTTGTGACTAGTTCCTTTACTTCAGGTGGTCAGCCATAACATGCTACATGCCACTGATATTATCTTATGATATCATGAATTATTAGGGCTGTATGCAATCAGTTATATGTGGTTATACTAGGTGTGAGGAACCTTTGGCCGTCCAGTTGTTGCTGAATTACAACTCCCATCACCCCCAGCAAGCATGGTCCTGTCAGGCTTCGGGGAAGTGGCTTCCTCCCTCCCTTTGACTGTGGATAAGCAGAACAAAGCAAAAATAGTCTCTTACCATTTAAAGAGATTTTAATCATCACTGCGACAGAACAAAGCGTCCATCCTCGGAGTAAAGGTGCTCCCAATTAAGGTTTCCACCCACTTCCCCCTGAGTCACCCTCGTCACTTCCTTGTCTTGCAACCCGATCTCGCAACCACTGGGCCTTCTGTGCTGCCACCTTATCTAATCTCCTTGACCTTGGACTGAGCAGCTGGACACTTTCCAGAGAAAAGGAGTCTGTTAACTCCCTCTCTCTCGGTTCTTCTTCTCCTAGCTGTTCCCCACTCAACTCTACCTAGCTTTTGTCTTCCGAACTATGTCCCTCTGCAAACCACTGCTCCAAATCTATACGGCTCCACTGCTCCTGGGAAGGGAGAGGGAGAGGGAGAGGGAGGCTCCCACCATTCCTCATCAGAGCAGCACTCCTCAGCCTGGTCTCTGAACATAGCCGTCAAATTTTCCCTTTTTTAAAGGGAAATTCCCTTATTCCGAATAGGATACCTTGCAAGAAAAGGGGAAAGTTGACAGCTATGTCTCTGAAAGGTCCAGATTTTCCTTATTCAAATTCTGCCCTCGTAGTCCAGGCATCATATGGACAATGGAGAAGTAACAAAGATACTGGAAGCTTAAATAATGGAACCTTCAGCATTCTGTGTGCACTATTCCATGTTCCCAAAAGTGCTGGGGTATGAGTAACAAGCCTTGTGATTAGGTACATTTTGTGATTTAAAAAGATACCCTCTCCCAAAATTGTGCCACTAACCAGCAACCATGCCACTCTCCTTTTACCCATCGAACACCGAGTAAATTTTTAATTAAATAAGGCAACATTACAGGGGTGTAATGCTATCTAAATACTGTTTTTAAGACAGATAAAGTTCAACTTTTCCACTGTCTTGGGACTATTTTGGGAATATGGCCCACCTGCCCTGCAAATGCTGTCACCTATATACAAGACAACCAATGTGCAGTGGCTTTCATAGTCTCATGCTGCTCTGCCATGGCAGAACTGAGTGGTGGGCAAGACCAGCCAGCCAAGTCTCAGGGGGGGCAGAGTCTGAATGCAAGGTTCAGTACAGCCCTAAGGTGAGGGGTATTTCAGTTCAGTTAGGTGGTCGGTCAAGAAAGCCAAGAAGAAGAAGAAGAAGAAGAAGAAGAGGAGGAGGAGTTTGGATTTGATATCCCGCTTTATCACTACCCAAAGGAGTCTCAAAGCGGCTGACATTCTCCTTTCCCTTCCTCCCCCACAACAAACACTCTGTGAGGTGAGTGGGGCTGAGAGACTTCAAAGAAGTGTGACTAGCCCAAGGTCACCCAGCAGCTGCATGTGGAGGAGAGGAGACACGAACCCGGTTCACCAGATTACGAGTCTACTGCTCTTAGCCACTACACCAAGGTCACAGAAAGCAAGAAGTTGCAAGGTCTGGCCAGGAACGACAAATCTTGTTTCCAGCAACTGACTGAGGCTGGAACCCCTGCATAAGAAAGTTGGAGCCCGGCGGTTCTCATCAGGAGAAAGAAGGCTGATCAGCAGCAGAATGGAGTCACTACGCCTTCTGCTCCTCCGGGCTGCTGCTCAGCAGGTGAAACAGACTCCTAACCCATGACAGTGGCAGACCTTGGGGTCTCAAGTTTCAGCGGTGCTATGTGTGATGCCAAAATTCGGCACGCTCCCGCCTCTTGTCTTGCATTCTGCATCATAGTTGTGGCACCCTCTGCAGCGCCCCCGAGGCTCGACAACCAGTGCAACGTAACAGAGTTGCGCTCCCCTTAATCCGCCTCTGCAATGTGCTTGAACAGGTGTGTGCTTCCACACCTGCATGGTTTTGCAAAGCAGGTTAATTTCTCAATTGCTCAAGATGTCTTTTCAGTCACACGGTTATGAAAATATTTTTCTTTCTTCCTCATAAAAACCAACACTTTGGATCCAAAGGTTTTTTTTGGTTTGTTTTCCTTATTACCGAACAGTCAGATTGGCTTTCATATTCCCCCCCCTCACCTTTTCTTGAAGCTTATCTGAATAATCTGGGCCCTCAAAGTTTCAAGCAGGATGTACATGTGGGAGTGAGAGAGATGATGGGAGAGGTCTATAAACTACTCTCTTTAGCCATGCTTTTGTGGTTCAGCTCCATTTGTTCTGTCAAGTCATTTGGTAAAACAGGCCAGAGTTATTATGCCTGTTTGGTGTGGGCCTGAGACAGGGAGAGAACAGTAGCCATCTAGTGGAGTTCATGGGATGTAACTTAATCATTAAAATCCTCTTCATGATTGTCTCGTTTAACCCCAAGGGACAAAGTACTGTATATGCTAAAAAACAACAACTGTTTTGCGTGGCCAGGTGGAGCCCCCCAAACCCCATGCAGCCCCTGAGCGAAATAATGACACAAGACAACGTGCGATGGGATTAAAATTGGCCGCAACTTTATTAAGATTCAGACGTAGGAAGACCTTGGCTCAGGCATTGGGCGTTTATCCTTCCCAGCCCTCCAGCTGGGGGTCTGGGTAACTTCAGGGTTATCCAACATGTGTGGGGATTGGGCTAAGTCTGGAGAACATGTGTTCAAGCAGATAGCCCGGCCCCCGTTTTCCGCCGTTGGAAGGGAAATGCAATGACAATCTCTGGGCGTATGGCCAATGCCTTCCCCCAAGCCCCTTTAGCAGGAACCCTGTTATCGCCGCCGCACTGGGGCCATGGAGTCACCGCCCCCCCCCATTTAGGAAGATGACTAAAAGATTCTGTCCAAGGCCTGCAACTGCCAAAGTTGTGATGAATTGCTACGGGAAAGGCAAAACCTGCCAATGCAGGGAAAATTCTTTCTGGCCCTTCAACAGCGGCCTTGACATAGCAGCGCCTGCGTGGCTGTGTGGCTGTGGAAAAGAGGTTAACCTGTAAAGTAAGCGTTAATTGAGGGAGTGGAGGGTGGGAGAAGCTCTGGAGTCGACTGCTGCTTCTCAGGTAAGCTACACCCTCTATTGTGTACTGTGTGGTCCCTCCTCCCACCTGGCCAATCCCCCTGGCAACACCTCCCCAGGCGGGATTGGCGGCTGACTGGGGTAGGCGGAGACCACAGGTATCTTGCCCAGGAAGGTGGTGCCAGTCCGAACTGCCAGGTGCTGCTGTGGGATCTAAGGGGGCTGCGCACGACTACACAAAATGCACACCCCATTTGATGTGGGGAACGGTCATTTCCTGAAGTTGTGGAATGGCTTTGAGGAGAGCAGAGTCTTGGCTCTTTATGAAGCCATGGTTTGACTAGTCTGCATGTTCAGACTAAGGTATTAAAATGTGGTGACAGTATTTTTCGCTCCATAAGACACACTTTTTTCCTCCTAAAAAGTAAGGGGAAATATCTGTGCATCTTATGGAGCGAATGGTGGTCCCTGGAACTGAATTACCCAGGGGCCAAAAGAGGATCATGGTTTTTATTTTACTAAGAGAAAAGGGGGTGTTGAAAGGACCCCACTCAGCAGCTGATCAGCAAGAGATCGGGAGAGAGATAAGAGTCCCGGCTCCCTTTCAGCCCCGCCCTCCTTTGTTGAATGTGCTGCAGAGAGAGGTTGTTTGTTTCCCCAGGGACATGTGACTGGCTGATTAGATTATCTGTCTGGAAACTGTAGAAAAGGCTCCCTTTCCTTTAGCAGCTGCAGAAATGTGAGTTAAACCCCATAAAAATGGTGCTTTTCCTCTTTGCTTTTCCCCCTTTGCAAAAAAAGCTGCAAAACTTTTAGCTGATCCTGAAGAAACCAGGGCTTTTCCCTTTGCTAAAAAAGCTGCAAAACGTTTAGCTGATCCTGAAGAAACCAGGGCTTTTCCCTTTGCTAAAAAAGCTGCAAAACTTTTAGCTTATCCTCAAAAAACCCAGGGCTTTTCCCTTTGCAAAAAAGCTGCAAAACCTTTAGCTGATACTCAAAAAAACCCAGGGCTTTTAGAGGAGGAAAACCAGAAAAAATTTTTTTCTTGTTTCCTCCTCTAAAAATGAGGTGCGCCCTATGGTCCGGTGCGCCCTATGGAGCGAAAAATACGGTACCTTGGTGTGAAAACACAAACTGAGTGGATAGTATTCAAGGAAGTTTTACTCAGAGTGCAGCCTTTGGGATCACAGTTAGTCCTGTCCATTAATTTCAGTGGGTCTATTCTGAGTATTGGGTATGACCCAAGCTTTCTGAAATCCCACATTAGAAACAAGGTGGAAATGAAGGGCCTTCTCAGTAGTGGCACCTGCCCTACATCAGATGTCAAGGAAATAAACAACTATCTGACTTTCAGAAGACATCTGAAGGCAGCCCTGTTTAGGGAAGTTTTTAATGTTTGAAGTTTTATTTTGTTTTTAGTGTTCTGTTGGGAGCCACCCAGAGTGGCTGGGGAAACCTAGCAAGATGGGTGGGCCAATAATAATAATAATAATAATAATAATAATAATAATAATAAAACAACTTCCTACAGGTACCATGTCAGATCCCTCTCTGTGTGTTGGGAAAGTGGGAGGGGATAACCAAATGGGAGAAGGAAACAAAGAGTTTATACCTCAGAATAACTAAAGCAAGGTCATCCACATGGCTCAGTCGTCTTCTCAAAAACCAAATCAAAGAGTGTTTGCATTTTGCCATGAACACCTCATATGTAAGTTACATTATACTCTACAGTGATGCATATGCATCACCCGGCTCCTTGTGAGGAGGAGGAGGAGAGGGGAGTTCCTGCCCTAGGGGAGGGAAGGGAAAGCAGCTCCTCGAGGGAGGAGGGCTCTCTAAATTATAGAGAACTGCAGCCTTTCTTATTGACAGACTCCTCCGATTCCTCTAGCCCTTCCCCTGAGCTGTCTCCTGAGGAGATGGAGACGCAAGGGCTTGGAGACTCTGGGCAGAGACCCAGCACTGCCAGCCAGAGAGACTCTGAGGAAGAAACATTGCTTCCAGCACCTGCACAGCATCGGTGGGTCAGGCGACATCGCAGACGTCGTTTTAGGGTGCCAAGGTTGTGGTGTTGGGCGGGGAACAGAAGAAGGGCACTTCCGGATTCTGGGAGTGACTGAGCAGACGTGTTTTGAGCTAGTTCCACACTGTATATAGCAATGCACAATAAATAGTCTTAGATACTGGAAAGGCTCTGTCGTTACTCATGAGCAGCACCCTTGGAAGATCCTGACAGTCAATGTGTATTGGTGCTTTCAGAGAATAATTACCTGTGGTCTGATGTCACTTTTAAAGAGCATGGCTTTCCCCAAGTAATCTTGGAGAGTGTAGTTTAGCCTTCACACAGTTACAATTCCCAGCACCCTTAATAAACTACGATTCCCATGGTTTTTTTGGGGGAAAGCTGTGTGCCTTAAATATGCATTGGATGCACTTTAAATGTATGGTATGATCCTGAGACATGAAGACGAGAGGTGAGATGCTCCCTTTGCTACCCTTAAATTATGCCCGTGGCTCCATGACTGAGCATCTCAGATTAAACCCACAATTATGTAGGGAGGGCAGAGCACATGTTTTTCATGCAGGGGCCCCTAGGTTCATTCAATGGCATTTCCAACTAGAAGCCACCTGCTTCTCAAGACTCCAGAGAGAGGCTGCTAGCCAGAGTTGACAATACTGCACCATATGGTCCAATGGTCTAATTAAGAATAAGGCAACTTCATATGCTCATAGAATCATATGCTCATAGAATCATAGAGTTGGAAGAGACCACAAGGGCCATCCAGTCCAACCCCCTGCCAAGCAGGAAACACCATCAAAGCATTCCTGACAGATGGCTGTCAAGCCTCTGCTTAAAGACCTCCAAAGAAGGAGACTCCACCACACTCCTTGGCAGCAAATTCCACTGTCGAACAGCTCTTACTGTCAGGAAGTTCTTCCTAATGTTTAGGTGGAATCTTCTTTCTTGTAGTTTGAATCCATTGCCCCGTGTCCGCTTCTCTGGAGCAGCAGAAAACAACCTTTCACCCTCCTCTATATGACATCCTTTTATATATTTGAACATGGCTATCATATCACCCCTTAACCTTCTCTCCTCCAGGCTAAACATACCCAGCTCCCTAAGCCGTTCCTCATAAGGCATCGTTTCCAGGCCTTTGACCATGCCCTCATCCAGTCTGGGGACTAGTGACATGACTCAAAAAGACCGAAAAAGGATGTCTGAATTCCAGGGAAAGACCAGTGTGAATTGTGGAAACAGTTTTAGCAGATTGGCAATGCACACAACACCTGTGGGGTTTTCCTGGGAGGAAAAGAAGACAACGAGAACAGCAGGCTTAAAAATGACAGTTGCTCTTTATTTGTCATGCAGCCTTGCATGGGTCCATAGCCGTTAGAATCAAGCGTTAGAATTCAGTGTTACAGTTCATAAAACAGCAGCAGCAGCATAATAAGCCAATCACCTTTTCCAATTTTGCTTTCACTTCAAAGAAGGAACCTAATATGATTTTGCTGTTTAAAAAATGAGCTCCGTGCATGTTACAACACAGGGTGAGAGCAAGATCTTATCACTGGTGTCTCAAAACTATTTCCTTTTGGCAAGATCTGATGACTTTACGGGTCTACAGCTTTACACTGTCTCCATTTGAAATTACAAAGGACATGCCCAAACAGGAGAGAGATTTCAGAAAGTGTGTGCGCAGGCTGATTCGTGCTGCCTGCCTACCTGGAAATTCCCATAACCTTTGATGTTAAGCTGTTTGTTAAGCATAGCACTGAAAGCTGTTAATTCAACCAAGAACTTAACTTTAAGTAAAAGCTTAAATCCGATTGCCATCCAAACGACCTAAGGATGTATTTAAGGTTAACTATCTACTACATGAACTTTTCTAAAATGGGATTCCCTTTTTTACACACACACCTAGGAGCAATCGTGCAAACACTGAACAGTGAGACCCTGTTGCTTAGTAGAGAATTTTGAGACCTTTGTTTAAAGAGATCTACGGATGTCTCACTTGATTTGTCAGCCCAGGAGCTCACTGCCCACCGGCTGCAGCTGATCCAGGTGCAAAAATCTGCGATCCGAGTCAGCAGTGCTGGATCAGGGTGCAAATGTCTGGATCCATATCGCAGGCAAACTCAAATGGAAAAGGTGACAGTATCAGAGGGGAAGTGCTTTGCTGAGCTATTTACACAGTGGGCTGAAGAGCTTCGATTTGCAGGTGGCAACGCTCATTGCTATTTCAGAAGTGGTGTGGTGGTGGCGACTTAACCCTTTTAATAGACACTTTTCTTGCTCGAAGTGGTTTTCGATACAATTTTCACACTGGAGCTTCCTCCTCCTCCACTTGAGGAGATACGGCCACCGCCGGAGCTGTAACTGCTACCACCTCCCATACTGACTCCGCCGCCGTAGCCACTGCCGCCGCCGAAGCCACCGCCGCCGCTGCCGAAGCCGCCGCCGAATCCGCTTCCGCCACCTCCAACCGCATAGCCGCCACCTCCTCCGAGTCCAAAACCTCCTCCCATGCCGCCACCGTGTCCTCCTCCTAACGCAAGGCCACTTCCGCCAGCGTAGCCAGAGGTGGTGGTGCTGCTGACCACAGCTGGAAAATATCAACAACGGAGAGTTAAGTTCCTTGTGTCTCTTTGAAAGAGCCACGATCTCAGTGGAATCTCTTTGATCCAGTGTTTCTCAAACTCGGGTCCCCATCATTCCTAGCTAGCAGGACCAGTGGCCAGGGATGATGGGAGTTGCATTCCAGCAACAGCTGGGGACCCAAATTTGAGAAACACTGCCTTAAGCAAACAAAAACCAGTAGCTCGTTTTTATTTTCAGAAAGGTAACCAATTTATACCACCTGCTACAGTGGCGCCTCGCAAGACGAAATTAATTTGTTCCGCGAGTGCTGTCGTATAGCGGAAAATTTCATCTTGCGAAGCACGATCGGAGGAAGTGCGGCTTTACGAAAAACAAACAAACCGCAAAACGTTTTCATTTTGCGAGTCGCGGCCATAGGGAAATTCGTCTTGCGAGTCTCCCTTTCGTTAGCGAATGCCTTTCGTCTAGCGAGGTACCACTGTATTCAAATTTTTCCAAGCTAAAGTGTTGCCCCAGCTACTTTTTGGGATCCCAATATGGATACAAGCATTTAATGGTGATTTAGATAAGATACACTCAGGTTTCTTGAGACGTATCCTGTTTAGGGAAGTTTTTAATGACTGAAGTTTTGATGTATTTTTAATAGTTTGTTGGAAGCCGCCCAGAGTGGCTGGGGAAACCCATCCAGATGGGTGGGGTATAAATTATAAATTAATTATCATCATCATCATCATCATCATCATCATCATCATCATCATCATCCTGGGGCTCCCAAGTTCAATCAAGTATGAGACGATGTGTGCAGGACTAGGTATACACACAATGGAATATTGGGTGTGGGCTAGCACTATAAAATGCTGGTTGCATTGCTGTTTCTGTTGCCAACCTTTGAGTCTGCTTTCTGGCTTACTTAAGGACTCTTAGAAATCCAGACTCTTACATAGCAAAATCAGATCTATTGGTATTGACTTGGAACTCTTGTATAATTCAAGTGAGCAATATATTTATCGTAATATTCAAATCAGATTAAGGGACGTTGGAAAACAAAACACCAAGTCAGCTGTAAATAAAATTTGCTCCCCCAAGTCCTATGGTTTAAGTACAACAGATAACAGGGTCACTTATATTTCAAAATTAATAATTCCAGTCCAACGGCAGGGCCTTTATGTTAGCCCAACTGAATGTTTCCCCCTCAGCTTTTGTCAAGGGCAGATATTTAAACATCCCTAGAAACGAAAGACATTGCAGATGTTCTTTGAATGTGCCAGATACAGTAGAACACAGTCTTTTCCACTGTCCATGGTACAACCAGCTATGCAAACATGTGCTATTTTGGGTGTCGAACATCACGGCACAAGGAAAATATCAGATTCTATCTGTCTGATATTAACTCGGAAGTAACTGCAAGGGACATATGGTTTGGTAATGGACAATGGCTAATGAATCTAAATGAATGGTGAACAGGAGGGAAGAGTTAATGTAAAGTTAATTTCAGTTGGGTTGTTGCAATGGAATTTGGGATTAGGCAATGGAGGTTTAGAAATACAGTGAATGCAGAGGATAGCTTAAATGGATAAATTAGATTTGTAAGATGAGAAAATATTTAGTAAAAGATTGAAGGAAAATGTAAGAAGGAGAAAAAGTATTATGGGGATTAATTGGCAATAAACGTGAATTAGGGTTAATTTGGAATTCAACGAGGGGGGGGAATCGGGGAAGTTCGCAAAAGTAAAAATGATATGTGCAAAGTAAGTGGTTAAACTGGGAAAGAATTATTGATCACCCCAGTGAGAGGGGGGTTTGTTTAGTATGATCCTCTTAGTGAGAGAAAGGGGAGTTAGAAAAATTTAATCATGTATTGTAATTTGGATTTAATTGGAAAAACCTTTAATAAATATTATATGTAAAAAAAAACCACAGGAGTAACTGCAAGGGTGGCCGAGTTTTTACCAACAGTATCTCATAAAGTGGTGAATGGCACTATTGGGGGGGGAGAGAAACTCCAATGAAAATCCTCGTCATTACATATTTTTACATGGCTGTTTATTTGTATATATTTTAAAATTTTATATAAGGATGTTTTATGATGGCCTATAATCGTAATGCCTATTAAAGGTTTGGCAAAGTAAGTAAGTAAACGGAGAAACAAAAAGCAAATCCAGAAACAGAGATGGTACTTACAGTAGCTCACATTTCCAGGGCCTTCTGACAACCTAGGAAGATGAAAGGACATAATTGGTATGATTAATTCAGTGGATGCCTCAGCTTGTAGTAAACTAGGTCCCACATATTAATCTAATCAAGGAGCTATTGTGAAGGTAGAATTGTTGAGGAGTCATCTGTTCCTTAGCCAAGTAAAAGTTGCATATTCACATAGCTCTTTTTAAAAAACAAAACAAAACAAAACCCTCCATAGAAAGGTCAGCTCATTCTCATTTTTTTGGTCATATTGCTAATTGCTTTAGGAATTCATAGGTGTATGATTCTGTTTGTTTGTTTGTTTGTTTGTTTGATTAAGCAATTATTTGCTTTTCCTCTATTCTAAGCAGCTAAGGACAGGTAATTTAAAGCAAGCAATGACCAGTTTTGTATGTGCGTGTGTGTGTGTGTTTTTAAAAGTAACAATAAAATTGGCAACAGGAGTGTAATCCACACAGTAATCACAGTAAGAGAAAGTTGCCCACCAACATTCTCAAAAGACCTTCCCAAAGAACTACGGTTAAACCAAACAGTGGTTATTGCATCTATAATGATGGGACCAGATGGCCCCTCTGGAAAAGGCAAATGTCTCCTTAAACCAGGCAAAGGGAATCGGTGGCTCGTCAGTTGTTACTGATCTCCAATTCCCTCCCTCCCCAGCTAGCATGATCAATGATAGGGGCAATGAGAGCTACAGTCCAAAAACTTTCAATGGATCATAGGCTGTTATACTTCCTTGCTATACTGTAGAGAGAAGGGACGTGGGTGGCGCTGTGGTCTAAACCACAGATCCTCTTGGGCTTGCCGATCAGAAAGAAGGTTGGTGGTTCGAATCCCCGCAACGGGATGAGCTCCTGTAACCTCGGTCCCAGCTCCTGTCAACCTCGCAGTTTGAAAGCACATCAAAAATGCAAGTAGATAAATAGGTATCACTCCGGTGGGAAGGTAAATGGCATTTCTGTGCACTGCTCTGGTTCACCAGAAGCGGCTTAGTCATGCTGGGCACATGACCCGGAAGCTGTCTGCGGACAAACACTGGGTCCCTCGGCCAGTAAAGCGAGATGAGCGCCGCAACCCCAAAGTCGTCCACGACTGGACTTAAGGGTCAGAGGTCCTTTTACCTTTACCTATACTGTAGAAATATTCTTTTCCCATCACGTTTCAACAAACGCAGATGATAGCCCCATACCCTGGCATCTAAGTGCCTAAACACAGCTGCACAAGAACACGATAATTGAGGTTGGATTGCCAGGAACCTTACTGGCACTACAGGCACACCCATCAATACCGTCTTTTAGCTTCAAGGTGTGATTTTTGCCTGGATTTGCGGTGAGTTTGGAATGTTCTCTTTGGGGAAAATTCAAAATGAATTTTGACGGAATCTATTAAAAGGGGGAGATGACCAATTGGTTTAGTAAACCATCAAGGGCATTTTTGCTAGAGTATTGTTGCTGCTGCCGGCCTACCTGATTTCCTCTCCTTCTATCAGCTTCCTGTAGGTGGCGATTTCAATGTCCAGGGCCAGTTTGACGTTCATCAGCTCCTGGTACTCCTTGAGCTGCCGAGCCAGGTCCTGCTTCGTTCTTTGCAGGGCTTCCTCCAACTCATTCAGTTTGTGCCTGGCATCCTTGAGGGCGAGCTCCCCGCGGTCCTCAGCCTCAGCAATGGCAGCCTGTAGATTGGCACACTGCACACAAGGAGATTTATTTATTAATGATACTAATGATAAGTAACTGCAATGTCTGGACAGTTTTTTGGGACCATCACCAATAAATAATAATTGCAACTTCTGGACATTATGGTCCAATCCTCCCCCTTCCCTACACCAGAAAAAAATGTTTCACCCAGTTAGCTTCTAAAGTTTTTTGTTTCTCCTGCATCAATCAGGACAAAGCAGAAACAGTGGCTCCAGATATTCCAGCCAATAGCCAACATTGTCAAAGTATTAAAGAAGAAGAGTTTGGTTTTGATATCCCGTTTTATCACCACCCGAAGGAGTCTCAAAGCGGCTAACACTCTCCTTTCCCTTCCTCCCCCACAACAAACACTCTGTGAGGTGAGTGGGGCTGAGAGACTTCAGGGAAGTGTGAATAGCCCAAGGTCACCCAGCAAGCTGCATGTGGAGGAGCGGAGACGCGAACCCAGTTCCCCAGATTATGAGTCTACCGCTCTTAACCACTACACCACACTGGCTATCAAAGCAGAGGATTTGTGCTCTCAAAGACCTGGATGTTTTCTTTTATGAAATCTGCCAATGGCATTAATGGAATCCACGGAGTGCTTTTCAAATAAAGTTCGACGGCGGCTCCTGGAGAGCACTTTCGGAATGGTTGCTGTGGGGGGACTTCTGCATGAAAACTGTTACAAAGGATGTTTTAGGGGAAATGCTCCTTCCACCCAGCCCTGAATGATTCATGAGTAACCCCAGAAAAGTCCGATGGACGATGAATTCTGATGCAAGCCCTGAAATGGCCCTGCTCACATGCAACAAGATGCTGTGCGCAGCTTGTGCTATCTGCAGAGGTAACCCGAGAGGTACGGACACTGTGTGCACATTTGCACCTCCTACCAAGATACTTGTGAGAAGGTGTAGATATAAAACCATAATAATAACTAGATGGACTCATTGTAGATACATGCTAGGGGTGCATTATCATGCACCCGAGCATGTGTGTGGGTTGTTCATTTTGCCCATTTTCCGCAGTGCTAGAAATAGCCTACATTTGATGAGGGCAGATCTGTCCCCAAGCAGTGAGGCTGAGTGCAACTTTTTGCATGTAAAAAATATTATGCTTCAGCAGGGCCTCCACTGTACACTGTATTAATTCCCCGCTCCCCACAATTACTGCAGATATACACAGATATACATGTGTATATCTGCTGTAATTCCAAAAGCCATGCTCAGATTACAGGTGGGTAGCCGTGTTGGTCTGCCATAGTCGAAACAAAATAGAAAATTCTTTCCAGTAGCACCTTAGGGACCAACTGAGTTTGTTCTTAATAAAAAGAAATTTCAGAAAGAGACTGGAAAGAGAAGTGGCTGAATTGCAACTAATCACCAAACTTAAAACCATGGAGAAACCTGGTCTGAACAAAGACATTGGATTCTTATCTCATTATACATAACAAAGCTATCTTTAGCCATCTCACCCCTTGCCTCTCCCTGCAAGACTAATTGCAGCCGTTAAGAGTCGTCAACAGGTTTTCCACACCTATCAGCTGATCACCCATTCCCACCACCCTTCTGAGTAATACCCCTCCCCACTCCCTCACTATATTTGAGGATCTGGTGACTTCTGTTTCAGTGTATCTGAAGAAGTGTGCATGCACACGAAAGCTCATACCAAGAACAAACTCAGTTGGTCTCTAAGGTGCTACTGGAAAGAATTTTCTATTTTGTTTCGACCATGCTCAGATTGTAAGCATTTTCCAGTGTCTATACCCCATGTCTTCTGTCCATTTATATATATTTACATGTGGGGTGTTTTTTTTGTTTTTGCTTTTTTTCCTTTTTTTGCTTTGCGGTGCCCATCCCCTAAGAGTGGGTTAAAAGACAAATGATCAGTATAAATAATAACTAGGTTTGCTTTGTTTTTCTTGACAATAAGGAAAAGATATTAGCACACTCGTATTGTGAACTTTGTAGGGTGTGGACTCTTTCAGTACACTGTCTACCTGTGTGGTACCTAGGGAAATGTGGAGGAGGAGATTCCTCCTCGCCTTTGCAATGCCTGGGAGATACTGTAAAACAACTAATTTACGGTTTGTTCAACTCTCTTGCATAGACACCCTGTAGCATTTGTGCAATGAAAACTGTATTATTATCCATGATATCTATCAGCACAGTGAAACAGGCTGATAGCGATGATTAAACCTCTGTTACAAACAGCATCAACAATAGCAACCAACACCATTTCTAAAGCCAATTTCAGAGGAGGAGAAGGAGCCGGGCAGATTAGTACTCCCAGACCCTGTTTCCATGCCTCGCCCGCTGCTTCTGTACCCACTTTGCTTGCCTTTCTTGTTTTGCCACTGCTAATGCAGCAGCAGCGTACCTCCCCATCCTTCTCTCAACTGCACTCTGAGGAAGGGTAGGAGCTTCTTTCTCAGAGCAAGGCATTCTGGGAGAAGTGACCAGGGAGAGTGCCTGCACTGCCACATTGGGTTCACCTTGGCTAGTGCCCTGGTATGACCTTGTTGAGGGAGACTTGGTTTGCCCAAAGTGAGTTAGCAGCTACGCCAGGGGTCAGCAAACTTTTTCAGCAGGGGGGCCGGTCCACTGTCCCTCAGACCTTGTGGGGGGCCAGACTATATTTTGAAAAAAATAATAATGAACGAATTCCTATGCCCCACAAATAACCCAGGGATGCATTTTAAATAAAAGCACACATTCTACTCGTGTAAAAACACACTGATTCCCAGACTGTCTGCGGGCCAGATTTAGAAGGCGATTGGGTCGGATCCATCCCCCGGGCCTTAGTTTGCTTACCCATGAGCTACACAATTACTATTCTATGAAACAGAAGCAGCTACTGGTCTGCCCTGCATGCCAAACATAAAAAGATCGTACATGTTTCTTCACGGCATCAATTTCACTTCGCAGCCTCTGGATCACCCGGTTAAGTTCAGAAATTTCTGTCTTGGTGTTGCGAAGGTCATCACCGTGGCGTCCGGCAGAGACCTGTAGCTCTTCATACTAATATTCAGAGGAAAAGGAGGAAGGGTTAGAATATATATATGGTTGTCGCCCCCACAACACAGCTGGGAAATCAGGTGGGAGCGAGAACTAAACGTAGCCCCAAAGGAACACCAGGTTGAGGGAGGCTGGGACACTGACTTTCAGATGATAGATAAATAAGAGTTGCAAAGTTTCAGTGTGATCCATTGCCATTGCATATGTCTTTCGCTAACCCTTTGAGGCAGCCAGAACTGAGACAAGGAATTAGCTAGCAATCTCAGGGTGTTCCATACATCTCCGTCTTGCATCAAATGACATGGTTTTGAAAGGCAAATCTGAGGGCTCAGCTTTTTCTGGAGGCCTGCAGGATCACCAGGCCAGATGTATCTGTCAAGCATTATTTCTGGATAAAGCTGCACCTATGATAGGGCTATGGTGGATGAGCCTCAGCCTGCTCTCCACAAACAGGAGATCCACTTGCCATTTAGGAGCAGGGCTGGCCAGAGGTATTTTGGATCCTGAAGTGGAAAATCTAAATGGTTCTTCTCCTCTTCCGGTTTTTTAAAATTTATTTTTAAGTTATAATAAAAGAAGTAACTTGCTCCACTTCAATGACACTCAGAATCTGCTGCCTGAGGCAGGTGCCTACTTAATAGTAGGGCCAGCTCAACCAGAGAGGAAGAAAGCTGCCAAGATGTTACGGGCGAGGATTTGCTAAGTTTTATTTGCTAAGCCACTCTTCATTCAGGTCCTCTTTCCATTAATACCTTAGGAATGGAACCTCATTGCCACACCTTTTACTTTGCTCTGCCTAGACGGTCAAGATCAATTCAAGTTCCTATTTGCTTTCCGTATCTGTGTTGCCGTAGTTAATAATTCCAGCTATTTCTTCCTAGCTTGGCTTATTGAGCAACAGGACAGCAAAGGGGGCACATTTCCACCCCAATCTCAACCATTTCACTCTCTTAGCTTTTCACACTTCTTTTAAGTGTTGTAAATACAATCCTTATACAGTACACGTGTTGCAAATCTTTTGAAGTTCCTTAGAGAGTCTGACTGATGTATCTCCTGAGGAAGACACTTCATATTTGGTTCAAATTTGACTTTAAGTTGAACCCAAGAGCATCTCTGAGTATTTCCAGCCTGCCTGGTCTACACAAGTCACTGAGTTAGGAGGTAAAATCTGGATGAGGTGGCAGACCAGGGGTCACCGGTGTGGTGCCCTCTAGATGTTGTGGTCTCCAACTCCTATCATCCCTGATCATTGACCATGCCACTGGGGCTGGTGAGAGCTGGAGTCCAACAGCAGCAACATTGACTATCCCTGTACTGCTTTAGGTTGCAGGTGAACGATGCCATTTTGGAATGTTCCCTTATCAAAAACTTGCTTAGCCTAGTGGTAACTCCTAGGCCTTGAGCGCCTACTCACCTTGCTTTGATACCAGCTTTCCGCCTCGGTTCGGCTCCTGTTGGCAATGTCTTCATACTGCGCCTTGACTTCAGCAATGATGCTGTTCAAGTCCAGGCTTCTGTTGTTGTCCATTGAAAGCACAACAGAGGTATCTGATACCTGCTGCTGCATATTACTTAGTTCCTGCAAAGATTTAAAAAAAAATATTAATATGTCTGATTGTATGAAGCAATGGAACATGGCAGTTTTGAATGTAGAAAATAAAAACCTTCTGTAAATCCTCCAAGCCTGAATTTTATTTTTTTGCAAACATGTTCATTTATATTCTGATTTGAATGGCTTCTACTTTTCACCCTCCAATGTTCCCTATGATGGATTTTGTTGCATTCTGGAATGTATTGAGAGAAGGCAATATAAATGTGTTTAGTAAGTTGCCTACTTAACATGGTTGTTATCTAGGTAATTGTACTGACTGAGAAAGGAGATCCCCATGCAGGACCCATTTTTTATGTGGATAGCCAGTGCATATATATATATATATATATATATATATATATATATATATATATGGAGGAGACTCTTGGAGGAGACTCTTGAGAGTCCCGTGGACTGCAAGAAGATCAAACCTATCCATTCTCAAAGAAATCAGCCCTGAGTACTCACTAGAAGGACAGATCCTGAAGTTGAGGCTCCAGTACTTTGGCCACCTCATGAGAAGAGAAGAATCCCTAGAAAAGACCCTGATGTTGGGAAAGATGGAGGGCACAAGGAGAAGGGGACGACAGAGGATGAGATGGTTGGACAGTGTTCTTGAAGCTACTAACATGAGTTTGGCCAAACTGCGAGAGGCAGTGAAGGATAGGCGTGCCTGGCGTACTCTGGTCCATGGGGTCACGAAGAGTCGGACACGACTGAACGACTGAACAACAAATATATATATATATATATATATATATATATATATATATATATATATATATTCAACCCCTGTCACATTGTGATGCTCATCAAAGCCCAGTGAACCGACTGCTTTTTGATCGGCATCCCCAGCTGGTACCACCAACGCTTAAACATAACAAATTGTCTGTGATTCAAACTGCATCAGGGCCAAAACATTTTCACATTCTTTCAGACACGGGTGCAAACTGAACAGGACAATGGGCCAGTTCTACTAACATAGTACTATGAAAACACTCAGGACTCTTTGGTTTATGAAAAAGCTGGTGTCTAATAAGGAAACTGTCGTTTTGATGATGGCCAAAGTGTGGGTGGCGCTGTGGGTTAATCCACAGAGCCTAGGGCTTGCTGATCAGAAGGTCAGCGGTTTGAATCCCCGCGACGGGGAAACTAGTAATGAATAATAATACCGGGGGCAGGGGCTTTTCTTTTCTTTGTTACTGTGCTGCGTATTTTGGTGTTTTTATATTGTAAACTGTGATCCTGAGATGAAGGGCAGTACAGAAACTTAATAAGGAAGAATAAAAGGAATGCTCTCCAGAGGCATACAACTTCTGACAGTGGAGGTTAAATGGGGGTAGAAAAAACTTGTGGTTTTGTATCTCCACTGCTGAATTGTAATGTGTGTCTTCACTGATTAGTTTATTATAATCAGCATTATCATTAACATCTTTCTTCCCAACTGCTGGGAGCTAAACTCAAATTGCATTGAATGAGCTTCAGTTACTACAAAAAAAAAAAAAATTGTTTCCTAATCAAAGTGATTAATATGACTTGGATCCTGAGCCAAGAGCGGAGGTGGATTTTCCAAGGCTTGCATGCATCAAGCCCAGACTAGACACTTTCCCCAAGGGAGAAGCGTTATTCAAATACAGCTCCCTGTCTTGTTCCAGCAATAGCTGGAGGAAAGTATTCATACATTGCACAAGATGTGATGATTGATGCCAGTAAGTCTCTGCTCGCTTTAAAATCTATTCAAATGCATCAGCAAACGTAGGTGGGGACAAAAAAACAAACAAACCAATAATCCCCAAAACCTCCTTGAGAAATGTAACGTTCCCAGCGGAAAATGCAACATGAAATTTTCCACAGTGCAGCATCTAAATGAGTGTTGCATTTACACAAGCTTCAACAAACCCATGTGATTTGCATGTCTCAGGAGTTCCTCCCATACCCTCCTTTTGCTTTCCATTAGCATTTTGCTTTTTAGATGGCCCTCTTTATGTTGTGTGAAGAGCTAATGCTAACTTAGAATGGTTTTAGTTACAGGTGGGTAGCCGTGTTGGTCTGCCATAGTTGAAACAAAATAGAAAATTCTTTCCAGTAGCACCTTAGAGACCAACTGAGTTTGTTCTTGGTATGAGCTTTTGTGTGCATGCACATTTCATTATACATAACAAAGCTATCTTTAGCCATCTCACCCCTTGCCTTTCCCTGCAAGACTAATTGCAGCCGTTAAGAGTCGTCAACAGGTTTTCCACACCTATCAGCTGATCACCCATTCCCACTACCCTTCTGAGTAATACCCCTCCCCACTCCCTCACTATATTTAAGGATCTGGTGACTTCTGTTTCAGTGTATCTGAAGAAGTGTGCATGCACACGAAAGCTCATACCAGGAACAAACTCAGTTGGTCTCTAAGGTGCTACTGGAAAGAATTTTCTATTTTGTTTAGAATGGTTTTGTTGCTGTCGTTGAAAGGGAAATGTAGTTTCAAGATGAAGGTCCAAATCGGAATTCATTTTCCCTCTAAAATGTTCCGCTGCAACTAGTGGAACAGCTTCCTAGTCCTACACACACACACACACACACACACACACACACACACACACAGAGAGTTTGAAAATGCGTATGTTTCCAGAGAACTTTTCTGTAATTCCTGCTTTCCAATATAGTTCCTATCCTGCCTACTTGAGGATACATACAAATTAGAGAAGCCAGAATTCTGATTTAAGTTCCCAGCACCTACTGGGCTCAGTGCTTCTGTATTTTCTGGAGGGAGGATAGCACATGCCTTGCATGCAGAAGGTCCCTAGTTCAGTTCCTGGTATCTCCAACCGGCAGGACTTGAAAAGGCACCTAGCAGAGATACCGCCAGTTGGAGTAGCAAGTATTGGACAAGATGCTTCAATGGCTTGGACTGGCTAGGAAGTTCATTTCAATTCTAGAAGGGAAAAAAATTTCGGGTGCCTAAGGGAGGATTGCTTACCAGCTCAAACAGGTTTTTCAGGAACAGAATTTCATCATTCAGAGAATCTGCTTTGCTACCGAGCTCAATCTTGTTCATATAGGCACCATCAACATCCTGCAAAAAACATGAGAAACATCAGTAAATTTTGAGGGGTGGGGAGAATGAAAGCCATTCAAAGAACCATCTTTTGAAACAATGCAGAAAATCAGAGTTTTGTTTAAATCCAATATTGCAGACATTGAATGTTGCCCCTCGTTGTTGTTTTTTTAAAGTTAAGTTTGGCAGGACCACACGGGCATTGAGCAGTTGTTAAAGGCCACAGCAGAATAGCATTATTAAATGTAGAAACTGCCCAAGTTCTGTCACCATCAACGTCTGCAGCTGAAGGCTCTTTGTTACTATGCCATAGCAAATATCTGACAACCAAGCCTGACAGTTGTGAGTTAGAAGAGAACCAACACTTTGACTGAGCACAGAGCAGAGATGGTGAACTTGTGGCCCTCCAGATGTTGTTGGAATCCAACCCCCTCCAGTTCTAGCCAATGGCCAAGGATGTTGACTACAACATTTGGAGAACCACAGGTTTCCTGTCCTTGCACCATGTTGCTTAAGATATTGTAATGATAAAAGGAAATTTACCTTCTTCAGCACCACGAATTCATTCTCTGCACCGGTACGCTTGTTGATTTCATCTTCATATCTGTTGGGGCAACAGAGAGCAAAGGTAGCACCAGTACTTTTCAGGATGAGAACCTAGCATAGCTAGCAGAAAGAAAGCACGAGGAGGTCAAGAGCAACCCATTCTATTCAGAGTTCACACTTCGCCAAGGCGTTTGGTTCAAAGTGATTGGCTGCCAAATTATCTCCTTGAAGCTCAACACAACCAGGTTATTAACCCTTGCAGAAGCACCATCTGCACAGTACCTAGACTCCTCCGTGGAGGACTCCCACAGCTTTTGATAGATTATCAGGATCATGCTTTTAATGGCCAGCTGCAAGTGCCTCTTGATGGCCTCTCTCGTGCTTTTCTTATTGCGCTCTTATCTACACTACTGCAGAGAGCTAGTGGAAAAAAAATGTGTGACTGCAATGGATGTGTTACATTCAGGCTGTCAGGATCCACCCTCCTCCTTTAACTGCTGGATACACATTTTACCCTTCTTGCAGGATGGATTAGCAACAGTGTTTAAATGTCAAGCCAAATATGAAAACGGAAAATTCTGCATGCATTTTAAGGGAAAGCCTGAGCTATAGATTTAAGTTGATTTAGCAATCCTCCCACAGGGGAACCTGGGAACTGTAGTTCAATGTGCAGGAGTAGACAAGAATGACAGTACTCAACTCTCTGAGCAATTTCGACCCCCAATATTATACGGGAGAAGCCATTATTGTTGGACTAGCATAAAATAGATGTTTTTTGCAGCATCTTGCTACTTGCCCCACCCAGTTACACAGAGGGGTGAGTGAATTAGTCAAATTCTGTTCTAAAGGTTCCTCATTTTTCCAATCTTAAATACAGTATTCCATGTCTTCCACTGCAATTTTCATTAAAAAAGAATCGTCATGAAAATTTGCATGCACTTTAAAGCAAATTTTAATGAACACATTTTTTGTATTCAGTTTTAACATACACATTTTTGCAAGCACCTTTGTAGAATACTTCTGTCATTATGCACATTTCTCCCTAATACATGCATGGTTTGGTAGAAAACTGCATTGTGAAATTCAGAGAAGTGCACAATTTGACAGACGTCTGTGTTTCAGTTTGCATGTTGGTTCTAGAAGTGTGAATTAAGTGGGTTTCCCATGCAAATGCAAGAATGTCTTAACCATCCCAAGTTACGGCTTGGCTAGACTACCGTACTTAGGAGAGACAAAACGATTTGTTTTGCAAACGCTTTTCTAAGGAGGCACATTTTCACTCCTTAAGCAATATTGAAAGGCTGTTTCATGCACCTTACATGTTTTTGGCATACATCTAATTTTCCCCTTTAAAAATGCTTTAAAAAAATGTAATATGTGAATAAAAACAGCCACATGTCTGGAAACATGTGTCGCATATCACTGAGAGCTGGGGATTGGCTGATGACCCCGGCTGAGCAAATATACCGACTATTTGTAAATTTGTAAAATGGCTCTGAAAGGCAGTAGATGCCCCTGTTGTAAGAAAAGACCTCTGTGCCGTAGCATCAATGATGTAATGCTAATTCACTGCACAGTTTAATGGAATCTCTGGTTGCTTAACTAGGTGTGGCAAGAGGAACTGTGGTTTTGTGTTAGAGAGGCATCCCTTTTATGAAACTTCATGACTTAGGGCCAAGTGAACCCTTTTGCTGGGCAGGGTGGAGCCGGCTTGGAAGAAGAGAAAGACAGGAAGGATTTGCATCTCGCAGGTTCATCCTTAGAATGCTCTGCTGACAGATCTTTGGTAATTTAGTTTGCCTTCCAGCAAAAAGGATTTCAAAAAGGGAATAATTTTGGTATAGATAGAGAAATTATTCTTACCACCATTTCATCTATCTCCTTTTTGCCTTCTGAGCAATTTGATGGAGCGGCATTGCCAACAGAGTATTAGGCAGCAATCCTAGCCATGTTTACTCAGAAGTAAATCCTACTGAATTCAGTGGACATTTGGCTAGGGAAATGGGAGTTGCGAATGCAGCCTTAGCTTCACCCATGAATTCTGCCAAGCCTTAGCCAACGAAAGCTTATACAGATTCAAGAACAGATGTTTTGTTAAACAAAAGGAAGCTTGTGAAAATAACTGACAGAGCCATATAATACTCAGTCAACCTGAATAATTATGTGCATCGTGTACAGCAAGCGTACTCTAGCACTTGTTCAAGGAAGGTACAGTTCTCCAAGACTCCCAGAAAGCAAAGGAGTGACTTTGTTTGCCACAAAACAGGTTACTCCAGATCAAAGGACTCAGTGGACATACACAGGAACATTCACCAGTGTATTTTGATTGTTAGATATTTTGGGACCAATAGAAGGTGCTAGCCTATATATAAGAGCATTCAGATTCTTCCCATATTTAAGGCTGCAGCCCTATCCACACTTACTTGGGAGTTAGACCCATTGAACTTAATGGGATCAACTTCAGGGTTAACAAATGCATAGGCCTGGGCCAAGCCCCTAGCAGTATATGTTACCCTTATCTCTCTGTTAGATGGAATATTCCTATTTATGTGAGCTAGAACAGACAGGTTCTTACTTGTTCTTGAAGTCTTCCACCATGTCTTGCATGTTCCTCAGTTCTGAGTCCAGTCTTCCCCGTTCATTCAAAATAGAATCAAGCTGCCTCCTGAGGTTGTTGATATAACCCTCAAACATGGGTTCAACTCTGTTTTGTCGCACAGTTGTCCCCTGCTGTTGTAAGAGGTCCCATTTGGTTTCAAGGACTTTATTTTGCTGTTCCAGGAATCGGACCTGCAAAATGGAATGGCAAAGGCATTGGCGATGCTGTATATAGGCAATCCACAAATCTGCTGGACAGAAAGGATGAGCTGTCCACTGAGACAGGTGGAGATAATAAGTGAAGACCCACCCTTGTTCAATGAAGATGTTGCCATAACCTCTTAGTCCTTGCCCCCCCCCAGCTGAAACGGGAGCATAAACGCATCTTCTCACATCTGCCTCTTCTTGTCACCTCTCCTCTCCCCTCCCCATTTGTCTCTTTCACCTCAGTGTTTAAGTTTAGATGGTAAGCTCCTTTGGCCAGGGAGCTATCTTTTGCTTATGTTGCTCCCTAATGTGCCAGAATGGTACGACAGAGAACAGAAGGAATTATGGGGGATAAAAAGGAGAAAGAGCAAGGAGAGGGAAAGGGATCAAGAAAATCAGGTAAGAATGGTGAGAACTGGCGGGAATGACTGGCAACCTCTGCTTAGACACTTTGCTGCTGCTACCAGATCCTCAGCAAGCACACACTAATATCAACCAACCAATCAAGGGCCACTCCAAAGAACATAGACCTAGAATCATAAGGGAGGGGTTGATGCTCCAAGTAATGTTATAAATTGTGTACTTTTTATATGCATCGATTTGGTCTGTGACCGTTTAATAAAATTTGATTTGATTTGATTTTGCATATTTATTGGCATGCCTTTAAATAATCACAATCACAATCACAATCATAATAGTGTGTTAGATTTCCTTTATCACATTTAGATCTTGTTATACACCCGAGAAACTCTGACCAGCTGCGCTCAATGTCATCACACTGCCATCTTGCAAAGGAGATTTGTCACTTTGTTCTAAGTATTATACATGGAGAGCATGCTCAGCTCCGACAACTGAGGAGCTGGCTGTGAAACAGATGCCAAAAGCAAGCCTCTGTGACAGATGGTGAAGAAGAAGAAGAAGAAGAAGAAGAAGAAGAAGAAGAAGAAGAAGAAGAAGTAGAAGAGGAGTTTGGATTTGATATCCCGCTTTATCACTACCCGAAGGAGTCTCAAAGCGGCTAACATTCTCCTTTCCCTTCCTCCCCCGCAACAAACACTCTGTGAGGTGAGTAAGGCTGAGAGACTTCAGCGAAGTGTAACTAGCCCAAGGTCACCCAGCAGCTGCATGTGGAGGAGCGGGGATGTGAACCTAGTTCACCAGATTACGAGCCCACTGCTCTTAACCACTACACCACACTGGCTTCCAGAGTTAGAATACTTCACTCATGCTGCATTTCCCTCTACTGGTTTTGGAGACTAGAGATGCCCAGCTTCTCTATGACTGGGGACCTCTCTATTTTCCTTGGAGAGGATTTTTTTCACTCAGCCAGCCTCCGCAGAGACAGTATGCCAGGAAATGACGTGGCCATCCCGGCCATTAACAATGAATCTACTCAACAATTGCATGCACACAATGTCTCTAGAAATTGGAATGCTTAATCACTCTTAAACATACTCCTACTTATAACACGGCTTCATGGAACAGCAACCTTTTTTTTTTTCTTTTGCAGGTTTTAGATCCAAGACAAGGAATCAGTGGCCTTTTGTTTTGCTGTTAGACTGCCACTTCCATCATCCCTGGCCATTGGCCATTCTGGCTGAGGATGATGGGATTTGGAGTGCAACAGAGTCTAGAGGCTAACACATTGACTGCCCCCAGTATAAACCATCTTAAAGAGCCATTGTGTTGGTGGCCTGATTTGGTGACAAGTCACCTGCAACTTAGTGCCTTGGTGGTTAAGAATGACCAAGAAAGTATTAATTCTGGTACTTACCTTGTCAATAAAGGAGGCAAACTTGTTGTTGAGTGTCTTGATCTGTTCCCTCTCATGTGTGCGGACCCTTTGGATCTCTGGGTCAATTTCAAGGTTGAGGGGTTGTAGGAGGTGCTGGTTGACGGTCACCTCTTGGATGCCACCGGGTGGGCAAACTGGGAACCCTGGGCCACCTCTTCCACCTACCATAAAGCCACCAGCACCTCCCATCCCAGGCCCGCCAAAACCAAAGCCGCCACCGCCACCGGCACCAACACCATAACCAAACCCAGCTCCCCCACCAGCGCCATATCCAACGAAACCGGGTTGGAAGCCCCCCATGCCGGCACCGTACGAGATGCGCTTGCTTCCACCCAAGTTGTACAGACTTCGGCTGCCAAATCCACCGACTCCAAGGCCGCCGCCGCCACCTCCTCCAGCTCTTGCTCCTCCAACCCGAGCAACGGAATAGGAGCTGAAACCCGATCTTCCACCACCACCACCACCAACTATTGCAGAGCCAGAGCTGAAGCCTCTTCTTGCCCCTCCGGAGGATGATCGAAAGGATGTGAAACTCATGATGGTTTCTTTCAGAGAGAAAATGTGAGGAGAAGGTTTTGACTAGAAGCGGAGCTGCAGGGAAAGAGCAGAGGATGGAGAAGATGGAACCCCTCTGATATAGAGGAGCCGGAGACCTCCCCTTTTATCTGCTTGGGAAATAACCTGGCACGGGATCTCAGGCAACCTGATCTACTCATCATCTTGATATGCCTTGCAGCAACTTGTCTCATTAAAACACACCTACTTGAGGCGGTAGTATGGAATTGCGGGGAGGGAGGAGGCATTTGTTTGCAATGAAGCGATAGACGTTTCCCCCTTTTTTATTCTCAGTTAGGCTTCTCATTAAAAGAAAAGGGAAATAAGAATAATTGTGGAAATTACTAACCACAGTCGCCACCCGCCTCCTTCTCCAACAGAGCCTGTTTGCACAAGGGCAGATACAGACCACACTGTAAGATACAGATCGCCACAAAGTGTAGCCGTGTGAATTTCACGACTCCATCAGGTTTTTATGGTTTTTCAGTGAGATGGGAGCAAACTTTAAGCAACTGTCTGTCTGCAAAGGTGGTCTCCTGTTCCCTCTTTTGGCTTTTTTTGGAGGTGTTGATGTGTGTAAATGATTTGTCATTTGCAACAACATTGTACTGACAACTGAGCTTTGATGTTCCTATGTAGTTTTTCTGCACCGTGAACTCTGTGAAGTAGATTGCAGCTGCCTGACAACCGAATTACAATCCTGACTTCTCTGACTGGCATCCTCTCTCTGGAGTCTTCCTCGACCCTTTCGAATGAGATCCTTTCCTGGAGATCCAAGGACTAAACTAGAGATGTCCTGCAGGCAATGCACACGCCCTGCCAGTGAGCTTCGCTTCTTAGACAAAGATAAACTACCCAAAAGTCAAGACTAAGCAGATGCTTATACTTTCTCTGAAGCCATCCACTGGGTTGCCCCTTGTTTAACTGTGCAATCCTATGCATGCTCACATAGAAATAGGTCCCATTATGTTCAATGGGACATCAGTCCCTTGTGAGCATATTTAGGATTGCAGCCTTAAAGCCTCAACCGTTGGACTATAACGGCAGAGGAACTTTCACATGCGGCTATAGAACTTTGCATTATAATTCAAAAATGTTTGGAAGCCGAGCAGCTCCTTACCGCTGGTCTGGAAGATTTCCGGAGAGCGGAAAACCAAGAGGGTTAAGTGAATTCTCACATTGCTTTTTGCTCAGGAATACAGCTTTTTAAGACAGGAAGGTGGCTTAAGAGCAGAGTCAGTGCAAATGATTTGTGTAAGGCTGGATTGTCTACAGAGCTCCCCTCCCTGGCATTAGGCTACCACCCAGACAACACCCCATCACTGAAAATCCCAAATCCTGGAGGCAGCAAACAAGATATGCTGATACAAATGGATCCTGCTCTTCTGTCTTTCATCTTTCCTCTTGTTAAAGTATCCGTTCTTCACTGACTTTAGGTAGGGAAGTAAGCAGAGAGGGAGGGGAGGAATTAAAAGCAAATTGAGACCACTAACATCTGCTTTCCCAAAGTGCCATACTTGATGTTATTATGGTTTCTTCTATTTTGTAACATTTCAGTATGTTATTTTTTCCTCCAAGGAGCTCAAGGTGGCACATGTGGATCTTCCAGATTCCCCATTTCATCCTAATCCAACACTCTAACCACTATCCAACACTGTCTCTAATTTTTTTAGAAGAAAGGGAGCTCTTATTAACAACAACAACAACAAAAAGATCTGCACAAAAATGTTCAGTTTGAAATCTCCCACCCCCAATTTCAATGTTACACATTAAATACAGTTGTATTTGTGACTCCGTTTTCTTGCGTTTTAGAAATCATGGTTCCAAAATATTTGTAATGGCTTGAGGTCAGTAGAAAATCTTAATTTTATTTTTTAAGCATGTTTTAAGAATCAAGCATCAGAGCAAATGGCGGGGTTGGGTTCTTAAATCTATAACTATGCATGTAATTCTTAAACCAATTACTCCAAAGTCGCCTTGGCGGCAAGGTTTCAGAACCAGTGGTTAGGAAATTGCAGTGTGGAGGTCACTAAGTGCAAGCTGTTAAGAAAGGGACTTCATGTGCTCAAGGGGAATTTTTGACCTTGCCTTTCTCATCCTTTAAGAGAGTAGAATATTTGAAAGTGGGGGAAATCCACTTATGGGTGTATACCAATAGCCGAGCAATTTGACAGCTTGATCCTGTGTTAGTTGAACTCAATGCTTCCCTTTTTATTCTGTTCAACTGGGCTCCATTGTGGTTTATGTGGCCACAGGAATGCTAAGCAAGTCTCTGCCTGGCCAACATCTGGATGGAGAACCACCATGGAGCCCAATGGAAGCAATTCTGCTCTATCCAAGAGGCAGAGCAGCTCGTAACTCACACGATCAGCATGTTTCAAGCAGACAATCCTTGCTTTCATTGTCGCTACATACAGAGCTGACGACTGCACAGCGTGACTAGGATTGGCAGAGTCACAGCATGAGAGTAGGAGTTTGCACAGTCAGACCTGTAAGGTACAAGCCCAGAGATCGTATCCAGACTGAATGGCTGAAGGGCACCAGCATTGTCCCATTGCTGGAAACTTTTCCAAGATTAGGGTGGTGTTTTCGGTTCAGTTCCTCCCCGCCTCCTTTTCTTTCTTTTTTTCCAGACTATCAAGAGACTTGATGGAACCTGAACCAAGGGCCAATTCCATTTCGCACAGCAATCAGAAAAATCTGGTGTTTGCACAATTCATTCTGTCTCCAGGCATTCCTGTCCCTGCACACCACCAATAACGTGAGTCATTCTCACCCGAGGCTCATTGAAGAAGGATATGTTTGATTGCTGTTTGTATTATTTAGCATAAATCTGCTTCAGCTGCATGGGCAAGCCTGTACTGTAATCCTGGAAGTGTACAAGTTTGGGAGAGCATGACTCCTTGGGTGATCCTGGCACACTCCCACCCCTCTGAGCCATTCCTTAGTCCTTGTGGAAGATGTCAACGCAAAAGTTGAAAACATTATTTAAAGTCGGATTCATTTTTGACCCATGCATGCATTCACGGTACATTTGAATCTGCTTTTTTAAAAAAACAACAAAACTACAGTACATTTTGGCACATCCTATTTGTTCCTCCCCACTACCCTGAAAGAGAGAGAGAATACATTGATATTTGATAAGTTGTTTTTATTGTTTCTAGGTGTTATTCCTGTTTCTGATTTTCATGGCATCAGAATAGGTTTAGACGAATCCCTTTGCAATTTTGAGACATTGCCATAGCTGAAAACTTCATGCACATACATTCATTTGCATTCACGAGGACCCAGACATGTACAGTGTTTGTTACAGTGCAAGTTCCCTAACATTAGGCAGTTTTTCAAATACACGCATCTGACCTTTTAACCAACATTCTGCGTATTTATTCTTTTTATATAACAGTTTAGCTCAAATTGGAACTTCTGGGCGAGTTTGTGTGAGTTGGGGTGGTGGTGGGTCAGATTCAGGGCTGCTCTTTTAGAACAATTCATTCTTGGTGATTGGTGAGACTTACACCAATGCTGGCAAGAAATTGGGGGGGGGGGAGTTCAGTGGTACCTTGGTTTGCAACCATTTTGGATTACAAACAATGTCAAACCCGGAAGTGCATGTCCTTTGTTTTGGATTACAAACCCCTCCCCCTTTTAAGGCCCCATTGGCGAAAGCACGCCTTGGGTTACAACCTGTTTTGGTTTACAACCGGGCCTCCGGAACAGATTATGGTTGTAAACCAAGGTACCACTGTACGTGTTCGTTTTCTTGTCTTGCTCAGGTTGTTGGGGATTCTTCAGCTTTTAGCTCTTGATGCTCTTTTGACTGGTGGAAGTTTTAGATATAATTTTCACACCAGAGCTGCTTCCTCCCCCGGTGCCTTTCCCACTCCCAGAGCTGAAGTTGCCCCCTCCTGAGGTTAACCCGCTGCTGCTGCCTCCGCCTCCTCCACCACCAAAGCCAAATCCACTTCCAATGCCACCTCCTCCTCCAAAGCCAAGACCACCAAATCCGCCGCCTCCTCCTCCTCCAAAACCAAGACCACCAAATCCGCCGCCTCCGCCTCCAAGACCAAGTCCGCCAAATCCGCCGCCTCCGCCTCCAAGACCAAGTCCGCCAAATCCTCCTCCTAGGCCGCCACCTCCTCCACCGCCGCCGCCGCCTGCACTGGAGCTGACAACAGCTGTGGGGGGAAAGGGGGGGAGTTTATTAGGTACCCATGGGGTTGACAAACTGGACAATTCCATCTCCCCGCCCCAGTTATTCATGTTTCTAATATTAAGTTCAAGCTCCACAGCAGTTTGCATACACAGTCGTACCTCGGAAGTGGAACGGAATCCGTTCCGGAAGTCCGTTCGACTTCCAAAACGTTCAGAAACCAAGTCGTGGCTTCTGATTGGCTGCAGGAGCTTCAGAAGCCACGGCGGACATTCGGGTTCCAAAGAAGGTTTGCAAACCGGAACAATCACTTCCGGGTTTGCGGCGTTTGGGAGCCAAAACATTCAACTCGCAAGGCGTTCAACTTCCGAGGTACGGCTATTTTTAAAAGTTCTGGAAATTCACCATTGCTTTAGAGCCCATTATACACATTTTTGCAAACAGTTTCCATATGCATTTTGGTATATAATTCTTCCTCATTGCATTTAAAGGCAAGTTTTCCCCTAACATACGTGAATTTTGAAGGAGAGCCGTGTTTCGAGCTTGCACATTGTTTCAGGAAATTATATAGGTCCACATCAAATTGAGACCAGGTATTATACCAGGTATAATAATCAACTCATAGTTTAGGTGGGGGGAGAGACAATTGCCAAAATTTACTGGTTTTCTTTTGCTATTTTAGCCCCACTGGTCTTCACCACTGATGGATGCAACTATGAATCAGTGAATCATGTAAAAAAATAAGGTAAAGGACCCCTGGATGGTTAAGTCCAGTCAAAGGTGACTATGGGGTTGAGGTGCTCATCTCACTTTCAAGCCGAGGCAGCCGGCGTTTGTCCACAGACTGGTCATGTGGCCAGCATGACTAAACCACTTCTGCTGCAACAGGACACCATGACGGAAGCCAGAGTGCATGGAAATGGAGTATGTATGAATAGACAGCAGGAGCTGAGTGCATGATCCGTTGGTGGGTAGGAGTGAATGGGGAACTCCCAGAGCAACTCTACTCATCACTCTCATGAGCTACCCAACTGGGATTTTGATCTGGACATCTCACCATAGGTGGGAGGTCAGAAGAGGGGAAAGATATTCCATCCTATTTGAAAGCAAGAAGAGAGCTGGTTTGCTGGTGATAAAAGGAGAGGGCACGGCTGAGGAAGAAGCCACTTGGAGGAGACTGGTAGAAGAAGGAGGAGGTAGATTGGGCTGAAGAAGCAGGCTTTCCTCCTGTGTTATGGGACTTGGGGGGGGGTGCAGTCCTGTGATCCTCAGCAGAGTGGATGTCCACTGGACAAACCAACTTGCTGCTTTCATGCCACCCCTCCTGGTCCAAGGCAGTCTATGGGAACTTGCCACTAAGAGCCTTGCTTGCTTACAACACTGTGCAGCTGCCTTCCCATGGTGACTGTGGGAATCTCCCTGGGAAAAAGGGACCAGCCTTTTCCTTGGAACAGCCCCAGCTGTGTGCTATTGTTCCCAGCTGGTAGCGCTGGAAGAAGCTGCCACCTGGAATGCAATACTAAGGAAGGAATCCGATCAGGTGCCTAACTGGGATGGCAGCCCTTCAAGATCTTCTCCAGGGTTTCCAAAACATCTGGCAGCTGGGGCATAGCCTCTCCCCAGATTAAAACTGCAAGCTCCTTCCACTCTCACGCACCAAGAGATGCGTCTCCAGCCTTGCAACTCTGGGACAGCCTGTTTAATCTTGTCTCCTGGCATCTCTCTCTCCTGTCCGTTTGCCCAGTCATTTGGGCCCCAGGGATGGGATGCTGCCTTCTGAATTATAGGGATGCTGCTGGGACTCCCCCACACCTATGCCTGTTATCTGTAGTGCAGGAATTCCCTGTGCGTCATTACTCCATTGTAATGATGCCACTGTCCAGATCAGGGCCGTCTTAAAGGGATCGGGCGCCCTGGTGCGACGATCCCTCGGCACCCCCGGTGGGCGGCCTCTCCGCCCACGTCCCTCCCGCGCTGCCCGCCCCTTGGGAGGGGGGGTGGCCGAGCGGGGGATGAGGGGCGTGGTGCTGCAAGCCAGCCGCCCTCCGGAGCCCCAGCTGGAGCGCTGGGAAGGGCGTGCAAAGCCCCGCTCCAGCACCATGCCCCTCATCCCCCGAGGGGCGGCCAGCGCGGGAGGGAGGTGGGCGAGCGGGGGATGAGGGGCGTGGTGCTGGAGCGGGGCTTTGCACGCCCTTCCCAGCGCTCCAGCTGGGGCTCCGGAGGGCAGCCGGCATGTAGCTTGCCCGCCGGGCGGGAGCAGGTTGGGGAGGGGGCGCCCGGTATGCCGGCGGGCTCGCGGGGGCGCCCCTGGGGGGCCTGGCGCCCTGGTGCACTGCGCCACCCAGCCCCTATGATGAGACGGCCCTGGTCCAGATATTGGCAGAGGGAGAGAGAGAAAGAACAGAGATCAATGCTGCTGCGTGGAAAGAGTCATGGAAATGCCTAACATGGCAGCTTAGTTCATCAAGACACACCAGCTACAGCCAGAGATCTGAAATGTTCAGTTTCTCCCAGCTTCTAATTTTTCCAGTGTTAAGCTCAGTCCACATTAGTTTGGGTGGAATTCAAACTGGTGTTAAGTGGGCTGTGCATGTGTTGAATTAGGTCTACTTGCAAAGCAGGACTGTCCCATCTCCTCCCCCTCTGTACCCCACGTGCCCCCTAGAACTGTTCCGGGGATTTAGGGGGTACAGGGTCATGGGTGGGTGGGTGAAAGGGGCAAAGTACCATTGCATGAGCAGGCCTCATTCCATGCACGCAACAACTTAGCTAAATCTGGCCTTTGTTGTTGTCATTCTGCATGGAAATATGTATGCATTTTGTGCATGCTTATTCTAATATAAGCATTTTTATTTGCAAATATTCTCATTTGGAAGCAATTTTCCCAATTATTATATTGTAATATTTGCTAATATTTGCAATTTCATGCACATTTCCCTGCAATAATGGACTTTTTATATCCAGCTTTTGGCTGGATATATAACTGCTTTGAAAAATTGGGAGGTGCAAATTTGGAAGTATAGTTGTGTTTCAGTAGGCATATCAGTTTTAATGGATGCACCGGTTCAAGAAGCGTAAATTGCTGAATGAATTTCTTCAGCATTCCTAACACTTGCCCTTCTTGTGGTGCACAGTGAATTCCATGCACCATTTGGGAATAAATGAACTAATCATCATCACATTATTAATAACTTATTCTGGGCCAGAAGCCCGGCAAATAAAATAAAATGCTCGTGATACTTACAGATGCTTACAGGATTGACTCCTTCTCCAGTTAGCCTGTTGAAGAAGAAATAGCCAGATGAAAATGGCTCATCTATTACAATGAATATGGTCTGTTGTATATATAAGGGGCAATGTTATCTGTTAAACAGAGTTTCCAACAGCTACAGCAATATATTTCCCTATTTGGCTTCCTGTGTGATATATACAGTATCAACAACAAAAAATCTACTGAAGATGTACTTAAGATCTGCAAGAAATTGGAAAAAAAATAATTGATGCACAATGGAAGCAAAAAAAAAAAAAAATTCCTTCCAGTAGCACCTTAGAGACCAACTAAGTTTGTTCTTGGTATGAGCTTTCGTGTGCATGCACACTTCTTCAGATACACACAGCAAAGATATTGATGCTTAAGATCTGAGCTGTGAACTTAGATCAATACCTCAAAGACTCTCAGAGTCCATGCCACCACAAGGAGTACTTCTTTCCTACTGCAACAAACACCCCATCACAATTCACAAGATTAGCAAAATGATTTGTGTACCAAAACATTTTATTTTGTGTTTGAATAAGAAAATCAAATGTTGTATTACTTATTCTTGAAATTTATAATAATAATTGGATTATTTATAGCCCACCCATCTGGCTGGGTTTCCCCAGCCACTCTGGGCAGCTTACAACATATCTAAAAACACAATAAAAACATAAATCCTTAAAAAAAACTTCCCTAAACATATGTCTTCCCTCAGATGTCTTCTGAAAGTCAGATAGTTGTTTGTTTCCTTGACATCTGATGGGAGGGTGTTCCACAAGGAAGGCACCACTACTGAGAAGGCCCTCTGCCTGGGTGCATGTGACCTCACTTCTCACAGTAAGAGAACCACCAGAAGGACCTTGGAGCTGGACCTCAGTGTCTGGGCTGAGCAATGGGGGTAGAGACTTCAGGTATACTGGGCTGATGCTGTTTAGGGCTTTAAAGGTCAGCACCAACACTTTGAATTGTGCTTGGAAATGTACTGGGAGCCAGACAAAGCAAACTTAACAGGCATCCGTTGACAGAGTTGTGCCATTGCAGATATTGCTTCATCTCCACATAGAGTCCCCTGCAAAAAGAAACTGAAGCAGCTCAAAATTATGATCCCTTTCTCCAGCTCACCTGTTCTCCTCCCCTTCCAGCAGCTTCCTGTAGGTGGCAATTTCAATATCCAGTGCCAGTTTGACATTCATGAGCTCCTGGTATTCCCGCAGCAGGCGGGTCATTTCTTCCTTAGCTTTCTGTAGAGCATCTTCCAAGTCAATGAGTTTGGCTCTGGCATCTTTGAGAGCTAATTCACCTCGCTCCTCAGAATCCGCAATAGCTGTCTGCAGATTTGCACACTGTAAGAAGGGAGGTGTTGATAAATTCCTTGTCCTCTTTGGTCATTAGTATTTGTACATTCATTATTATTGCTGTTATTGCTATCATGATTATTACTGTAAATATTGCTGCTGCTATCATCATGCATTCATTTATTTCTTAGTCTTTGAATGAACGAGGCTGCAATTCTATTTAGTAAGGAGTGAAGTTGCTTTTGAGTCAATGTGCACAGGGCTGCTCATTTTGGGATATCAATTTCATTTCCATCCATCCCAGATTCTATTGTCAGTTCAAAAATGGCAGTTTTCATTTTGATGAATTCCCACACTTTACAAAGTTCCAGCCAAAAAGAAGGACTTCCTCTCCCTGCCACCCCACAAAGTAGTGGCAAGGCTATCCAATGCAGATGGCTTCTGTCATGTGACCATTAACCAATAGTTGCCTTTTAAAGCATTGTTATATTATGACCCGGAGGGATGCGGGTGGTGCTGTGGGTTAAACCACAGAGCCTAGGGTTTGCTGATCAGAAGGTCGGTGGTTCGAATCCCTGCGATGGGGTGAGCTCCTGTTGCTCGGTCCCTGCTCCTGTCCACCTAGCAGTTCAAAAGCACGTCAAGTGCAAGTAGATAAATAGGTACTGCTCCAACGGGAAGGTAAACGGCATTTCCGTGCGCTACTCTGGTTCCCCAGAAGCGGCTTTGTCATGCTGGCCACATGACCCGGAAGCTGTACGCCGGCTCCCTCGGCCATTAACGCAAGATGAGCGCCGCAACCACAGAGTCGGACACGACTGGACCTAATGGTCAGGGGTCCCTTTACCTTTACCTATATTATGACCCAGAAGTTGTCTGCAGACAAACGCCGGCTCCCTTGGCCAGTAAAGTGAGATGAGCGCTGGCGCAACCCCAGAGTCGTCTGCGACTGGACTTAATGGTCAAGGGTCCCTTTACCTTTATATTGCCTACTGAAAAAGAACATTGCATGAATTGCCGGTTTTCTTACCTGGTTCCTGGCGTTTTCAATTTCTGACCGTATCCTTTGAATCATCCGGTTGAGCTCTGAAATTTCTCCTTTAGTATTGCGCAGATCATCACCATGCTTCCCTGCACTAGCTTGGAGCTCCTCAAACTATAATAGCAGGAAAGGGAAAGGAAGGCAGAGATGGGTTGAAGGAAAGACACAATTACGCAGCCCTGGTCAGCAATGAATGCCCCCGATCTGAGAAAGCCCATTTTCAAAGATTCTGCTCATCCACACTCCTCCTTTCTGGCATTGGCTGTTGGGAGGTCCAAATGGCATCACCAAGAGGACTGGATTGAAGAAGCTAAGAAGAGCTCTGCTGGATCTAGCTAGCATCCTGTTTTCCCAGTGTGGCCAACTGGATACTTATGGAGGAAACCTACAGACAAATCCATCAAATTTCACTGTTTTTCCTCACTGACTGGTATTAAAAAGCAATGATGCCTCTCATCCTTCAGGCAGCTAACTGGTTAATGACCAGTTAATTTAGGGACTGCCAGTTGCTGGCACCTAACACTC
Organism: Lacerta agilis; assembly: GCF_009819535.1. NCBI lineage: Eukaryota > Metazoa > Chordata > Lepidosauria > Squamata > Lacertidae > Lacerta > Lacerta agilis. The sequence goes on along the minus strand of NC_046313.1, from coordinate 6,697,687 downwards.
AATTCAGTCACATCTCAACTGAAAGGACATGCCACATGGATGAACTTTGCAAATTTGATATCTGAATTGGCCTCCCATGTTCCGAATGTGTTTTGGCTCAAGATATTAGACAACTTAGAAAGTTAGAGTAGCCCATGTGGACTTTTTCTATTTCTCATCAGGAAGCAGGATTCAAACTGTTGTGCAAGTGGATTTCTGGGACTATCCTGCCCACAGTCCAATACGGAGATTAGATTTATAACAGAAATCTTGGGGCTAGATTGTGACATCTTGTAGACCAAACCAGATGTGACATGTTAAATGAACTTTTGCATTTCATAGACACATTCTTTAAAATGGAAATAGAAACACAGTGGCAGAGGAGGGAATGATAATTACTGGGATCGAAGCAGTTGGGGAGCTGGCTTTTAATTATTTCCTTCCCTGCTTAACTATGACTGCCCCCCCAATTGCTTCATATTTACTCCATTTCAACCTCCCCACCAAGCTTAAAAAATCTTAAGCATCTCCAGACCCATGTTTTATCACAAGTGTCCCTTGGACTTACCAGGGCCCAAGGGCCACTTTCCATGCTAGATCTGCTCACCTTAGTTTGGTACCATGCCTCTGCTTCAGCTCGGCTCCTGTTGGCAATGTCTTCATATTGTGCTTTCACCTCAGAAACAATGCCATTCAGGTCCAAGTCTCGATTGTTATCCATTGAGAGGATGACGGCAGTATCAGACATGGAGGCCTGCAACTGAGCTAGCTCCTGAAAAACACAGAAGACTAAATTTGCTTAGAAGACATTTCATATTTGGGGGGGTTATTGGGGTGGGAAAGGATCAGATTGTTAGGTGAGACACATTTGTAAAATGTTCAGCTTTATAGGGAACAGGGTCACATGGGGGAGACCTTGACATTCATAACAAACAACAACAACAACAACAACTGAAGATTACAAATCTTCAGTGGCAGATGAATTTTGGAGCTCTAATGTGAAACGTCAAATCTTTCTTCTGTACATCGTTAATAGCACCTGAAATTAGGACCATTGTTTGTGAGAAATCACATTAGGACAATGTAAACCCAAATATTTAGGGGGGGGGAAAGAAAAATGAAAAAGAAAGGGTGGCACAGTGGTACTTCGACTTACGAATTTAATCCGTTCCGAATGCACATTCATAGGTCGAAAAATTCGTAAGTCGAAAAAAGTGATTTCCCCATAGGAATGCATTGGAAACGAAAAATTCGTAAGTCAAGTAAACCGCATCTAAAATTCGTAAGTCGAGTAAACCCCATCTAAAACCGCCAACTGATGTCGAAAAATTCGTATGTCGAGTAATTCGTAAATCAAGGTACCACTGTATTTAGAAATGTCATGCTTCTTCACATTGCTGTCTTAACATTTATCAGCCTGATTTTTAGGTCTATGCTTTGAAGGTAAGAGGAAGACTGAATACCGATTCATAGAGGGCTCTCAGGAAGTTGAGCTCATCGGTCAGAGAATCCACCTTGGCCTCCAGCTCCACCTTGTTCATGTAGGCAGCATCCACATCCTAAAAAGACAGTAGGGAACCAATTTTTTGTGGTTTTATATTCTGATTTTGTTCCGTGAAGTGCCCTGAAACCTTCAGATATAGGGCAGTATATAAATTCAATACATATATAAACTTTGCTTAGATTTCATTGGAGAGAAAACAGTGAATGGGCACAATAATAATAAAAAAGATCCAAATGTCCACTCTTAAGGAAATTCATTATGAAGTTATAAAGGCAATGTTCTTTAGAAGCATTTGCTATTACTTTTCTCTCCCTTTTTATCTCAAAAAGTCATCTTTGTCAGCACAGAAACAATTACTTCCTAGCTCAGCAACTAGTCTTCCTGGAAGATGATATGTGGGATAGTGGACGGTGCCTTAGTCCAGAAAATGGCCTAAGAGCAAATTAAGGGTTTCAGAGAATTGTATTAGAAACAGGAATGGGAGCAGAAGTAGACACAATTTGCATATTCACCTGAGGTCAGGAACCCAAACCACACAAACAGATGTAAGTAGCATCCACTATCTTTGCTTCTTTTTTTTCTTTTTTTTAAAAATCCACAAATGTTATATTAACAGTTACATTATCTTCTGCATTTTTAAAAATGTTTCCCTTCCATTGAAATGTATGGAAGTCAATTATGTAATTAATTACATATTTAATTGCAACTAGCATGAGTTTGGCCGAACTGCGGGAGGCAGTGGAGGATAGGGGTGCCTGGCGTGCTCTGGTCTATGGGGTCACGAAGAGTCGGACACGACTGAACGACTGAACAACAACAAAAATTGCATTAGTCTTGGCCATAGTGGATAGCAAGATGAATAATGTAGGTCAGGCACATCCAACAGGTAGATCATGATCTACCAGTAGATGACTGGACGTCTGTGGTAGATCACTGGCTCCCCCTAATGAAGCCCAACAAGTTAGGCTCCCCTAAAAAAAAGCTCAAAACTTTTGCCCTGTACCCCCCCCCCAAATGGGGATTTCCTCCTCCCTAAAAAAAGCTCAGCAACTTTGACCTGAACCCCAAAGAAACGGGCCTTTCTCCTTCCTCAAAAAAGCTCAGCAACTTTGATCTGAACCCTCAAAAAGGGGGTAGATCACTGGCAGTCTTTAACTCTGTGTCACAGTCTCTTGGAAGTTGGCCACCCCTGATGTAGGTTATAGCAGAAATTGAACTGCAGTGGAATACAAGCAGGGCTGATTGTGTTGAACACAGGAGAGGATGGAAATCACTGCCTCCTTAAACTCCTAGAACAAATTCACCTCCTCCTGATGCCAGTTTCTCACTCTTTTGCCCCTAAGTTCGTAAGTGGGAGGCTAGTGGAAGATTTAGCTCCAGATGATGAGAATATAGAACTAGTGAGATGCTTGCTACAGATGGTCCTGGAGAATAATGACATGTGGGGTGGGAGACCTACCACCTTCCTTAAATAGTGCCCCCCACATATTCGCTTTTAAAGCTGGCACAGAATGCATGTCTTATACGCACATTTCCCTCCAGCTTAGTACAAAATGCACCAAGGGAAGTCACACCAAGCCAACAAGTCCCCCCCCCCCTTTTTTTTTGCTGAATGAAACATAATTTGGTCAGATATAATATCAGGTCCCTCTTAATTAACCCAGCTGCTCATCAACCTTCAGATCACGAAGCCTCACCTTCTTGAGCATGACAAACTCATTTTCGGCAGATGTGCGCCGGTTGATTTCCTCTTCGTATCTATCAGTACAAGAAGCAAAAAGTTTCAGTTTGTAGCTGTTACATCTCTTCAACGTGCCTTTAGGCATTTCAAAATGAACCACAATGATGATGTTGTACATCACCTCTGAAAACTCCTTGTATAAACTTTTATACAGGGTGAGCCGAGTCATATCCCAGTAGATATGATGTTAGGATAGGAGCCCTGGTTGCAGAGCCTTTGACTCTGCTCATCCTGTATATCTGCAGAAAAATACCCGCAAAGTCAGGGTGTCGTTAAGAGTGTGCCTGCAGATCATGGACCCCCAGATTTTTTTTTGCATGTGCCCTGAGTGTTTCCGGTTGGGTACATGAATTCAGGGGGAAATGAATGGGTTGTGTTTGTGATTTGATTTACTCACAAAGCTATTGCTTTGTGGGAATAACTTAAGATGGTTTTATATAGTGATGTTCTTGGAATAATGGATGGGGATAATTGAAAGGGGTCCGATTTGGTATGGAGTAGGATCTTTGGGAAATCAACTGAAGTACAAATTAATCTAAGAATTTATCTGGGATCATTTGGATGGAAAATTAGTTGGCTCAGCTTCTGTGACATTTAAATTCAGCAGTCGCACCCACAAATCAAAGTAGCATATGAAAATATTATGCAAACATATGTCTGTGAGCCTTTGGCCTGAATTTCCTCCAAATTTCAAAAAAAAAAAAATATTCTCAAGATATTCAATTACCATTGAAGCTGCCATTAGTCAACTGATTAGTACCCCATATAGCCCTTTGCTTTATGAATGGAGGCAATCTCCACAGGTGATCATTAGATATCAGCAGTTAGCAAACAAAACGAAACAAAAGCTGAGAAATTTTATCTTTGGCGATTTGCTTCTCAAATTCTTTGGATGTATCACTCAAGCTGTATCCTCATTCCCCCAGCCCCCCACCCTGAGGCATCATTTGGTTTCAATTGCAAGGACCACCAGCTTTCACAGGAACCTGTCTGTCAAAAGTCCTTCTCGGGGAGCCTTAATTATGAAAGGTGAGGTGCATGGCAACTTGGAAAAGGGACTTTCCTGTGTTGGCACCCCAACTCAAAAATGCTTCTACTTTATTTGCTGAGAATAATAATAATAATAATAATAATAATAATAATAATAATAATAATTTATTATTTGTACCCCGCCCATCTGGCTGGATTTTCCCAGCCACTCTGGGTGGCTTCCATCAAATACATTAAAATATCACACATTAAAAGCTTCCCTAAACAGGGCTGCCTTCAGATGTCCTCTAAATGTCTGGTAGTTGCTTATCTCTTTCACCTCTGATGGGAGGGCGTTCCACCAGCCGGGTGCCACTACCGAGAAGGCCCTCTGCCTGGTTCCCTGTAGTTTTGCTTCTCGCAGTGAGGGATCTGCCAGAAGGCCCTCGGCGCTGGATCTCAGTGTCCAGGCTGAACGATGGGGGTGGAGACGCTCCTTCAGGTATACAGGACCGAGGCCATTTAGGGCTTTAAAGGTCAGCACCAAGACTTTGAATTGTGCTCAGAAACGTACTGGGAGCCAATGCAGATTTCTCAGGACCGGTGTTATGTGGTCCTGGCAGCCACTCCCAGTCACCAGTCTAGCTGCCGCATTCTGGATTAATTGCAGTTTCCGGGTCACCTTCAAAGGTAGCCCCACGTGGAGCGCATTGCAGTAGTCCAAGCGGGAGATATGCAGCAGGCTATGGCTTTTCCTTTTTCTTTTTCAGGCTTCTAATGTTTCCTTGAGTTGTGCTGTTTTATGTGCCTTTATTACCACTTTAATTAATGGGTGTGCTTTTGGAATTGCTATTTTAATAGTTTTGTTTTTAAACTCTGGAAGCCACTTCAATTAAAATAATCATAATAACCAAACCAATAAACCATTGAGTGTCAGTTTTGCCTATCTGGAGTTAAGAAAGCATGTAACGCTGAAACCAAAGGCTCTAACTTCCATCTGTTAACCTTAACAGTCAAGGAAGATGCTGTGGGACACGGCTGGAGAGGTTGTGGCACTCCTTTCACCCACTGCGACAGTGTCCATTAGTTTTCAGGCTTGGAGCTGAACGACAGCCTAGGCAATTGAACTTGGGCTCTAGAGCTACTCCTCTTTCTCTTGATTTCTCTGCTCCAGGACAAATGGCTGTTTAATGTTGGGGTGGGGTTGGGGCGTTGCTTGAGGAATTGTACATGCCAATGAAAAATAAAGTCATACAAGAAATGATGCTCATGTTGGTAAAGGAGGACCACCGACTCCTCATCCCAGCTTTAGGTTCTATCAGCTGGTCCTATCACTGCGACATTTTTCTAAACTGCTTCTTGGCATACAAATATTCCATGCCACTTCCCACAAGCTTGAAGTTCCGCCCTAGAGACGCTCAAAACTCAGTGGTATGACTAAATCCGTAAAGTTTTTAAAGGGGAAAAAGTAGAGGGAAGGACAAGGAATACAAGAGTTAAAAGGCTGGGAAAGGCAGCTGTACAAGAAAGGCATAAAGGTAAAGGTAAAGGGATCCCTGACCATTAGGTCCAGTCGTGTCCGACTCTGGGGTTGCGGCGCTCATCTCGCGTTACTGGCCGAGGGAGCCGGCGTACAGCTTCCGGGTCATGTGGCCAGCATGACTAAGCCGCTTCTCGCGAACCAGAGCAGCGCACGGAAACACCGTTTACCTTCCCGCCGGAGCGGTACCTATTTATCTACTTGCACTTTGACGTGCTTTCGAACTAGGTGCTAGGTGGGCAGGAGCTGGGACCGAGCCACGGGAGCTCATGCATAGCACAAAACCAGTAGCCCGTACCTAGCAGCCTGCACACTGCAGAGGTGCATAGAAGCAGAGATGCGCTTGCAAAGCAAATTCCCACCCCCCATGGATGACTCAAGCAGATGAGGCAATCCACAAGCTCCAGACGAAAGCAATTAAAACCCCATGTCTCATTAGCCAATCTGATCTGGAGGCAAACTCTCACATTAATTCCACCTTTGACTGACAGGTCTCATTGTATCATCGTGGTGTGGTGTGGGATAGTAGCCCTCATTGTGTCATCTGGGTTTTGGGAGTTTCCCCTGTGCAAACTGGTTTCGTGCCAATTGAACCCTTTACGAGTTGCTTTATCTTTGCACTAGCTATGAGAACCAGGACTGGCCCTACCATTAAGCAGTGAGGCCATCTGCCTCAGGAAGGGATGGGAGAGAAATCCAGTTTTATTTGCATCCTGATGTTGTTGTTGTTGTTGTTCAGTCGTTCAGTCGTGTCCGACTCTTCGTGACCCCATGGACCAGAGCACGCCAGGCACGCCTATCCTTCACTGCCTCCCGCAGTTTGGCCAAACTCATGTTAGTAGCTTCGAGAACACTGTCCAACCATCTCATCCTCTGTCGTCCCCTTCTCCTTGTGCCCTCCATCTTTCCCAACATCAGGGTCTTTTCTAGGGAGTCTTCTCTTCTCATGAGGTGGCCAAAGTACTGGAGCCTCAACTTCAGGATCTGTCCTTCTAGTGAGCACTCAGGGCTGATTTCTTTGAGAATGGATAGGTTTGATCTTCTTGCAGTCCATGGGACTCTCAAGAGTCTCCTCCAGCACCATAATTCAAAAGCATCAATTCTTCGGCGATCAGCCTTCTTGATGGTCCAGCTCTCACTTCCGTACATTACTACTGGGAAAACCATAGCTTTAACTATACGGACCTTTGTCGGCAAGGTGATGTCTTTGCTTTTTAAGATGTTGTCTAGGTTTGTCATTGCTTTTCTCCCAAGAAGCAGGCGTCTTCTAATTTCGTGACTGCTGTCACCATCTGCAGTGATCATGGAACCCAAGAAAGTGAAATCTCTCACTGCCTCCATTTCTTCCCCTTCTATTTGCCAGGAGGTGATGGGACCAGTGGCCATGATCTTAGTTTTTTTGATGTTGAGCTTCAGACCATATTTAGCGCTCTCCTCTTTCACCCTCATTAAAAGGTTCTTTAATTCCTCCTCACTTTCTGCCATCAGGGTAGTATCATCAGCATATCTGAGGTTGTTGATATTTTTTCCGGCAATCTTAATTCCGGTTTGGGATTCATCCAGTCCAGCCTTTCGCATGATGAATTCTGCATATAAGTTAAATAAGCAGGGAGACAATATACAGCCTTGTCGTACTCCTTTCCCAATTTTGAACCAATCAGTTGTTCCATATCCAGTTCTAACTGTAGCTTCTTGTCCCACATAGAGATTTCTCAGGAGACAAATGAGGTGATCCGGCACTCAGGAGACAAATGAGGTGATCCGGCATCCTGATGAGAAACCAACTAATTCACACTTGTCAAACCAATATGCAAACCAAAATTGCCCTTGAAAGTTCTTTGAAATTTGATGCAATTCTCCAGCCAGTGTGTTAAAATATGCATATGTTAAGCCAAAGTGTGCAACAGAATGCATACAGCAGTGAAAGTAACATGCAAGATAATAGATTGTACAGTCACAGGATGCATCATATTAGGGCAAATTGCTTGCAGAAATCTGTTTATTAGTAAAACTGCATCCAAAATAAGTGTATTAGGCGAAATTAAAATTAAATTCTGTTTTTTTAAAAAATCAAATTGCTATGGAAATGTGGAGAACTGAATTTAATATTTTAAAAGACCAAAATTGACAGATCGCTGTGGGTTAAACCACAGAGCCTAGGGCTTGTCGATCAGAAGGTCGGCGGTTCAAATCCCCATGACGGAGTGAGCTCCCGTTGCTCGGTCCCTGCTCCTGCCAACCTAACAGTTCGAAAGCACCCCAAAAAGTGCAAGTTAGATAAATAGGTACCGCTCTGGCAGGAAGGTAAATGGCATTTCCATGCGCTGCTCTGGTTCGCCAAAAGCGGCTTAGTCATGCTGGCCACATGACCCGGAAGCTGTATGCCGAATCCCTTGGCCAGTAAAGCGAGATGAGCACCGTAACCCCAGAGTCAGACACGACTGGACCTAATGGTCAGGGGTCTCTTTACCTTTACCTAACCTCTGCTGACATATTTTCACACCCACACACCCCGTTTTTCTAGAGCATTAAACCCTTCCGATCAGACCATTTTGGTCCACAGGGTAGCTCCAACTGTTAAAGAGTAATAATCATAGTAACATCAAGATGGTAATCAAAGTGGCCTGCCTAGCCCAACCAAGACTTGGTGGTACATTGCCAGTTGGCACCCTCATCCCGGCCATTGTTTTAGCATGCACCAACTTGGCACTCAACCTCAATGCCTTAACACCCAGTAGGAACCAGCATAGCTTCTTCATGGCAGAGGCAAATTCCAGAAGACGCTTAACCCAGCTGTGAGGGACAGTTGACGTGTCATCAGTCCCATCATTCATGGCCAATTGCTGGGGATGATGAGGTTGTAGTTCAACAACATCAGGAGGGCCAAAGACTCCTCACACTGGGCCTAACCCTTCATTTCCTCTACTTGGCCTGCCCCTCTCCCTTCACCACTGTTGCCGATGCCTATCTTACATGCAAATCCCCTTCCTTAAGCTCTCGGGGACAAATAAAAGAAAAACAAAGAATACGAGTATCTCTAACCCAAGAAAAGAATCGTCAAGCAAAATAGTCCCCAAAGCCCAACTACTGGCTCACTTCAATTGTCAGGACTAGCAGATGTTGAGGTAAAGGTAAAGGACCCCTGACAGTTAAGTCCAATGGCGAACAACTCTGGGGTTGTGGCGCTCATCTCGCTTTACTGGCCGAGGGAGTCAACGTTTGCCTGCAGACAGTTTTTCTGGGTCATGTGGCCAGCATTACTAAGCCGCTTCTGGTGAAACCAGAGCAGCGCACGGAAATGCTGTTTACCTTCCTGCCAGAGTGGTACCTATTTATCTACTTGCACTTTGATGTGCTTTCGAACTGCTAGGTTGGCAGGTGCTGGGACCAAACCATGGGAGCTCACCCCGTCATGGGGATTTGAACCACCAACCTTCCAATCAGAAAGCCCAAGCCTCAGTGGCTTACACCACAGCGCCACCCGCTTGCCTATAGCAGATGTTACAACCCCCCTAAATTGTATCTTTTCTCCCTCTCACTGAGGCCTAGTCAGTGTACTTAATCCACCTCATACAGTAGGTTTACCCGGCCTTGCTCCTGCAGGAGGGGCAACAAAACAAAGTCCCAATGATACAGAGAAGACCAGCTACCAGAGAGTAATGCTCCTGTCCTTATTCCACATTGTGTAACCTGCCTTGGAGTATCTCTGGTGATTAGGTGGAGCTGCTGCACAGATATGTGTGATTATGGCAGTCCAAGAGAAGCATCTCTAAGTGAAGGTGGTCTGGCTGCCGGCTAATTCAGCTTCTATGCGTTTATACGTGTATGTCCCACAAGCAGCTTTTCAATATTTATGTCTTCCCAGTCAGTGGCATAGGAAGGGGGGGCAAAGGGAGCGGGGCGCCCCATGTTCCACCCTGGAGGGGGTGATACTCTGGGTGCCCCCCCCAGTACGACACCCAAGCCAGCCCCGTGGACACCCGGTAAAAAGCCACGCTCGGCGGCAGGGCTCGGAAACCTTCTAGGTGTGTGCTTTGCTATTTTCAGCTCGGGTGGAGGCGAGGGGTGGGCTTCTCTTGGGCCGCTGACGCCCCTCCCTGGCTCGCCACCGCTCCATAGCACGCATGCGCAGCATCGCTACAATGCATCGAACATAATGACATATGCATCGTACATAGCGACGTTGCGCATGCGCGCTACAGAGTGACTCCGCCCCCGGGTTTGCCGCCCGAGGTGACGAAGCGGCTTCCTCCGCCCCTGTTCCCAGTTACTTAAAAGAAAAGAAAAGGCCAAGTTGGCTTTTTCAGCCAGTAGCTTAAAGAGGGCTGAGCCAAGCCTTGAGGCAAAATGTCCAGATTTTGATTCACCATATCCTGGTTTGACTCACTTTGGGGGGGGAAATTGCCACTCTGCAGTCTGAACTATTGTTGTGGCATTTGCAAGGTTGGCCCAACATGCCAAGAATCTCCGAAAAGGCCAATTTCTCTTGATTTCAACCACATCAAAAATGATTGACTGGATGACTCAGTCTTGAGTCAGTAGCCAGTTTCCACTACTCCCTGGTATTACTAGTAATTGCTTCTATAAAATATTTTATCAGCAAACGCTAATATTAGTCAGGTTGCCTTTGACATTTATTTATTTGCCATGTTGTTGCAGTTATGGAAGGGGTAAGAGAGTGGCTTATTTTCATATATTGGAGATATTCAAGAAAGGTCCTAGTTATATAACTTGTCTGAGACAACACAACTCTACATTTGGACCAAGAGCAAAGTGTTGATCTATCACGACTGCAAAGTTATTTTTCAGAAATGCCAGTATGAATCCAATATACACGACAGGAACAATTTTATACTGCTAATATACTCTTTGAACACCTAGGGAAATGTGATTAATACAAAACAAAATCGAAAATTCTTTCTAGTAGCACCTTAGAGACCAACTGAGTTTGTTCCTGGTATGAGCTTTCGTGTGCATGCACACTTCTTCAGATACACTGAAACAGAAGTCACCAGATCCTTAAATATAGTGAGGGAGTGGGGAATGTCTCCCAGGACATTCTATAAAAGATCTCAAAGTAGCTGTCTTAATACAAAGAAATTTCAGAAATAGACTGGAAAGAGAAGTGGCTGAATTACAACTAATCACCAAACTTAAAACCACGGAGAAACCTGGTCTGAACAAAGACATTGGATTTTTATCTCATTATACATAACAAAGCTATCTTTAGCCATCTCACCACTTGCCTTTCCCTGCAAGACTAATTACAGCCGTTAAGAGTCGTCAACAGGTTTTCCACACCTATCAGCTGATCACCCATTCCCACCCCCCTTCTGAGTAATACCTCTCCCCACTCCCTCACTATATTTAAGGATCTGGTGACTTCTGTTTCAGTGTATCTGAAGAAGTGTGCATGCACATGAAAGCTCATACCAGGAACAAACTCAGTTGGTCTCTAAGGTGCTACTAGAAAGAATTTTCGATTTTGTTTTGACTATGGCAGACCAACACGGCTACCCACCTGTAACTGATTAATACAAAGTCATCAATGTATATGACACAGTGCAATATAAACAAAGCATTTCCATTTCATTTCATTCTGCACTCCCAAGTCTGCTGGAATAGCAGATAAATATCTGGTCCCCCAATCAGATATTTACTTACTTGTTCTTGAAGTCTTCAACAAGATCCTGCATGCTCTTCAGCTCCCCATCCAGCCGCCCCCTCTCATTCATTAGGCTGCCCAGCTGTTTCCTTAGGTTATTAATGTAAGCCTCAAAGAATGGATCAAGGTTGCTCCTGTTGGCACCAGATTTCAAGCCTTGATCCTGCAAGAGGGTCCACTTGGTCTCCAGAACCTTGTTCTGTTGCTCCAGAAAACGGACCTGAAACAAAGGAACACATGAAGCTCTTTCTGCTGAATCAGAATCCCAGTTCAACTTGCCCATTATTAAGAAGAGTCCCTCTGGATCAGGCCTAAAGCCCATCTAGTCCAGCATCTTGTTCTCACACTGGCCAACCAGATGCCTCTGGGAAGTCCAAAATCAGGACCTGAATGCAACAACTGAATTCACAGCAACTGGTATTCAGAAGCATGCCATCTCCAACAGAGCATTGTTTTCATGGCTAGTAGCCATTGATCTTTCTCAACATTGCTACTGTATAGGAGATCCTCTTAACTGGAATGCCAGAGGTTGACCTACTGCAGGTTGACTACCACTGAGCTACAGCCCCTTCAGAGTTGAAACAGCTTGTGTGGGTTTCTTCTTCCAGGCAACCCTCGTGGAAAAATGTACATAGCTTGATTTACAACAACATGTGGCTTTCACATTGTTATGGCGACCCCATCCCAGGTTAGCCTCACTATTTTATATGGTTCTTACTGTGCGGTTTTACAGGGGCGCGGGTGGCGCTGTGGGTTAAACCACAGAGCCGAGGGCTTGCTGATCAGAAGGTCGGCAGTTCAAATCCCCACGATGGGGTGAGCTCCCGTTGCTCGGTCCCACCTCCTGCCCACCTAGCAGTTCGAAAGCACAGCAAAGTGCAAGTAGATAAATAGGTATCATTCCGGCGGGAAGGTAAACGGTGTTTCTGTGCGCTGCTCTGGTTCACCAGAAGTGGCTTAGTCATGCTGGCCACATGACCTGGAAGCTGGACGCCGGCTCCCTTGGCCAGTAAAGCGAAATGAGCGCCGCAACCCCAGAGTCAGACACGACTGGACCTAATGGTCAGGGGTCCCTTTAACTTTACCTTTACTATGAGGTTTTATGTATTTTGCTGTAAACCACTTTGATATTTTTAAATGAAATAGCAGTATATACACATTTTTTATAAATAAAAGCAGTAAACTGAGCCATGCTATTGCCTCATTGCATCTTCAGACTGAAACTCATCAGACCCTGAAGAAAATCTTGCAAAAAAAGTTGTGGTCTGGAGAGAGGCATGTTGGAGCAGACTTCACAAGGAACAGAACACAGGAAGCCGTCTCTTAACCTGATCAGGGGTATTTGTAAATTTAGCCTAATATTGGTTACTCTGACTGGCAGTAACTCTCCAGGGACTCAGGGAGATCGTTACCAGCACCTGAAATCCTTTTAGGTGCAGATGCCAGAAACTAAAACTGAGACCTTCATTAGGCAGAACCATGCTAAGCTAAGTAGTAAAGGGGGTAGAAATTGTGCAATTACCGGTATTCAGTTAAATGGTAACTTCTGCTCCATGAAAAATAGTCTAAATCCTAGTTTTTCTTTCCCAGATAAAAGGAACAGAGCCAAAAAATGAATTTTGAGTGAACAGAAAGCTCAACCAAATCATCCCCCAGTTTAAATTTGTTCACGAAAATGTTGAATTTATATTCTCCCACTTGAGTCCGTCCTCCACAATATTTCGAGTTATGGTTGATGGGTTTTAGATTAGAATGAAGAAACAAGACTTTCAACTATTCAGTTAGACTACTTCTTGGGGGTGGGGGGAGGAGATATCCTAACCCTTGAACTTAGAAAGTGAAATTCAAATTCACATTCTGATGTTTCGACAAACACCCTGAACGGGTTTTTGTGTGTATCTCTAGTAATATTGTTATAACACACACACACACACACACACACACACACACACACACACCTGAATTCATAAGCCAGCCAGCCAGCCACCCAAACTCAACTTGTCTCTATGCTTACATGACAAGACATAAGCATTCGTCTTGAGTCTACCTCCTTATCCTCACATAAAGCATAAACATGGTTTTCCTCTCTTCCTGTACTATCCTACAACAGCTGAATGAAGTCTCACCTTGTCAATGAAAGAAGCAAACTTGTTGTTCAGAGTCTTGATCTGCTCCTTCTCCTCTTTCCGCACCTCTTGGATGGAAGGATCAATTTCCAAATTGAGCGGTGCCAGGAGACTTTGGTTAATGGTTACTTCTTGGATGGTGCCACCACCTCCAGGTCCACCGCCACCAAAACCCAAGGAACTTTTGGATCCACCAAGTCCGCCACCAAAACCAAAGCCACCACCACCACCACCCAAACCAAAACCACCACCTCCAGCTCCCCCACCAAAGCCATACCCACCACCAGATCCACCACCCAAACCAAATCCACTGCCGGACCCTCCACCAAAACCCAATCCGCCGCCGCCACCGAATCCACTGCGGAGGTTGCTTGCTCTACTGCTGGAAATTCTCCTAGAGCCACCAAAATTATAAAGACTCCTGCTGCCTAAGCCACTGCCACCGCCACCGCCACCAACACTGATCCTTCCAAAACTGCTGCCGCCGCCACCGCCACCACCGATGCCGACTCCGCCAGCTCTGGCAAGAGAAAGTGAGCTGAAACCAGATCTATTGCTACTTGGGATAATGGCAGAGGTGGTAGTGAAAGCCCTGCTGCCACCGCCGCCGCCTCCTCCAGCCCTGATACTATAGGACTGCCGGTTCATCTTTGCGGATTGCCTCTGGGAGAGGTTGCTACAGAGGAGGAAGCCTAAAGAGTGGTGCTCTGGTGGGAGAGCCCTTGAACATGGCTTCTTTTATCCTCCGGGGGCCCTGGGTTTGGCCGCTTTGGAAGTCAGGAGATCAATTTAGCGCATTCATGATTTTGACACACCTGGAACGCAGGTGTCCAATTGGACTTGTTAAATGCTAATTGAAGAGAACACACACACACCCCTATGTAGTGATATGTGCTTGCGTCGCCTGAGGCCTTATGATCAAATTACCAACTATTCAGAAACCAACCATGTGTTAAGGGTTAATCTAGCCAGAAGCTGTCAAATATTTAAAGGAAGTTCTGCTTGCTTGCTTGCCTTCTTTTTGAGGAAAATGCTGCACAGCACCATAATTTTTACTGCAACTGAAACATTGAGTTTGAAAGGGAATCGATCAGCTTTGGCTGTCATCATTCATCTGTGTGCATTATGTTTTGTCATTTCGTAATACACGATCTTGTAATGTGTTGGTTCAGCAGCTTCATGTGCCTTGCTGAGATTATGCTAATACAGGCATTGTTGTTGTTTTGTCGTGTCCGACTCTTCGTGACCCCATGGACCAGAGCACGCCAGGCAACTTTTATATGCCTGTTGTCTTTGTCCATGGAGTTTTCTTGGCAGGGATACTGCAGTGGCTTGCCAGTTCCTTCTCCAGGTGGATCACGTTTAGTCAAAACTGCCTGGTCTCTCACAATGTGCTATGGCCATATGGCTAATGCAATAAATAAATTGACTGATTGATTGATTGATAGTCAAAACTCTCCACTATGACCTGTCCATCTTGGGTGGCCCTGCACAGCATAGCTCATAGCTTCTCTGAGTTAATCAAGACCCTTCGCCATGACAAGGCAGTGATCCATGAAGGAGAATACAGGCATATCTCATTCTATTGCACTTTGCACTTCACAGATATTGCTCTTTGTGAGGAAGCAGGGGCAGCTGCAGGCAGCCTGTCCACTTTCAGGGGATGGAAGACCCTGCCCCCCTCTCTTCTGGCCCTGGAAGTGGAGCTGGCTAGGGCTGGAGATGGTTTTTTGCCTTCCTGCCCCTGCAGTGGTGGCGGGGGTTGCGGGGCGGAACTGGCTCAATAGACTGCAGTGTAGTGTAAACATAACTTTTATATGCACTGGGAAACAACAGAAATGCTGTGACTTGCTTATTGCAATATTCACCAGTGTGGTGTAGTGGTTAAGAGTGGTAGACTCGTAATCTGGGGAACCGGGTTCGTGTCTCCGCTCCTCCACATGCAGCTGCTGGGTGACCTTGGGCTAGTCACACTCCTCTCAAGTCTCTCAGCCCCACTCACCTCACAGAGTGTTTGTTGTGGGGGAAGAAGGGAAAGGAGAATGTTAGCCGCTTTGAGACGCCTTCAGGTAGTGATAAAGCGGGATATCAAATCCAAACTCCTCCTCCTCCTCCTCCTCCTCTTCTTCTTCTTCTTCTTCTTCTTCTTCTTCTTCTTCTTCTTCTTCACTTTATTGCAGTGGTTTGGAACCGAACCTGCAATATCTCTGAAGGTTTGCCCATACATCCGTATTGTTGTTGTTGTTGTTGTTCAGTCGTTCAGTCGTATCCGACTCTTCGTGACCCCATGGACCAGAGCACGCCAGGCACGCCTATCCTTCACTGCCTCTCGTAGTTTGGCCAAACTCATGTTAGTAGCTTTGAGAACACTGTCCAACCATCTCATCCTCTGTCGTCCCCTTCTCCTTGTGCCCTCCATCTTTCCCAACATCAGGGTCTTTTCTAGGGAGTCTTCTCTTCTCATGAGGAGCCTCAACTTCAGTACTTTGGCCGTATTACAGAGCTGCAAAATGTATGGAAAAAGGCACTCCCACATTGCTGGGTTACCAGTCACATACCACACATACCATTTAATCATAACTGAATTCATAAAGCAGGAAAAGCCACTACTTTTAAGCATGCTTTCTTTAAAGTTAATTCCCTTGCCATCAATAGAAGTTCAAAGAAGTATTATTTAAGGTGGGAGTGTTGAAATAAAATGCCCCCCCCCTTCTGTCAGGTATGTACTTTGATCATTCTGTGCCAACCCCCCCCCCTCTTTCTTTCTAGTGCCGCCATTGCAGCTGAGATGTTCAAGAGTTGGATCCCTTTCTCTACCAGCAAAGACCAAAGTGTTTGAGGTGTTTGTGATCGCAGGTAGTGGTGGGGACCACGATTAAGGAGTGAGTATGGACCCAGATGGTGCTGTGGGTTAAACCACAGAGCCTAGGGCTTGCTGATCAGAAGGTCGGCAGTTCGAATCCCTGCCACGGAGTGAGCTCCCATTGCTCAGTCCCAGCTCCTGCCCACCTAGCAGTTCGAAAGCACATCAGAGTGCAAGTAGATAAATAGGGAAAGTAAACGGCGTTTCCGTGTGCTGCTCTGGTTCGCCAGAAGCGGCTTAGTCATGCTGGCCACATGACCCAGAAGCTGTCTGCGGACAAACGCCGGCTCCCTCAGCCTATAGAGCGAGATGAGCGCCGCAACCTCAGAGTCGGACACGACTGGACCTGATGGTAAGGGGTCCCTTTACCTTTACCTTTATGCTAGATGTTCATGAAATTATGAATTATGAATTATGAATTATGAACTGTGGGGGGTGGATACAGAGTAAATTACATAGATAGGAAGACTTCAGGTTGCCATTTTAGCTAATTTGTGGGAGGTTCAAGAGGCAAACTCTCTTCATACGTTTCTGACCACATCAAATGCCAAAATATTAACAAGTGTCTTAATCTTTTGAGCTTGAGGCCTTTGGCAAATGTCCCTCCTGCCTGCTGCCACCCTCAATTGGCTCTGCAGGTGATTGGTTATATCATGCTGTTTTTGGGTTCATGCTGTTACGTTTTAGTTAATTAGTCTTGTGATATGTATTGCAAATTACGTGACGTGTTGCTTTTTTTCTTTCTAACCTTGGCTGTTGGGAGGTGTAGTTATTCAACAAATCTAAAATCTAATTCGCCCATTCCAAAGTAGCTTAGATTTACTGTTGCTCCAGTTGGAAAAGAAAATTGTTGTAGTCTGTGGGGATATCCAGCATCTCGGATAACCAGTAATTCCCAGAGTGCCTGATCCCACTGGTTATGATTGGGTCCGCTGGTTATGAAGCTGAAGGTCGTGAGAAGTGGTTTGGAGTTCGTTACGAAGGTTTCCGAAGGTTTCTGAAGGTGCGCTGGTTTCTCTTTCGCTTTCTCTCTTGCTTGTCTTGCACGGTTGCTCTCTCTTGGCTTGTCTCGCGCACTCTACACAACGCTACAGAGAGCAGGGGCCATTTATTGATAAATTGAATAACGTCATAACATTAACACAAACCAATCACAACATTGCATTTGGCTGAGTTTCCCAACGGGAAACTGCTTTCGGCGTTACTAGAGGCTTTTCTGGCGCACTTTGTTGCAAGCGCGGAGTGATCCAGACAGCAAACCTTGGCCGGATTTCTTTGCCTTCCGTGCATTGCGCGGAAGGTTTCTGTGCTGCGGCAAAGTGCAGGAAGTCCACAAAACGTATTCCCACAGTAGTCGATACTATTTGTTCAATGAAAGTCCTCAAGCTACACAGTTTAAATGCACAATTTAAAGACCAAAAGAAATGATCGCTAATTATGCTAGCCGTAGACAAGGTTCTGCTCATTTCCATTCATTTTATTCCAGAACAGTAGGCATGCATGATTCATCATACACATCAATTAGTGGCTATGAATGGCGATGCATTAAAAATAATAATATATAATATATCCATTGGCCCAGACAAGCATCAGAATGCAGGTGAAATGTACATATGTGTCCACCCATCAGCTGCATAGGAAATGTTTCTGGATATGTGTGTGTGTGTGTGTGTGTGTGTGTGCACGCCAAGCTGGGGGATATCAGAATTTTCAGTTGCAAATAAATACTTGTAAATAAATAGACTGCAGGAAAGTAACTGTTGGTTAAATAAATTCCAGAAGGGCATTGATAAGCAGCTGTTTGAAATGAGAAGGGTGGCTGCACATTGGTTTGACTTGACTTGAATGTAATCAGATCCGTTTAGGAGCAAAAGAGCTGGAAGGCAGAGCATGTCAGCTTCCAAGTTTTGATGGGTGATTTCTCAGCCCTTTCTTGTAGTGCAGAGGAGGAGCCGTTTCAAGTCCATCAAACTTCCTGTGCACTGAGGGGGAACCTCCTTGGGCCTACTGAAAGGTCTGCTTGTGTTTTGAGGGGATACAGGCTGAGAGCCAGTGTGGTGTAGTGGTTAAGAGCGGTAGACTCGTAATCTGGGGAACTGGGTTCGCGTCTCCGCTCCTCCACAGGCAGCTGCTGGGTGACCTTGGGCTAGTCACACTTCTCTGAAGTCTCTCAGCCCCACTCACCTCACAGAGTGTTTGTTGTGGGGGAGGAAGGGAAAGGAGAATGTTAGCCGCTTTGAGACTCCTTCGGGTAGTGAAAAGCGGGATATCAAATCCAAACGCTTCTTTTCTGTTGAGGAGGAGTAAAGGGAGATGACCTTCGCAGGAATTTTGTAGGAAACGTGGTATGTTTGAATTCTTAGCTAAATATTTTGAAGTTTTGTTGGGTTTCATAGTATTTAGTTGACGTTTACATTTTTTTTTATCAGTTTCATAAGCTGCCTCAGAAATCCTGGTGCTCTCCAAATATCTTGAATCAGCCCAAACCAGCATGGTCAGTGGCCAGAGGTTATAGGAGCGGCAGTCCAAAAGCATATGGAGGGCACCAAACTGGAGAAGGATACTCTTGTGCTATTGGACTCATGTAAACAGTAAGCATCAACCAGGCAGAGGGCCTTCTCGGTAGTGTCGCCCGCCCTGTGGAACGCCCTCCCATCAGATGTCAAGGAAATAAACAACTACCTGACTGTGAGAAGATGTCTGAAGGCAGCCCTGTTTAGGGAAGTTTTTAATGTTTGATGTTTTATCGCATTTTTTACTTTTTTTTTATAAAAGTTTATTGGATTTTACAAAACACAAGATAACAAAGAACACAACAACAAGACTAAACTACAAAAAGAAATACAAAAAGGAAACAATCAAAAAACATTACAAAAAAGAAAAAAAAAGAAATTCCTCTAATTTTTATAACCTTATTTCTAATCTTATTATAGGACTTCCCCCGTTCCCTAATCTGCGTACATAATAAATCTAATTTAGCAGTTTCTTAACCAGTCTAATACACATTCATATTAAATCTTATTAATTAAAACCTTTCTTATTTCTGTCTCTAATTCCCAGTTTAACCCTTCAATAACCACATCTTATTTAATTGTATCATATTATCTTCTATAAATATCCACACTTCTTATATCCTAATATCTGACATTGTATAGCTAATGCCTATATTTCCGCTGATTTCACTCAAACGTCCAATCTTTCTCGATATTTCAAATAGTCCTTAAATTTCTTCCAGTCTTCTTGCACCACTTCCTCTCTCTGGTCACGGAGCTTCTCAGTCAGCTCTGCGAGTTCCATAAAGTCAATTATCTTCATTTGCCATTCCTCTATAGTCGGTAACTCCTCACCCTTCCAGTTTTATCGCATTTTTTACATTCTGTTGGGAGCTGCCCAGAGTGGCTCAGGAAACCCAGCCAGATTGGTGGGGTATAATAATAGTAATAGTAACAACAACAACAACAACAACAACAACAATATCATCATCACCATCATCATCAAAGGGCATTCCTTGGCTTAGCTCTACATCACATGCATACCCTCCAACATTCTTTCTGAATCTTTCTGAGCAAAGTAACAAAAAGTTTACTCACATTTCAGTTCACGGTTTTATCCCTGAAAGGCAGGCTTTACTTAGTAGTTGCACAAAGAAAGAGGGAGTTCGTCTCATATGGAGACTGAACTCATGTGCTGCTGTCTGAGGGCCAGCAGACAGCAAAATTACATTTAGACAACAAAATGGCTGCGGGAGAGCAGCATGGCAGCAAGAGACAGAACAAGACAACAGAAAGACGAAATAGGCTGATAAAATGGCTGCATGACTCGGCTCTTTTGTGGAGTCAGCCAGGGCCGTGCCCATCTCCCAGGTCACATGCGGGGGGGGGGGGAGCTCCAGACCAGTGGAAGAGGAAATTACACTGACTGGGTGTCCCCCTGCCTGTGCCCACTATAGGGAAACAAGGAATGTTGCATTTGACTGCACCAATGGATCACATCCAACGTACAGTGTGTTGTCGTTGTCATTAATTGCATTTATTTATGACTTTTTTCTCCAAGGAGCTCAAAGGTGGTGTAGTGGTGTAGTGTGGTGTAGTGGTTAAGCGCTGCTGCCAAAAACTCGGCTACCCCCGCACTCACCCCTTGGTCAATGTCAGAGAGACAGAATCCAACACTTCCAGCATGCTGCGGTTTCAAACCGTCCAAAAGGGGGGACAACACGCGTTCACGCAGCGTACTGTGTAGTGGACAATAAAAGAGAATATGTTCTACAGTGTCCGGGAAATTCAGGGAACATCTGCAGTATCTCTTGTTTCTGGGAATATTCTGATATTGTTGTGGGGGAGGAAGGGAAAGGAGATTGTTAGCCGCTTTGAGACTCCTTTGGGTAGTGATAAAGTGGGATATCAAATCCAAACTCCTCCTCCTCCTCCTCTTCTTCTTGGCTCTCCACCCCACCCCACCCCCCATTTAGTCCCCCACATTCTCCCCTGTGAGATAAGTTAGGCAGAGAGGCAGTGAGCTATAGCTGAGTGTGAGCGCAAGCTTGGCGGATCCAGGTTAAGTCGTTGGTATCTGTTTTTAAAAGGATTTCCAGTTTCAGAGCTAGGGGAAACCTTCGGTCGGAGAGGCTTCACAAGTCTTTCTTGGAGAGCTGCAGGCTGCACTGGGTAAGACAGATCAGTTATCAAACACTTCCTAACCTCCCAGGAAAGAGAAAATATTGTAGAGTGGATGTATGTGATCTCGCTGCATCTCAAACATGAGGAAGATAATGAGATTAAGGGAGTGACAGCGTCCAACAAAATGGTGGAAACTCTGCCTTCAGGCTTTCAAACTTCAGCTCGCTGCGTGCAAGGTATGTGTGCAATGCGAAGGCTAGGAAGCATGAACAATTTCCTCATCTGACTCTCTTCCAGGGCTGGCTCAGCTTCAGTTGTGGGAAGCAAGATTATGGTTCATTTTTCGAACAACAAAGGCTGCAGTTAAGCTCAGGATTTAAGTCGATGCAGGTCTCAGCTAGAATGGCATGGGGCAGGTTTGGATGTGGAATACCCTGGATCAAATCCCCCCTCGGCCTTGAAGCTCGCTGTCTGGCTTTGGGTTAGTCTCTCTCCTTACCCTGCTGCACTATTAAAAGATGAGAGGAGACGGTCCTTAGTGTAGTGGTTAGAGTGTTGGACTAGGATCTGGGAGACCAGGATTCAAAAACACTTAAAAAAAAACATTTTGAAAAATATATAGAATTTGCCATAGCTCACCATTAAAAAAACATTTTGAAAAATATATAGAATTTGCCATAGCTCACCATCACCATCTAGTGACACGTTTGTATAATGCATTTTAAAAGGTATAGGTAAAGGACCCCTGACAGTTAAGGCCAGTCGTGAATGACTCTGGGGTTGTGGTGCTCATCTCGCTTTATTGGCCGAGGGAGCTGGCGTTTGTCCGCAGATAGTTTTTCCAGGTCATGTGGTCAGCATGACTAAGCCACTTCTGGCGAAACCAGAGCAGTACATGGAAACGCCGTTCCCGCCAGAGAATGATACCTATTTATCTACTTGCACTTTGACGTGCTTTCAAACTGCTACGTTGGCAGGAGCTGGGACCGAGCAACGGGAGCTCACCCCGCCGCGGGGATTCGAACCGCCGACCTTCCGATCGGCAAGCCCTAGGCTCAGTGGTTTAGACCACAGCGCCACCCGCGTCTTTACAACACACTTAAAGTGTTTTATTTGCAGCTGTATACCTGTGAGTCTCCTTCATGGATCACTGCCTTGTCGTGGCGAAGGGGCTTGAATAAGGGAAGCTATGAGCTATGCCATGCAGGGCCACCCAAGATGGACAGGTGATACCGGAGAGTTTAGACTAAATGTGATCCACCTGGAGAAGGAACTGGCAAGCCACTCCAGTATCCCTGCCATGAAAACTCCATGGACAAAGACAACAGGCATATAAAAGTTATGATGCTGGAAGATTAGCCCCTCAGGTCGGAAGGCGTCCAACATGCTACTGAGGAAGAGCGGAGGACAAGTACAAGTAGATCCAGAGCTGATGAAGCGGCTGTGCCAAAGCCAAAAGGTTGCTCAGTTGCGGATATGCCTGGAAGCGAAAGGAAAGTCCAATGCTGTACAAAGCGACTGGCATGAGTTTGGCCAAAGTGCGAGAGGCAGTGAAAGACAGGCATGCCTGCCGTGCTCTGGTCCATGGGGTCACGAAGAGTCGGACACGACTGAACAACTGAACAACAACAACAACACCTGAGTGAGTCCGCTGTCTCCCAGCCTAATCTACCTTACAGGATAAAGTGGGGTGGGCAAACCTGTGTGGCACCTTGGGCTCCTTGGAAGAAAGAATGCAATGAGTGGATGAATAAAAGTGCCAAGTACCACCTTTCCCAGAAGTGCAGCAAAAGAGCGCTCCTTTTCAGCTGTGACTCCCTGCCTTTGAAAAAAAACCTCCCCAAGGTGGTTTAATTTGAAGCAATATTGCACCCTTTCAGATGCCAGGCAGAAAAACCTTCTCATTTGCCCAGGCTTTTAGACTTGCTAATTAGCTGTCAGCTGATTTATTTGTTAAAATTGTTCTTATGTATAAGATTAAAAAAAAATTAAAATGCAAACCACTCTGGAGTGAAGGATAGTATAACCAGGTTGTGTGCGCAGAGGTATATACACATAGACACATTCATTTATCCATGAACACACACACTGACAATGATCGAAACAAAATGGAAAATTCTTTCCGGTAGCACCTTAGAGACCAACTGAGTTTGTTCTTGGTATGAGCTTTCGTGTGCATGCACACTTCTTCAGATACACTGAAACAGAAGTCACCAGATCCTTAAATATAGTGAGGGAGTGGGGAGGGGTATTACTCAGAAGGGTGGTGGGAATGGGTGATCAGCTGATAGGTGTGGAAAACCTGTTGACGACTCTAAACGGCTGCAATTTGTCTTGCAGGGAAAGGCAAGGGGTGAGATGGCTAAAAATAGCTATACTGTATCATGTGTATAATGAGATAAGAATCCAATGTCTTTGTTCAGACCAGGTTTCTCCATGGTTTTAAGTTTGGTGATTAGTTGCAATTCAGCCACTTCTCTTTCCAGTCTATTTCTGAAATTTCTTTGTATTAAGACAGCTACTTTGAGATCTTTTATAGAATGTCCTGGGAGACTGAAGTGTTCTCCTACTGGTTTCTCTGTCTTGTGATTCCTGATATCAGATTTATGTCCATTTATCCTTTGGCGTAGGGTTTGGCCTGTTTGTCCAATATAGAGAGCTGAAGGGCACTGTTGGCATTTGATTGCATACACAATGTTGGAAGATGAGCAATTAAATAGTCCTGAGATGGTATGTTTGATGTTGTTGGGGCCAGTAATGGTGTTGTCCGGGTTTATGTGGCAGCAAAGTTGGCATCTGGGTTTATTGCAGGCTCTGGCAATGATGATGATCCTTTAAAAGCGGTTTAAACCAATTCATGGAATAGAGGTCTATCGGTGGCTTCTAGCCATGATGGCTTTGCTCTGCCTCCACAGAATATGAGTTTCTGGAAACCAAGGGGGAAAGTGCCCTTGTGCCAGATCCTGCCTGAAGGTTTATAGCAGGGGTCCCCAAACTAAGACCCGGGGGCCGGATGCGGCCCAATTGCCTTCTAAATCCGGCCTGCAGACGGTCTGGGAATCAGCGTGTTTTCACATGAGTAGAATGTGTCCTTTTATTTAAAATGCATCTCTGGGTTATTTGTGGGGCATAGGAATTCATTCATATATTTTTTTTTCAAAATATAGTCCGGCCCCCCACAAGGTCTGAGGGACAGTGGACCGGCCCCCTGCTGAAAAAGTTTGCTGACCCCTGGGTTTATAGCATGCATCTGCCTGGTCACAGTGAGAACAGGATGCTGGTTTGCATGGGCCATTGGCCTCAACCAGCAGGCTTTCCTTATGTTCTTACGACAACGAGGAATATAATAATAACTATATTAAGTAATGCTAGGTGCACCATTCCTGAGGAGGCGGAGTGAGGCACAAATGTATTAAAAATAAAAAATAAATAGGCAACAGTTAGTTTTTGTTAGAAATAGAAGAATAAGTTTAATAGTATTTCTTATGGTTTAGAATTATGAGGTTAGAGATTACTACAGATGGGATACAATGTACGTGGAAGGAGAGGGTGTGAGGAGGTCATTAAGACAATGTAAAAAAAAAAAGATGTAATGGATTTTATGATAATGTTTTGATGTTGTTGGTTTATTGTTTGTATTGTGTTGTTGTCTTGTATTTGTTTTTGTTTTTTGTATTGTCATATTAGAAAATTAAAAAAATTCATTAAAAAATAAATAAAAAATAAAGTACTACAAAATGTGCTTTCCCCCCGGGACAGTTTATTATCTATAATACAGAAAACTACAGCAATGAGCAAAGCAAGAAAGCATACAGGTACATACACAGGATCTTTTACAGAAAACAGTACCGGTGCTTGAACTTTCCAATAATCCATTGTTTCCTTTCAAATTACACACATTCAACATTCTATTACACCAGCCTTCGTCAACTTGGTGCCACCCAGAAGTTTGGAACTATGGCTCCCATCAGCGCAGATGGGCCTGGTGTGGGAGTTGTAGTTCAAAGCATCTAGTGGAGCCTGTATTAGGCACACTGACTTAGCCCCCAACAGACAACACTCACACACAGAGAGAAAACAGAGCTGTGCGCACACAGTCTGCTAAACAAAGCTGTCATCTCACTAACCAGGTGTCTGTTGGAGAACTGAATCCAGGCTCTCCTGCTCCACCTTTCAACACCTGATTGGCGAGATTCTATCTTTGATTCCTGGGCTATCTGTGTGCAGCCCCGTCTCTAGTGCATGCGATTCCCTATCCAGCTGCTACCTGGACCAGGGTAACTGTGTACTACAGGCATAGGTAACCTTCGGTCCTCCAGATGTTTTGGACTACAATTCCCATCATCCCTGACCACTGGTCCTGTTAGCTAGGGATCATGGGAGTTGTAGTCCCAAAACATCTGGAGGGCCGAAGGTTGCCTATGCCTGATGTGCTATATCACAATGCCCTAAAAAAGCTACTGTTATGAGGTAGTGGCATGTATTCCTCCTCTACAAAGCTGGTCCAGATATTGTGGCTTGGAGGATTTGGTTTTCATGAGGTATTAATTGTTCTGTTGGTTTATTTTAATGCAGCAAACTTAATCTGGGTTGTACCTGTTTAGCAGCCATGATAGGTTTCCCCACACCTTATCAGCAAAAGCACCCTCCTTTCTATTACACTCTGAGGATAAACACATTAACTTGAAAACAAAACAGGCAATAGTACATTGTTCTGCTCTGGAGAAAATTCTGGGGATGCATTTATCTCTCCCCACCCCCACAACATAATGTTCCAGAATCTCTCTGGGACTCTACAAACCCAGTTTCAGTGGATGAATGTCCACTGTCCACCGTTCACTTTCCGTAGTTCTGTTCAGGGGAAACAATTAAATTTTCTACCCATGTATGAACTGGGGAGTAGGGCTGCACCGACAAGCTCTGTCCTCAACATGGCATCCTCACACCTATTCCAGATATCTGTATAAAGAGAGTCTTCATGGCTACAGCTGTATACATGAAGATTCCCTCATGCAGCTATCCAGGCTCTCTGTGTGGATGCCCAGGGGTGGAGTAAATCAGAGGACACAATCCTGGGGGCAAGATGAGCCATTTTGATCCTAATTCTCTGCTAATGGGGAAGCAGTGGGTCTCACTGCTCATGTGCAGGAATCGGGCCACATTGCTACCAACCTTAGCACATGGATGGCGTGATGCCCTCATTAGCAGAGGAGGTCTCTGTGCATGCACAGTTAGGTTCATTGCATGCCTGGGACCTTTCAGACATGTGACTAGGGAAAGAAGAATCTACCAATTTTAGTTCTGTCATTTTCACATTTTTACAGTCTTGAGTTCAGTTCTCCACATTTCTGCAGCAATTTGTGAATGTTTTAATCATCTCCAAAATTTCACAGGATTTTATGGTGAATTTCTCTCTCTCTCTCTCTCTCTCTCTCTCTGCACACACACACACACACACACACACACACACTTTTGTATGTAGCTTTGACCAACAGTTACATTTTTGCAAGCAGTTCCTTCTAACACATTGCATTTTTGTATGTAACTGTTACTGATATGTTTTTATGCACAGTTTTTCAACCCCTGATATATGCATTTTTGTACATTGGTTGGAGAACTGCATTGCAAAATTCAGATAAGTGGGAGTTTCGAAGGATGGCTAGGTTTCAGTTCTCATATTATTTTGGGAAATCCGAATTTAATAGATTCGGCCATAAATAAGAGCTGAACCAAAATTCTCCCCTATACCTTAAATGTGACAGACTGTTCTGGTTCTGGTTCATGCCGGTGAGCCCCCACTATGATGTGACTTCCTCTGTCAGAGGCAGAACGGCCAAATTCTGTGTTTTCTTGGAATCCAGTAGCTTCCCCTTCTTGTTGCTGCATAATGTGCACAGTGTCCCCGAGTGTCTGTAGCCCAACCCTTTTAGCTTTAGCCAGCTCAACCCACATCACCCAGAACCTAGATATGTAAGCTTCCCCTTTCTGCTATTTGAGAAATGGCGGATGGAATCATTGACGTTAAACCTGACCATATTCTTGGTGAAGTCTTACTTAGCCTTAGGTCTGCTTGACTTTTGGTAGCCAGTGAAGTGCCTTCCCCTTTGACGTCTGTTCTGGTTGCATCTGAAAGCAGACACTGCAACTCTTAAGCTTTCGGATCCACAAGCATCAACCTCCTTGGGACAGCATTCACCTCCTGGTTTTGCAACACTTTGGGAAGAGCATGGGGCGTTGGCTACAGCTGGAAAAGAAACACATGCAGTGGTTATTGCCAAAACTTCTTTTGGGGCACCAAACATGGATTCTGATCTGCAAAGAACAGGGAAGGCTACTTACATACGCTGACTGACTTTGCACAATCTTTGGACATCCTGTGTGGGCAAGGATAAAAGAATATAGTACGTTCTCTTCCGATTACGGTCACATAATCCCCCAATCCCTTCTTCAGATGTTTATTACCTAGATCAAGTCTGAGGGACCAAGCACAAATTCAAAGTCTTGGTGCTGACTTTTAAAGGCCTAAACGGCCTCGGCCCAGTATACCTGAAGAAGCATCTCCACTCCCATTGTCCAGCCTAGACACTGAAGTCCAGCTCTGAGGGCTTCCTGGCGGTTCCTTCCCTGCGAGAAGTGAGGTTACAGGGAACCAGGCAAAGGGCCTTCTCGGTAGTGGCACCCGCCCTGTGAAACACCCTCCCACCAGATGTCAAGGAAATAAACAACTATCTGGTTTTTAGAAGACATCTGAAGGCAGCCCTGTTTAGGGAAGTTTTTAATGTCTGGTGTTTTGTGGTGTTTTTAATATCCTGTTGGAAGCCGCCCAGAACGGCTGAGGAGGCCCGGCCAGATGGGCAGGGTATGAGGAATAAAATTATTATTTATTTATTTATTTATTTATTATTATTATTATTATTATTAGTAGTAGTAGTAGTAGTAGTCCAAAGGGTGCATTCCCTCTTTGGCAACTTCTGGAGGTGGGGTGTATATCAGTGGTGGGTTGTGCCAGATGGAAAAGTTGGCAGAGCAATGGGTGTGACTCTGAATTCAGTAAAGTAAGTTACATTGCAGCCATGCAGAAGCCAGAGACTTCTGTACACACACACACACACACACACACACACACACACACCTCCATCCAGGTAAGGAAGAGGCATTATCATGCTTCAAGGACACATCCCAGCACTCAGAGAGGGTGAGTCCTGTAGGAGTGGGCAATGGGCATGTCCTAGGGAGAGTCCTGAGAACCAGTTTGAGGGCACTCATTTCATGAACTCCATTTGCATCCAGGATTCTCTGGATGCAACCAAAATTCTGTACTCTGAATGACTCCAAATATTACACCCATTTACTGCTTTGAGATCCCTAAGTGCATATTAACCCTTAAAGGTAAAGGTAAAGGGACCCCTGACCATTAGGTCCAGTTGTGTCCGACTCTAGGGTTGCGGCGCTCATCTCGCGTTACTGGCCGAGGGAGCCGGCGTACAGTTTCCAGGTCATGTGGCCAGCATGACTAAGCCGCTTCTGGCAAACCGGAGCAGCGCACAGAAATGCCATTTACCTTCCCGCTGGAGCGGTACCTATTTATCTACTTGCACTTTAACGTGCTTTTGAACTGCTAGGTGGGCAGGAAAATTAACCCTTAGTTAAAGGTTAAGGTAAAGGGACCCCTGACCGTTAGGTGCAGTCACGGACGACTCTCGGGTTGCGGCACTCATCTCGCTTTACTGGCCGAAGGAGCCGGCATTTGTATACAGAGAGCGTCCAGGTCATATGGCCAGCATGACTAAGCTGCTTCTGGTGAAACCAGAGCAGCGCATAGAAACGGCATTTACCTTCCCGCTGGAGCGGTACCTGTTTATCTACTTGCACTCTGACGTGCTTTTGAGCTGCTAGGTTGGCAGGAGCTGGGACCGAGCAACGAGAGCTCACCCCATTGCGGGGATTCAAACAGCTGACCTTCCGATCGGCAAGCCCTAGGCTCTGTGGTTTAGACCACAGCGTCACCCGCGTTAACCCTTGGTTAACTTTCTGTTAACATAACATTTCATTGTGATTCCACTGCTATTGCTCTCCCAACAGTTTGCAGGCTCACCTCTTCTCTTCCCCTTCCAGCAGGCTCTTGTAGGCTGCAATCTCAATATCTAGGGCAAGCTTTGTGTTCAGTAGCTCCTGGTAGTCACACACCAGGCATGCCAGTTCGTCCTTGCCATTCCGAAGGGCCTCCACCAACTCAGCATATTTCTCCTGAGCATCTTTCAGGGCACAGTCGCCATCTTCCGTCCCATCACAGATGGCCTTCTGCAGCTCATCATTCTGCAGAGATTACAGAAGTTGGTCAGGTTAGCCTCCATTTCCTTGTGCCAGATAACCAGATCACCAAAACCCTTCGGTGTACAGATTTTGGGTGGTTTTGCACTGGCTCAATTTCTCCATCAGAAATTTGGACTAGTCCCCGCTTGGGATGGTGGAGAAATTTGATTCATTTCTCATTTGAAGGCGAACCTACCCAATGGACACTTCCTGAAAAAAAATATGCAGGCTGAAACGCAGCCATTCTTCAAAGATCACACTTCTTTGAATTTTGAGATGCCAAAAACGTGTGCAAAAATGTGTATATTCAGGGGAGGTGCAGATAAAAGAGCACACGTTAGTGGAAATAACAGAGAGAAGTGTATTATATTAGTCAAAACTGCATGCAAAAAATGTGTCTATAAGAAGAAATGCAAACTAAATGCTGACAAATTTTCAAGAGGATTTTCTTCTTTAAAATTGCAAATTGATGCAGAAATGTGGCAAACTGAATTTATGGTTGGACAAATGAGAAAACAAGATCAACCACAACTCACTGATTTATCCAAATGGACATAAATCTGATATATCAGGAATCACAAGAAAAGAGAAACCAGTAGGAGAACACTTCCGTCTCCCAGGACATTCTATACAAGATCTCAAAGTAGCTGTCTCACTACAAAGGAATTCCAGAAATAGACTAGAAAGAGAAGTTGCTGAATTGCAACTAATTACCAAACTTAAAACCGCGGAGAGACCTGGTCTTTACAAAGACAATGGATTCTTATGTCATTATACATGACAAAGCTATCTTTAGCCATCTCACCCCTTGCCTTTTCCTGTAAGACCAATTGCAGACATTAACCGTCGTCAACAGGTTTCCCACACCCATTAGCCAATCACCCATTCCCACCACCCCTCTGAGTAATACCACTCTCCACTCCCTCACTATATTTAAGGGTCTGGTGACCTCAGTTTCAGTGTATCTGAAGAAGTGTGCATGCACACGAAAGCTCACACCAAGAACAAACTTAGTTGGTCTCTAAGGTGCTACTGGAAGGATTTATTTTTATTTTTTTATTTTGTTTTATCCATTCCTCGTTCCTGCACCATTTAAAAAATACCTGTAGGGGGAATTTCATTCTTTTACAATTCTTCAGACCCTTTGATTGTTGCTAACTTGTATCACATGGATCTTGTACTTCTCTGGTTTTCTACATTTTGTACCCAGGAGTCACTAAATCACTTTTTTTCTTTGCACACTCCGGAGGGCTAATTTTAACTGCTTCTAGAGCAACACCAGAATAGTAGAAGACTGCATTCATGCCAGCTATGTTTTTAGTTGCACAGGCTACATCATTCTGCCAATTGGACCCACATAAGGATGCATAAAACATAATCAACTGTATTATTTATACTAGGTCACTAGATGGGCCTTTTTCCTCTTCCCCCTTGGGCTTTTCCCCTACAGAAACCAGATTACATATCCTGCCTTGGAGTGTAATCTGAGGGTTCAGAATTCTTTATAATTGAAGAGATTAAAACCTGCAGGGTCTGGTCAGGCTAGCCTTCATTTCTCTGCATCACGTGATCATAGTCAAAACCCGAAAAATTAGAATATTGTGGAAAAGTCCATTTATGTAAGCAATTGTTTTCATTAGCTACTGGAGTTTAATATATGAGATAGACTCATGACATGCAAAGCGAGATATGTCAAGCCTTTGCTTGTTATAATTGTGGTGATTATGGCATGCAGCTGATGAAAACCCCAAAGTTGGAATTGTTAATTTGGGGTTCTCATCAGCTGTACGCCATAATCATCACAATTATAAAAAACGAAGGCTTGACATATCTCGCTTTGCATGTCATGAGTCTATCTCATATATTAGTTTCACCTTTTAAGTTGAATTACTGAAAGAAACGAACCTTTCCACGATATTCTAATTTTTCGAGTTTCACCTGTATTTTTGGCTATTACATGTTACAATATCATAGGCATGTTCCAAAACATTCTCGTTTCCATACAAATGAAATGGAATCATGCCACAACAACAATGGAATCATGCATGTTCCAAACTATAATTTATGGCTGTTTGCTCAAAGAGAAAAATATTTCAGTTGTTGGAAGTGTTCTTGTTGTGATCTCTGCTTGGTCTAACTCTAAGTCTTGCCTATATTCACCATACTACTCAAAACTAGCAGCATCCTTGTCCATAAATTCAGATTGTGCAACAGAAACAATTAAGAAATAATAAACTACTTTATACAAAATTGTATTGCATGTGTAGTCTTATGCAGTAGTCTTTTCTGGGGTGACGCAGGGGTATGCATGCTCCTAAACATTTTGTGACTCTAAGTTTGGCGTCAATGAGGGAAGTATTTCAATGAGAGTAGGAAAATGAGAGTACCCCTAAATATTTTTTTGGGGGGGGGAAGCACTAGTCTTCTGTAGATTTTTTGTTGTTGCAGAATTTGGATTTTAGAAATCCGGTTGCCTGACCTGTCCACCGCCAAACTTACCTCCTTTTGCACACTCTGAATTTCACACTGAAGCTTCTCGATCCTCCTTGTAAGTTCCGAAATCTGCTGCTTGTATTTCTTCAGGTCTCTCTTGTAGCAGCATCTCTTGCTTTGAGCCTCTTCATACTAAGGGTATAAACATGATGGCTATTTAGCAAGGACAGCTATAACGAGAGAGTTCAGATGCAAAGAGCATAGGACCAGGTCAGGCAGAGTGAGACAGACAGCCATCTCATGCAGCAGATTCTGGGAGGGTGGCAATGATAGTCCCCCCACACCCTTCCTTCTGAGCCCACGCCCCACCCCAGCCCCACTCATCCACCTGAACTGGTGTCCTGGCATATTTATACAGCTACAAGTCAATGGACAAAGTCTTACAATGCTACAAACTGAGAAGATATCAAAAGCAGCCAGAGAAATATTTGTGAAGAAGGATGAGGGTCAACCTGAAACATTTCAGCAAATGAGTACCCCCTATCATGATTGCGTAGTACTTGTGCCATTAAGACTTTTTTCCCCTTTAATAGACCACTTTTTGAATTTGTGACATTTTGTTTAAGCTTCAACGCCCACCTTGTTTCAGCACCTACCTTGTTTTGGTAAAAGGCATCAGCCTCAGCTTTGCTCCTCTGGACAATTTCTTTGTACTCTTCCCTGAGGATGGCAATAATGCTGTCCATGTCTAAACATCTGTTGTTGTCCATTTTCACAACCACATCCAAATCTCCGGTGTGATGGTCCAGTTGAGCTTCCTCCTAAGGATATTGACCCAAACGCATCATCGTTTGTTCTTTACCCCTTATCTCAAATACTTCTTCTCTCTGCTAACTTTGCTAGAGTTGTAATGAGGCAAATCTGTAAATGCTAACAGCTGTTTCGCATGGACAAACACATTGCTTGAGCTATCATTACTTCCTTGCTCAGCTCTCTCTGGTGACTCTTAGCTGAACATGTGAATTGGCCTCAGTGCAAAGCATTGCCTTTGAGTTGGAGCTTGGGTTGATTAATCTGTAGTTACTCATTCACACATGCGTGGTGCTGTAGGCACTGAGCAATGAGCATGCAGGTGAGCATTGGGCCCAAGCACAGCTTTCTAGAGGAGAAAATATATGGGGGAAAGATCTTTATCTGAGGGAGGCTTTGAGGAAGATGATAAGGGACAGGGCCTTTGTAGTGGTGGCTCCCTTTTCAGGGAACACACTTACCAGTGAGGTATCATTTCAGTGCCAGGTAAAACTTCCCTCCATGCCCTCCTCCCAGCTTTTGATGAACTATAATGGCATTATTTTGCTGCTGGTATGTAGCCAAAGCTTTCAAGTGCTACTTGGGGTGTGGGTGTGGGTGTGGGTGTGGGGAAGAGCTGCTTGGAAGGTCCAAGGTTTGTACATGTGGCTTTGCATGTGGCTTTGCAATCCTTGGCATCATTAGGTAGGGTTGGAAAAGTCCCCTCTCTGAAATCCCGGATAGCTGCTATTGCTTGGTATAAACACTGACATTGATGGACTTGGTATAAGGCAGTTTTTAACATTCATTGATAGTTTGTTTTTGTTTTTAAAAATCTAACTGAATGGCCCAAAGTCTTCTTTTAATTATTATTTTTTAAAATTTTTATACAGTATCATCTGGGTTTTTCTTCTTCTTTCTTTTCTTAAAATCTCTGCTGCTACTGTTTTGTTTTGTTTTATAATTTGTATCAGTAGTTCATGTGTTTTTAAATGTTGGTAGCCACTCTGGGAAAGAGCACCATATAAACTCATTAAAGAAATAAATAAAGTTAATCGCCCTTAGATGCTGCTGAGGCCAATCAGGCTTAAGTCAATAGCAACTGCTTTAACCTGTTGACTTATGTGCAACTATCTTTTGTTGGACTGGAACTAATGAGACCCTGTTAAAGGAAGCACTGGAACAAAGTGCTAGATCATCTGCTTTGCTGAGTCCCTGGCATCTCCAGGTAGAACTAGGACCACCCCCATCTTAAAAACTGGATTGCTGCTGTCAGTCAATGTAGGCAATATTGAGCTAGATAGACTAATGCAGGCTTCCTCAACCTCGGCCCGCCGGATGTTTTTGGCCTACAGTTCCCATGATCCCTAGCTAGCAGGACCAGTGATCAGGGATGATGGGAATTGTAGTCTCAAAACATCTGGAGGGCCGAGGTTGAGGAAGCCTGGACTAAGTATACCTGAAGGTATCTGAAGAAGTGTGCATGCACACGAAAGCTCATACCAAGAACAAACTCAGTTGGTCTCTAAGGTGCTACTGGAAAGAATTTCCTATTTTGTTATACCTGAAGGAGCGTCTCCACCCCCCCCCCATCATTCTACCCGGACACAGAGGTCCAGCGCCGAGGGCCTTCTGGCGGTTCCCTCGCTGCGAGAAGCCAAGTTACAGGGAACCAGGCAGAGGGTCTTCTCGGTAGTGGCACCCGCCCTGTGGAATGCCCTCCCGTCAGAGGTCAAGGGAATAAACAACTACCTGACATTCAGAAAAAACCTGAAGGCAGCCCTGTTTAGGGAAGTTTTTAATCCGTGATATTTTAAATGTATTTTAATATATGATGGAAGCCGCCCAGAGTGGCTGGGGAGACCCAGCCAGATGGGCGGGGTACAAATAAATTATTATTATTATTATTATTATTATTATTATTATTATTATTATTATTATTAAACTCAGCAAATAAAGTAGAAGCATTTTTGAGTTGGGGTGCCAACACAGGAAAGTCCCTTTTCCAAGTTGCCATGCACCGCACCTTTCATGATTAAGGCTCCCTGAGAAGGACTTTTGACAGACAGGTTCCTGTGAGAGCTGGTGGTCCTTGCAATTGAAACCAAATGATGTCTCGGGGTGGGGGGCTGGGGGAGTGGGGATACAGCTTGAGTGATACATCCAAAGAATTTGAGAAGCAAATCGCCAAAGATAAAATTTCTCAGGTTTTGTTTCGTTTTGTTTGCTACCAGACTTTTAGAAGACATTTGAAGGCAGCCCTGTTTAGGGAAGCTTGTATTTTAATATTTTGTTGGAAGCGCCCAGAGTGACTGGGGAATAAAAAATTATTATTATTATTATTATTATTATTATTATTATTATTATTATTATTCCATAGGAGTCAACTCCTAGGGGACCAAGGTCCCTTCAAGGGTATGCAGTACCAGCACCTCTTTTTATTGTTGTTAAAAAGTATGGCACTTCCTGTAACAACTTCATGGTGAGTACTGGCACCTATTTTTGTAAGGGGGGGAAGCACTGGGTGTGGTTGCTTTGTGGTTGCTATGGATTGCATGTGTTTTTGTGTGAATGTGTTTATATTACAATGTGCATTTATCTAGCCTTAAGCTTTTGAATATGCCGTAAGTCACTTGGAGTCATTTTTATTTTTTTTGCATAGCGAGAGACTTAACAATTTTAATATCTCATAATGACACTGCTCAGAAACCTTCATTGTAACCTGAAAGTAGGCCTAATTCACTTGCAAATCCAGGCTAGGTAGACAAAAAATGCCCACTAAATGGCAAACAACCACTGGAATTTACAGAGCCGGCCCTATCATTAGGCAAAATGAGGCAGCAACCTCAGGCAGATAATTTTGGGTGTCATTATGGCAATACGTTATTAGTGATCTAAATGATGATGACTCACTGCCACGGAGGGAGAGAGGTACTCAAGGGTTTTGTTTTATTTTTTGCCTTAAGTTCAACGATAACTTGAGTAGACCTGGATACCATTCACCTTTTCTTATGAGGGTGGGGACCACTGTTTGCAGCTCTGCTCCATTCAGACCGGCTTTAGGAATTTGCTAATCAGCTTCAGGAAGCCTTCCTGAAGTGTGGTGTGGTGTAGTGGTTAAGAGCGGTAGACTCGTAATCTGGTGAACCGGGTTCGCGTCTCCTCTCTTCCACATGCACTGCTGGGTGACCTTGGGCTAGTCACACTTCTCTGAAGTCTCTCAGCCCCACTCACCTCACAGAATGTTTGTTGTGAGGGAGGAAGGGAAAGGAGAATGTTAGCCGCTTTGAGACTCCTTCGGGTAGTGATAAAGCAGGATATCAAATCCAAACTCTTCTTCCCGGCTTGTCCATTTATTCTTCTGTACTTACTAGGATTGGAACGGCACCTTGAGATGTATGGTGGTACCTCTAATTGCGGACTTAATACGTTTTGGGGCACCGTTCGCACCCTGAAAAGTCTGCAACTAGAGCGCATCTTCTGTGCATGTGCGGGTGGCGAACCCGGAAGTAAACACTTCCGGGTTTGCCACGTTTGTAAGCTGAAAGTCCGTAACAAGAGTGGAACGCAACACGAGGTATGACTGTATAGGCTACCGGTAAGTGGAGATAATATGGAGTGTCTCTGCATGGGGTGTCTCCTTACTTACCTTCAGATATATGCATCTCAGGTACTCGATCTCTTGGGAGAGGAGACTGACTTGTTTCTCCAGCTCTGCATTGGTCAAAGCGGCACAGTCTCTATCCTGCAAGGATGACATTTGCCTGTTATTTACCATATATTCTACTGTTTAGATATGGTTTCAAAGGAAAGGGGGCAAAAACACCTAGAGCAGGGGTCAGAAAACTTTTTCAGCAGGGGGCCAGTCCACTGTCCCTCAGACCTTGTGGGGGGCCTGGACTGTATTTTTTTTGGGGGGGGGGGAATGAATGAATTCCTATACCCCACAAATAACCCAGAGATGCATTTTAAATAAAAGGGCACATTCTACTCTAAAAACACGCTGATTCCTGGACTATCTGTGGGCTGGATTTACAAGGCGATTGGGCCAGATCCGGCCCCCAGGCCTTAGTGTGCCTAAACATGATGTAGAGCAGGGGTCCCAAAACTAAGGCCTGGGGGCCAGATGTGGCCCAATCACCTTCTAAATCCGGCCCGCGGACGTCCAGGAATCAGCTTGTTTTTATATGAGTAGAATGTGTCCTTTTATTTAAAATGCATCTCTGTGTTAACTGTGGGGCATAGGAATTCGTTCATATTTTTTTTCAAAATATAGACTCTGGGGTTGCAGCGCTCATCTCGCTTTATTGGCCGAGGGAGCCGGCATTTGTCCACAGACAGCTTCCGGGTAATGTCCAAAGTGGTTACAAAGTAATAAAAGATGGAATTAAAGGAGAATGTTTACTTTCTAAAAAGTTATAGGATTTTGCCAAGTGATTTCAGGGTATGCACTGATCGGAAATGAAACAGTTTGTCTACCCCAAAACCCTTGCAGGTATAAAGAGTATTTTGCAAACACAATCACAGATGACTGTCCCAATAGTATCACGACTACAAATCATCATGAATGCATAATAAAAATGATGCCTGACTGGGTCCCAATAATCCATAAACCATGGGGAGATTCCTCATTTTTAAAACATAGTTACAGTATTTCTGAAATGAGGAGAAAACCTCATTATTTTAAATTGAAATGTTTCAGCAGGCTATACCTGTTTTATTGTATTTTTAATTTTTTATTGGAAGCTGCCCAGAGTGGCTGGGGAAAACCAGCCAGATGGGTGGGGTATAAACAAATTATTATTATTATTATTATTATTATTATTATTATTATTATTATTATTATATTTTATACCAATGGCTTCTTCCTCTTACCTTCTTGAGTTCTGCGAATTTGTTCTCTGCAGCACAGCGTTGGTTCACTTTCTCTTCATACCTGTAAGGTAGGAATTAAAATGAAACTACAAAGGGGTGGTGATCAGTTCAGTATTTCATTCACTACTAAGAACAGAAGAACATATTAAGAGCCCATCTGAATTAGGGCGAAGGCCCAGTGAGTCCAGCATCCAGTTCCCACAGCATGGACTCCACAAGTAGACTCCATGTCTCTGGACTCCCACAAGTAAGATATGAGAAGACGAAGAAGAAGAAGAAGAAGAAGACAAAGAAGAAGAAGAAGAAGAAGAAGAAGACGATGATGAAGAAGACGATGATGAAGAAGAAGACAAAGAAGAAGAGGAGGAGTTTGGATTTGATATCCTGTTTTATCACTACCCAGGAGATAAGCACAATTCTGTTAAGTCTCCATTTATGAAGGACAAAAGCCATTTTATGGAGAAAAGATGGAAAAACCCTTTACATTCTTAGAGCCATCATTTCCTTTCTCTGCACAATTCCAGAACAGCTGATTCCATGAACATGTCAACTCACCTGCACTTGCAGTCCTCAGCCTCCTCTTTTGAACACTCACAATCCGTCTCCAGTTTTCCCTTCTCACACAGCAAATGATCCAGCTGCTTCTTCAGGTTGCAAATGAACTGCTCGAAAAGAGATTTCAGACATTTTGTGGGTGGTTTGGCTTGTTTCTGTAGGAAGGACCATTTGGTTGCAAGCAGCTGGTTCTCTTGTTCCAAGCACTGCACCTGAAATCCAACATAAAGCAAATGAATAGATATGAAGAAGATTTTGAGATATTACCTAGCAATGCTTACAGCTCATACTGTTTCACAGGGTACATCTATATTACAACATGGCTGCAAATTTAGTGGTTTAGCAAAGGCGCAAAATGGATTGGTGCAACTAGATAAGAAAATAAAGGCCTTTGTGAGAATATCGGAAGCAAAGAGATCAAAACAAGGATTAATCTATATATTAAAAAAAGGTTTGCTTAGTGCATAGAAAAGATTAAGGCAAACATATGCCAACTGTTTTCCAAGGCTTTAAATCGACCTTGCAAATAAGTCCACCCAAGTTACTAGCTCATAACAAATGTACTCGGCTAATTAATCACTTTTTGGTCAACTTTGGTAAAACTTTCACATGGAAATAATTGCTACTCGATTCAGATGATAGATCTTTTACTAGTATGCTTTGAGGAGGGTAAGGAAGAAGAGGTCTAGCAATGATCCATCCCACCTATAGATGCTACAGCACAAGGCTGGAACAGATCCTGCAACTCATGGACTCCAGCAGCGCACCTCAGTGGTCACCATATTGACAGGAGAGGGCAACCATCTGTGTTGAAGCAGTGGTGGTGCTGCATTGCTAGGGTTGGGCCTGAGATTTGTTCCAGAAATAAGGAGTATGGCACCAGTTTCACCATTGTACAAGGACAAGGAGTCTTAACCCAACAGCTGCCCCTATTGCAGATACCAGGACCAGGCTAGACATTACTTGAATGATTCCCAGCAGCACTGGCTATGGCAATAGTCTGGTGGTGAAACAAAAGCCTCCCATTCGGATCTCACCTTATCAATGAAATCAGCAAATTGGCTGTTAAGGTTCTTCATCTGCTCCATCTCCTGTTGTCTCACTTTCTGGATCTCAGGGCAGATGTCCACATGGAAAGGCTCCAGCAGATGCGGGTCCACATGTACCCCATGGATGCTGTATCTTCTATGCACACTTGGACCATCAGCTCCACAGGTGCCACTCTTGTAGCCTCCACACAGGAATGTT